>NC_080838.1:16661222-16978428 GCF_030435755.1 Ochotona princeps
TTGTGGGCTAAGGAGTTGATTAGTGCTTGTTGGGCTGGGCAGGAACAGGAACTGGGCTTATAGCTAAAAACACCTAGACTAATTGGACTTGTCTGCATCCAATATCCTGGCTAAATGAGGACGTGGGGGAAGTGGTTGAGGATGGAATTATCATTCCATTGCTATTAGGACCTACCTTCAGGACAGAGGGTAGGGGACACAGCCAAATTTCATTTGTCCACTGTCAATGGGTGCTGGCTATCACTGACTGCACCCCATAACACTATAAATCAAATTGGATGTGAAAACAATTTCACTCAACACATGTCACATTGGGACCAATCATGTTTCTAAAAGGAAATGCTCTGACCAGCAGAGCCAGTAACATGGACAGGGATACGGTCTGGGGATGAAGCACCGACAGGAGACCAGTGATGGTAGAAGTCTCTGCGAAGTCTCGCTTTATTGCTCCTTCACCTCTCCTTATATTCTCTTCCCTCCACATCCTCATTTAGCAGGATATTGGATACAGATAAGTCCAATTAATAGAGTTGACAAATGCCTTGTTAGATTCATAAGCCAGTTTAGACTATCCTAAAATCTTGCAAGTTCAGCAAAATTATGCTTCAACACTATAAACTGCTAAATACTAAAATGAAAATAGACACGAGACAGCTGAATAGTACCCTATAGCCACTTTAAGGTGTATAGCAGCCGATTCTGTGTATGAACAAAAATTGAAATGTCAATGAAGTAGTCACAGGATGTGGTTAAGAACTTGCATGGTTTTAACATATTGATTACTCAATATCATGTCAATTAATTCCACAATGTTGTAAATTGTTGTTGACATTGTGCTGGTGCCTTCAATTGGTCAGGATGATATTCTGCCAGCTCTGCCTTCAGACCAGAGATGGTCTCCCCAAGAAACTTTTGAATTTATCTGGACAATAAGATGCTGGGCTCTATGCTTGGTATATGTTTGCAACAAAAGAATCTTGACAGAATTTGATCCGTATGTAATACTACAACAAGGTGGAGGAATCTACCATGGGGGGAGGGTATGGGGAGGGAATGGGGGAATCCCAGAGCCTATGAAACTGTGTCACCTAATGTAATGTAATTAATAAAAAAAAAAAGATTTATTCTCCTCAGCCCTTCGCCCCCCAGGTGATTGTCAGTCCCAGCCCACACTGGGTCATCCCCCGTTTTCTCAGTCACGTGGCAATCTCGTGTGGAGACATCTTCAGAGACACACCCAAAGTAACTTACTTGGTTTTCTAGATATTCCTTGATCAAATGAAGTGGACACTTAAACAGCAGGGAGGTCATTTGGGGCAGCCATTTGGGGCACTGCTTGGAATACTTACATCCTATATCAGAGTGCCTGGTTCAAATCTTGGCTCTGTTTCCAGCTTTAGCTTCCTACAAATGTGCGCCCTGATAGCCCTAGTACTTGGGTCCTTGGTACCCATGTGGGGGACCCAGAGTTCTGGAGTTTGGAATGGCCTAGCCCTGGCTATTATGAGCATTTGAAGAGTGAACCTACAGGTGGAAGCTCACCCTTCTCCCTCCCTCTCTCACCCCCTCCCAATGATTTTATGAAGGTTTTATTTATGGAAACTGCAAGTCTAGCAGTCAATAATAGTCAGAAATGTCCTGAAGGTTTTCAGTACAGTGTCACCAAGAATACTACATCTTTTTAAAAGATTTATTTATTTTTACCGGGAAGGGAGATTCACACAGGGTAGGAGAAACACAAATTTTTCCATCTAGTGGTTCACTCCCTCAAGTGGCTGTAACAACCAGAGCTGTCCTAATTTGAAGCCAGGAGCCTTTTCTGGATCTCCCACATGGATGTGGGGTCCCAAGGCTTTGGGCCATCCTTTACTGCTTTCCCAGCCTACAAGCAGAAATGGAGCAGCTGGGACACAAACTGGCACCCATATGGGATCCTGGTGTATGCAAGGTGAAGATTTAACCACTAGGTTATCATGCCAGGCCATAGAATATGGAATCTTTTAAAATTTGAATTTACATCTTCTTCCCTCTACAAACTTGCAATCTTTCAATGTCCTCCAGCACATCAAAAGGATTTACCATGGGCTGTAGGATTATGTTGAGTAACAAAGAGGATAATATTGTCAAAAGTAAACCCAACGAGAAACCTCTGTTTTCACAGTAAACACTCCCCAGGATGTGACATTAGGCATGCAATAATCCCTATAGTGAAACAACGTAAAAAATGCTAAATGATCTTGACCTGCCAGTAACTCCTTGTGGGGCCAGTAACCCTCCCTTAAGTGAGACTTTTCAACAGGATTATAAGACTGGCAAATCAACTAACTGTGTTCTTCTAATCAAATGGAAATGTGGTAATAATTATGTCAAACTCCAAGCTAAGATCTTCTGTAAAATGTGAAGTACAGAGAGCTGTCCAGTCTAACACAAGTGGGCAGAGGCTTGTGACTTAACGGTGCAGGTTCTGGGAGTAACATAATCTGTATCCCGTTTCCACAGTTTACAAGTTACAGGTTCAAACAAGTTTCTTCATCTGGAACGTTGTAAAAGCTAAGTGAGATAGTGAAGTTTCAACTCTCAGAACATAGCCCCATAAATGCTAGCAATTCTTGTTAAATATATTGTAGGCAAGGAAAAAAATACCAGAATTGTACCTACGAGGTAATTACAGCAACATCTGACTACCCATGTTTCTCATAAATGTGGGAAATAGGCAGTCAGCAAGCTGCTGATTAAAAGCCTTGAGTACCAATCTAATCTTATGCACCGTTCAAAAACGTGATCGACGTAACATTCAGTTTCTGTGCACAGACAGACTCGCACTGCCTGCAGGAGAACTTCGGGGGAAGAAGGAGAAATTCCTCCCGAGTTGGCCCGAGAGGACCGGTCCGAGCTACCATCGCCAGGCCCCGAGGTGCGCTTCTGCACCGGCTCCAGCAGCAGCACCCGCGGCCGTTGAGCCCCGCGGGGCAGGTGCGCGCCTCCGGGTGGGCCGCCGCACGCGCACGCGCAGTTAGCAGTCGCTGCTGGGCGGCCGCCGGCCGGATTGGTCTAGAGAGATACCCCGACCAAGTGGCAGCGCCTGGGACATCTGAGCTGCCACGGCTGAAAACAAGCCCGCAAGATAGGTGTGTGAGCAGTGACCCCCTGCCCACCGCCCTTTGTTTTGGGGCTGGGTGAGGAGGCGGGAGTTGTTGCCGTTTCCTCCCAAGGGGGAGGCTCCGGGAGCCGCACCCATTTCTCGTGCGACTTCAAAAGCTGAACAGATTGGAGCTAGGTAAGGGGAGGGATGCTGTGTTCGGGAATGTGGGTGCAGCGAGCGAGGCTCCAGGGCTTGCCCTGCCGGCCTCCCGGTGGAGAGTGGGGAGGGAGGACACAGGCTTTGGACGGAGGGAGGCTCTTGGGTCCTTTGGGCCTTTGGAACTGCTGCGTCCACCTGCTGCACTGGGGCCAGGGCTGGGGCGGGTGGGCACGGGGATGGCCAGGCACCTGCCTATCCGGGCCGTCCGATGCGGACTTTACGGGGCGACAGGGCACCGAGTCCGTTATTCCACCGGTTGCGGTCTCAGCCTCGTTCCACGCTCGAGCCCCTCTACTGACTTCCAAGGTGATGTGGAGGGTCCTGGGGCGGCTTGGCTGCTGTTGGTCGTCTCACCGACCGCCCCGCGCAAAGCCCTAAACAAAACCCAAACAGGCTTCGTGTATACAAACCCCACCTCTAAAAGAGCGAGGGCACAGAAACCTTTGGTGGGCGATAACCAGCCTGTTCTAGCCACTCCTTAAAAACGCTGCCTTTGGCCCTTGTACGCCCCTGGGAAGCGAGCCAAAGGGTTGGTTGCATCCAATGAAACCCTAATTATCCAAGACTCTATCTCCCAAAGCCTGTTTACTCTCCATCAGACACTGTAGCCGAATGTATTAATAACCTTTGCCCAAGCAACCAGCCTGGGACTTCAAAGCAAATAGCAATGAAGCGCAGGAGGCCAAAAGAGCAAGTGGCCCTGGGATAAGTCTCAAGTTACAAGTTTAATTCCTAGGGAAACTGATGCATAAAAGCCAGCCACAACTTCTGCATAACTTTGGTTTTGGCTTATCATCTAGCAGTTTTGCCTTCAATGTCTGCTCGATTCGGTCTTCCAATTCCATTTAAACTTTATCCTTAGAAAAAGCTATTCTGTATCCTAATTCATTAGGTTCATGTGCATGCATGCTATGCGTTCATTGGGCTGTGGAAGTTGAACTTCGCTGTACATTGATTCTGCTACTTGATTTCAGTCCCTAACACATTTTAGTGTTCTCAGCTATAAACCTAGAATTGTCATCCTCCATGACACTTAGATCACCAGGGTCAACCCTTCCACTTCACAGGCTGGAGAATAGGACCAGAGTGGTTTGGACGATAGAACTAGCCTTTCGGTGCGGTATTACCATGCTCGCTGTACAGCTGATGTGTCATTCTGTACTAAGTTCTTGGAGACACCGTTAATATTGCTTAGTATTGAAACACTCCTGAAGCTTACCAGCATTGGCTAAGTCCTAGAGGAGCCAATAAGACTGAGTAATAGCAAATAATACAAAACCAAAAATCAGCAAATGGTAAATCCAGAAGCATGAGTGAGTGTTAAATGTGAAAGACATGAATATCTGGGCAGAGTTTATGCTGAGAACTACAAAGAGTACTGAACACTTTTATAAATAGCAAATTAAGATTATTGTTTTAGAAAAAAATGCCACCAAGAAGGCAGGGAATGGATTTGAGATTAATAACAAGAGGAATGATCACTTCTTGGCCTTTTGGCTAAGATCAGATGAAGAGAAATGAGAAGGCAGGGTGGCAGTTCCCTAATAAAGGATGAGCCCACCAGCTGAGTCTGCGGCATGAATACAGACACATTCCAGGAAGCCTTCCACGGGTGTAGCTACCCCAGGCCCAGGAGGTCAAGATCCTGCTGAATTGGGGTGCAGTCAGAGGAAGGGAAAAAAGAAGGCAGACTTTGGTATATCCCTGTAGATAGATAATTGTAACGAGTAAGTGGCCTCTGAGCTGTGAGCAGGTTTGGGAATTGGCTGGCTTTTCTCAGTGGCAGGCAGGAGTAGCTGTAGGAAGAGAGCCTGGGAATAGATTGCTAAGAGCTCCCTGCCATTCTCAGAGGATTAGAGCCCAGCAAGAGGCCCAGGCACGGTTCCATGGAAACCCAGCGGGCAGAGAATTCCAAGAGAGTGACAAGCAGTAGAAGAAATAAAGATAAGGAAAACAATGTGATTGCTTTTATTATTAAGACTTCAGATCTGGATGGCAGGGGCAGGTTGTATAATAATTTGCCAAGAAACCAGAACTTTGGTGAGAAGCATATTCAGTTTTCATTGCTGCCGTAATGAATGCCATGAAGTTAGTACCTAGCAGCCACCCAAGTGTATTTTCTCACAATTCATTGGATCAGGAGGCTGACCCAGGGTTCTCTGGGCTAAAACCAAGATGTGAGCAGGGCAGTTCCCTTAACCAGATGCTCCAGGGAGATCTGCGTCCTTACCTGTTCTGGCTAGTGACAGAATTCAGTACCTGGTGATCGATGGTCACTTGGGATTGTTTCTTGTTTTCTGAGATAGTCACTCACAGTCCTTTAGCTCACAGCCTCTTTCCTCCATCTTCGAGGGCCCACTGTGCCCAAGGGCTTAAGGCCCAGGACAAGGAAATGCAGGTTTCAATAGATTAGAAAACAGCTCAGAGCTGCTGTGGGTCTCTCTCTCTCTCTCTCTCTGTGTGTCTTATTCATAGCGCCAGTCAGAAAATTACGAGAAATAGCCACCTGGAACAGCCCCTTGCCGCCACCGCCAGCAGTGGGACCATAGGAGATAATGCGCCTTTGTGTCCATGGCAGCAGTCAGGCATATGCAGAAATCTGCATGCATCCACACATAGCCACATGCACCAGTAACTGCATATATCCACAGGTGCACAAGCAGCCATGTACGTGTCTACAGCCACCCACAGGCAGATCATCTAGCTATGCTACCCCTCTCCGTTGCTTCTATGGGCTTACAGACACAAGTGGCCTGGGGCTAAACCATTATGTTACTAACTTGTGGGCAGCTAGGCAAGCAGGTAGACCTGTTGCACACCGTGATACTGGCTACCGTGGAAGCACAGAGGTATGGGAGCAAAAACAATAGATGTGGCAACTTGATGTTTTCGTCGTCCCAAGTGATTGGAGTCCCACCTCACCCTGGAACTTTGATTTGCTCATTTCTTTCTTCGTTTCCTGCTGTTGAGAACCCCTGTGATGACATTGGGCTCACCCAGATAATCAGGTTATTCTATTTCAAACTCAGCTAACTGACTAGCTGAAGTCCAAATTCCAAGCCCCATTAGCCATGAGGCTTAGCTTTCACAGTCCCCATGTGTGGGCATCTTTGTGGGAACATTATTTTGCCTTTCAAAGGAATAGCGACTAATGGAGACAGGTTTTTCCACAAACTTTGTTATGAAAAAGAGATAGTAAAAAATCATTTGCATTATCTACTGTGTGATACGAAGGTCCAGTAGTCAAACTTAACTGTTTATCATTAGACCTTTTAACTTTAGACACAAGCATCTTCTTAAATGTCTAGAAATGCAGATGAGCAGGATTTAGAGACTGTATCACCCAAATATAAGGTAGAATTGTTAACGCTAATATTTCTTTTGTCCCTATTAAAGCTGCTTCCCATTCTGCTTGACAAAAGACCACTTAGACCAGCCAACTACACGTTTGTTTAAAATTGGATGCATATCAAAAGTGAAACTTTTTAAACATTAAAGTCACCCAAATTAGAACTTGTGTCCGAGGCTCACTTTGCTTACATAGGAGCTAGGATGCTAACACCTTCACCTCACCTTCACCTCCCAGTGGGGAGGCTGGGATGAACAGGCTGACAGTCATTACCCTGGGCTTTTTCTGCATCTTCATTGTCTGCATTGGTCCTTTCTGTCCCTGGTGTGTCTCACTAAAGGGGCTCTGGCTCCACCTGGCCCCTTCCTTCTCACAGGAAATCATTTCCCTAACTACTGCTGCTACCTTTTAAAAATTATTTATGTATTTGAAAGGCAGAACAACAGAAAGAGAGATCTTCTACCCGCTGGTTCACTTCCTCAGTGGCCACAACAGCCAGGACTTGGTCAGACCAAAGCCAGGAGTCAGGAAATCCATCTTGGTCTACCATCTAGGTGGTGGGAGGCAAGGATTGGGCCATCTGCTGCTGCCTTTCCAAGCACTTTAACAGGGAACTGGATCAGAAGCAGAGCAATCAGAGGGCCCGGCGCAGTAGCCTAGTGGCTAAAGTCCTCGCCTTGCACATGCCAGGATCCCATATGGGCGCCAGTTCCCATCCAGCTCCCTGCTTGTGGTCTGGGAAAGCAGTAGAGGACCACCTAAGGCCTTGGAACCTGCACCCATGTGGGAGACCCGGAAGAGACTCCTGGCTCCTGGCTCCTGGCTTTGGATTAGCGCAGCTCCAGCCGTTGCTGCTGCTTGGGATGTGAATCAGTGGGCAGAAGAGCTTCCTCTCTGTCTCTCCTTCTCTGTATATCTGACTTTCCAATAAAAATAAACAAATCTTAAAAAAAAGGTAGAGCAATCAGAATTCAAAGCGGTCATCTTCTCGAGATGCTGCAACTGAAATGGCAGCTTAACCCACTGCACTATGTACTTCTTTACTTTTCTGTCACTTATTGTAGTTTATGGATCATACTTGGATTATTTGTCAATTGTAGGCTTTCCTTCCTGGCTTATGAACTCTTCAAGATAAGTGGCCATGCACATGTGCTAATTGCTGTGAATATGATTTCTAAAGTGCATAATTGACGGTCCATAAATATTCATTGAAAGAATGTATACATGCCAAGTCTTACATGCCGACTGGCCTCGCCTGAATTTATTGAGTGAGAGTCTAGCTCTCTGAGGCGGCTGATTCGGAATCCTGCTCGCTGCTCCCATGGATGCAGCTACATTTCCAATAAGGTTCTGCAGCCCCTGTGGAAGAGGGCCGCCTCTCAAAGAAGCCACCCTTACCCACTCCATGTCATCTGTGATCCTGCGAAAGTCAGTCTTCCCCAAACAAAACCTCAAAAACCCTTTAGAACTAAAACATTTTCTGAAGTTGCAGAGAACAAAATCAACATAAAAAGTCAATCTCCTTTCTATACACTAACAATTAGAATCAACTGAAACGAACAAACAAAGAAACAAACAAAAAACAGTTCCATTTACGATGGCATCCAAGAAAATAAAATACTTAGGAGGTAATCTTAACCAAGGAGGTGAAATCCTTGGATGCTGCAGAAAGAAATGAATGAAATCAGAGGTAAATGGAAAATAACCCTGTGTCATAGATTGGAAGCTGTAATACTGTCAAGATGTCAGACCCACCCAAGATGATTCCGTGTGATCCCTGTCATAATCCAAATGAAATTTTGTGCAGAAATACAAAATTTCACCCTTCAATTAATATTAAATCTCAAGTCAAAACAATCATATAAAAGAGGAATGAAGTCTGAAGTCTTATGCTCCCTGAATTTAATCTTGTTAGAAAGCTACGGTAATCAATTAGTGTGGAACTGCAAGGAAGAGAATCACATGCCTGCACGGAATAGAATAAGAAGCCCAGAAATGAGCCCTGCTGGACACGTCCAGAGAGTGTTCAATAAGGTTGCCAAGGCCAGTCAATGTGCAAAGGACCGTCTTCTCACCAAGGGACACTGGCCAGCAACATGTGAAAAAATGCAGTTAGCCTTGTACCTTAGTTCATACATAAAAATGGACTCAAAATGGGCTGAAGACCTAGTCTTAAGAACTAAAGCTATACAACTTCTAGAAAAGGGCCTGGTGCGGTAGCCTAGTGGCTAAAGTCCTCGCCTTGAGCGTGCTGGAACCCCATATGGGTATCACTTCTAATCCAGCAGCCCGCTTCCCATCCAGCTTTCTGATGTGGCCTGGGGAAACAGTGGAGGATGGCCTAGGACCTTGGGACCTGTACTTGTATAGGAGACCCAGAAGAGGCTCCCGGATTGGCACAGCTCTGACCGTTGCAACCACTTGGGGAGTGAATCAGTGGAAGGAAGATCTTCCTCTCTGTCTCTCTTTCTCTCTGTATATGTGACTTTCCAATGGGGGAAAAAAAAGAAAATCAACAGAATGAAGAAAATGCAGGGAATAGGAGAAAACATTTGCATATTATGTGAGAATGGTTCAGAATATTCATGTGAAGTGAAACCTAAAGGTATATTTATTTCAATTCAGAACTGTTTGAGATGCATACATGTGAGGGGTCTTCATAAATGTCATGAAAACGCATAGTATGAAAAATACACATGGATTTTAAATAGTTTATAACAAAAATAAGTTCATTTTTTCCACAAATTTTCAAGTCCTTATACATCTGATGATGAGTCGGTATCCACAGTCTGTAAACAACTCTGAAAACCTCATGGCAACCGCAACAGACAGCCTGGCTTTTAAAATGGGCAATCAAAACATAAAATGGGCAAAGGACTTAAACTGGCATGCCTCCAAAGAAGATATACAGATGGCCAAAAGGCCATGAAAAATGTCCAGAGTCATGGATCCTTAGTGAAATATACATTGAAACAACAATATGATCCCACCTGTATCTCCTTTGAACATAACTGTTAGTAGTTAGGACCCTGTGCTTTACTGGCGAGAATAGAAGGTGATTACAGCTAGTGTGGAAAACAGTGTGAGGTTGTTCAAAGGTGAAAAGTAGAGTTAGCATGTGATCCACTTAATGGGTAGACCCTTTGGGTCTGGTGCCACGATGTAGTAGGTTAAGCCTCAGCCTGGAGTTCCAGCAGGCATCCCATATGAGTGCCGCTTTAAGTCCTGGCTGCTCTGCTTCTGATCCTGTTCTCTGCTAACGTGCCTGGGAAAGCAGCACCAGACAGCCCAGTCCTTGGGCCCCTGCACCCACCAGGGAAACAAGCTTCTGGCCCCTGACGTGAGACGGGTCAGCTCTGGCTGTTGCAGCCATTTTTGGAGCAAGCCAGCAGATGAAAGATCTCTCTCTCTCTCCTCTTTCTGTAACTCTGCCTTTCAAATTAAAATAATTTTTTAAAAAAAAAGAAATTAGTCTCAGTGCAGTATTTTTATACCAGAGTGTTCATTGACCAGAAGAGTGTGTGAGCCAAAATGTGTTATGAGTGGCTGCAGAAAGTTGGTGGGAAGCGGATTTAGAAAATATTACACTTTAGGGTAAAACTGTACTTACCATAAAGCAAATCATTTTCGAATTCCATGTATCATTTTCCGTAAACTTTTATCTATATGTGTATATATAATGTAACATATAAAATATATATGTCTATATTATATATATTCTATTATATATATATATACACACACACAATAGAATTTTTTCAGCTTTAGAAAGGAAGGTGGTTTAATCTGTACTAAAGCGTGAACTTTGAGAGCGCTATTCAAAGTGAAACCAGACTTGAAACACTGTATGTTTGTGTTTGGTCTAAGCACTTAGCCACATGTATATGTATATGTATATGTATATGTATATGTATATGTATATGTATATGTATATGTATATGTATATGTATAGATAGAGAGTAGCATGGAGCTGGAGGGAGGAGGAAATGGGCTGCTGTTGTTTCATGGGCATAGAGTTTTATTCCTTCAAGTAGAAAAGTATTCTAGAGATTGCCAAATCATATGAATATAGAAAATACAGTTTAATTTTACAGTTAGTGTTAAGATGGTGCCACAAACCTTTCCCTTCATTGTTATTCATCCCTTAGTATATAATAGCGCCGTGGAGTAAAATAAAACTACAAGCAGACTGGTAAATGTAATAGTACAAGTGTCAAAATATCACCTAGACCCCATAAATATGTATCATTTTTTGTCAATTAAAAATAATCAAAGGTGGTATGTTGTACTGAAGAAAGAGTTCTGAGCTCCAATCTTTTTTTTAAATATATATATGTTTTATTAATTACATTGCATTATGTGACACAGTTTCATAGGCTCTTGGAATTCCCCACCCCTCCCCGTATCCTCCCCCCATGGTGGATTCCTCCACCTTGTTGCTGTATTACATTTCAAATTCAGTCAAGATTCTTTCATTGCAAGCATATACCAAGGATAGAGTCCGGCATCTTATTGTCCAGGTCAATTCAACAGTTTCTTGGGGAGACCATCTCTAGTCTGAAGGCAGAGCTGGCAGAATATCATCGAGAAGTTAGATTTCACAGACAGAAGGAGAGACAGAAAGATCTTCCATTTGCTCGTTCACTCTCCAGGTGGCTACAACAGCTGGAACTGAGCCAATCAAAGCCAGGAGCCTGGAGCTTCCTCTGGGTCCCCCACGCAGGTGCAGGGTCCCAAGGCCTTGGGCCATCCTTGACTGCTTTCCCAGGCCACAAGCAGGGAGCTGGATGGGAAGTTAGGGAGCCGGGATATGAACTGGCGCCCATTTATGATTCCGGCACATGCAAGGCAAGGATTTAGTTACTAGGCTAGCCAGGCCATCACATTTTCAATCATTGGACATTGATGAAGTTTTTAATCTATTTTGCCTTTGTCAATTGGGCTGCAAAAAATGAAACTAGCCATTATATATATACAGACACACAAGGTTAACATATATGTATATATAGGCGTGCTAACACTGTAGGCATTTAGAGTGGAAAGAAGCTTTCAAGATAAAGGATTTTTCTGAAGTTTTTTTGAAGACCTTTAGGAAAAAAGGTGTTGAGGGGGAGTCTTCAAAGAGTTTGTGGAATATGTCTACTATGAAAAAACTAAGCATGGATTTCAAGGGTTTCTGCATCAAAATAAGTGTATCTTTTCATTCTGCTTTCCAAGATCTGTAGTGCCCTTGTATTACTAACAGAAAGTTGGGAGGAACTGTAACAAGGAAAGCAGACTCGGATAGGATGACTTTAGCACACCGGGGCGTGATCACTGCCATCTGACTTCCACTGACGCTCCTGGCAGCCCTCACTCCTGAGCTCAAGCACAGTTCTCAACACTTTATCTACATTTACTGCCTATCCCACTTCTTTACGCTTTGGAGAGACCAGTCTCATCTAACAGACAGTATGCTTCCTTCTTGCATTATCTCCATTCATTAAGATGACAGTGTCAGTTTACAGCGGTATAGAATGCTACTGTTATGGTAGATTAGCTTCAGGTTTGTTTTCCTGTTAATATTCATATCCAAGGTAAACTTTAGGGTTGTAATCAGAATCAAAGTTAACTCATCTACATACTCCTATAGAATTTTCATCTCAATAAGGGCTCTAGTTAGCCGATGCCTAGCCCAGGAGTAGCGTGTCTGCATCCATGGGCTGTGTCCTGACTCCAGCTTCCTGCCAGTGCGGATAAGTAGGTGGGTTCCTTCCACCCTGGGAGCGGGACTGGGTTCTGGCTCTCCTGGCTTTGATCCCTGTCCAGTCCTAACAGAAGGCAGGCATTTGGAGTGAATTGGTGGGTGGCCGTTTTATTCTCTCTGTGTGTGTCTCTCTCTCTTGCATTCTCAGAGAGGTGTAAGGAGCTCCTGATCAGTTTAACTAATCAAATCAGAAAAGAGCTTTTTAGGATCCCTTGTTTTTTAAACAAATATATATGTATGTATAAATGTGTATATATCATTTACATACTATCAGGTTCACCTGCTTAACGTGTAGATTTTTTTATATTTACAGAGTTGTGCAACCATAACTAAATTCTAAATTGAAGCATTTTTGTAAGTCTATGTCTGTTTTCCAAATCTGTGGGTTTGCCTTTTTCTGTTAAGTAGGATTGCAAATTGTGAGTTTGGCTTTGGTTGTGTGTGGCTGACTTCTTTCACTTGGTGTGTTTTGAATGTTTGTCTCTTCTGTGGCATGTAGCGGCACTTCTTTCTTTTTATTACTGAGTGATATCCCATTATAGAACATGTCATATTTTGATTGTCTGTTAGTTGATGAACATTCAGATTGTTTCTCTCCTTTTAATGCTTTTCAGAAAAAATGTTTCTTTAGGCATGTATATATAAGATTTTGTGTGGACATTGGTTTTAATTTCTCCTGAAGGGAGAATGTCTGAGATATACATGTATTTATGTATTTATATGTATATATATATATTCCATTTTAACAGACATTAAATATGTTAGCACTTTTCTAAAGCTATTTAATATCCACACCCCACACATGTAAGAGTTTGTATTTCTCTATTCCCAATACATGTCATTATTGATTTGATGATCACCAGTCTCATTGGAATCCCGTGTTTCTTAAGCAAACATACAGAAACCTCTCTGCATCTTCTGAAGTGTCTAAGGGTTCCCCCTAAGTCTTCATGTTGGTGAGAGTTTTTGGGGGGTGGAGGAGTAATATATGCTGGATTACCAGACGACTGACCACTTGCAACCAAGGACTACCACTTTTGATTAGTATTTAAAACTCTAATGGTGCCAAGAGCTAAAACTTGAATGGAAGTAGAGCAGGGTGTGATTATATAAATCATGAGCTTCTGCTAAGAGACGACTAAATTTTGTTTGGTTTTCACTACTTTCAGTTAGCACTGGAAAGAACAGAACTTTGCAGTATTTAAGTATAATTAGATAATCATATCATCACAAAATTATGGAAAAGGTAAATGCAAAAGAGCTTTCTTCATAGCAATCAAACTAACTGCATTAAGTCCCATATTAGCTTGACTTTTTAGTAATGACTTAAGTAAAACAGTGTTACATTTAATTTGTGATTACTTTCAGCATTAGTGTTTAAATGTACTTTGGTTTTATAATTTTATTATTTTATTTAAATTATATCATTTCTAGTTGTACATATTCCCTTAAGCAACATTATAAAAAAAGAGGTAAATATTTAGAATCATGATACTTCTTTACTTTTTTAAGACAAAGAAAGCTTTATTTATTTTATTGGCAAGGCAGATTTAGAGAGAGAAGGAGAGACAGAGAGAAAGATCTTCCATCTCCTAGTTCACTCCCCTTTGTTCACCTGTGGCCCCAACAGCCAGAGCTGAGCCGATGTGAAGCCAGGAGCCAGGAGCTTCCTCCGGGTCTCCCATGGTGCAGAGTCCCAAGGCTTTGGGCCATCTCGACTGCTTTCCCAGACCACAAGCAGGGAGCTGGATGGGAAGTGGAGCAGCTAGGACATGAGCTGGTGCCCATATGGGATCCCCGTGGGTGCAAGGGGGATGATTAGCTAATGGAACCATCACACCAGCCTGAAAGATCTTTATTTTAAAGTGGTATGTATGTTAACTTTGATAATAAAGCTGTTACCTTTAGCTTTAGATTTTGTGCCTTAGTTCTTTGTTTCTGGCGGAGGCCTATAGCTGTAGAATCCGTTTCGTAAGATATTTAAAGTTTATATTTCAAGATAGAATTTAAAAAATTTTTTTGATCATTTTGTTCATTTGATTTTAAAAACAACCTGGAGAGGCTAGCCTTGTGGGATAGTGGGCTAAGTCACTGTCATTGCACTGACATTCCCTGCCTGAGTTCTGGTTGCGATCCCCATTGCCTCGCTTCCATGGGAAGCCAGGATCAGGCTGCTGGCTGCTGGCTGCTGGCTCTTGGCTCCTGGTTTTGTCTTGGCTCAGATACAGCTGTTGAAACTATCTTGGGAGTGCACCAATGGGTGGAAGATCTCTCTGTCTCTTTCCCTCTCCTTGTTTCTCTGCCTTTCAAATACAAAACAGACCTTTAAAAAATGTCAATAGTATAATCAAATAAGCACCATAAACTACAAAACAACCTAGAATAAAGGCTATCCTAAGAAGAAATGCTTTCCTTCTGCATAGACTGAGCGCGTATGTTTTGCAGCTTTATTCTCCCTATTTACTTTGAATTCCAGATAATCAGTATGAATTTCCAAGACGTTTGGCTCCTTGTGGGTCTTCTGTTCATCTCAGTTAATGCGGAATTCCTGGGTGATGGTGTTGAGATGGAAGATTTCGATGAAAATTCAGAAGAGACCAGTGTTAATGCAGGCGGACATTCCTCCGAGGTGAGGTGACCGGGAAATGAGTTACAAATTAGCCCTTGAGACAGAAGTGACTCATATCTTAAGATTCATTTTGGGTCTAAATGACTTCATTTTATATACAAATGTTTATGAATTGCATTTTTTCCCATCTTACTGCTGTGCTTTTTAGAGTACCCTTGCTCAAAACAAACATTCCATATGTTGCAGTTTTGTTAGCCAGTTAATACAGGAAAGGTTTTTACTGTCAAAATAGAATGAAGAGCATTACCTCAGAATAAGGTTTTTGGTTTAATTTCTGACATTGTCCAGTGATATAATGTGTAGTGTGATTTTCAGTCCTTTTAGCTGCAAAAAAAAAAAAAAAAAGTGGCTTTTCTTGATTTCTTTGATGCAAACTGCTCACAAGGAGTGTGAATTAGAAGCGAAGTGATGATGAGAACGGCCTTAGGAAAGGCTGCCCTGGGTTCCTGTGGTGGGCCGTTTGGTGTAGATGCTGCGAGGTAGCCCGTGGGGGCCTGTGGTACACTTGGCAGTGAAGTTTGCACGTGAGTGCTTTTCCTCTAAGGAATATTCTTACTCAGTGTTGTGCTCATCAGAAATGTCTTCAGTGGTGAGGAAGTGGGCACTGTATTATGTCAAACACCATCTAAACGTGTTATGAACTTGGTTTGCTTTACTTCCTTTGATTAAGCCTTTTTTTTTTCAAATGTAGATGCTGTTTACCTGTTCAAAGTCAATGTTTTGTCTCCCTTGTTAAGTGTTAAGTTTCTGCAAGGAAAATTTAGTTGGATGATGTATAAAGTATTTGTTACTGACTTAGGAACAGTTATTTCAAGGGCATTTCCAAAGTTAATACCGTAAAGAGACCAACAGATCCTGGCCACTGTTGGCTGTGTTTGGGGATAACGTGAGATATGGACAGAAGTGGGAAACAATTATTTTTGATATTGCAAATGTTATCTATCACATGATTAAGTTAGATATGGTGAGACCTCAATAAAGGGGAACATAGGCTAGCTGGTGATTTTAAGGGTGGTGTTATAGAAGGAAGCCTCTAGTGAAATCATTGTCCGTTTTCCCAACCTGTAGAACTGTAAGAGAATGGTGCTGTTGTCATTCAGGAAACGCCATAGACAATTGTCACTTTTTGCAGCTGAATCTTGACCCTGTCAGTAATTATGTGGAATTTTGTCGAATTGTTGATGTTCTTCTCTAAGACAGAGAGGAAACATGGGACTATCAGGACAGAGTGGAGGTAATGAAAATAGAAAATGTCCTCCTGTGCACCATTTTTCCCTGAAGGCTTGGAGGAGGAATCCCTTAACTAATCATACAAGTAAAATCACAGGAGACTAATTCAAAAAAGACCATGGTGGATCTGTTTCTTCAGGCAAAAATATATTCATCATCAATTCAAATGATCTTTTGACGATTTGTCGGTAACTGTCTTTAATCTCTTAGGATGGTTTGTTGGTAAGTGCTATATGGTGTGATAAAAAGCAAGGGCACTCAGAGTCTGGGTTCATGATGCCTCTCCCACAGCATCACAGCATATTAACGGGTACCATAATAGCACTTCCCTCATGGATGCACTGTAGGATTAAACAGCCCACCATCTCACCATTAACACCACTGCCACCACCAGCTCCTCCACCACAGTCGTCATAACCTCTGACTCTCACATGCCACTTGAATCCATGTCTTGCCCCAATCACTGCTTTTCAGTGCCCATCTTCTGTCAAGTTCCTAACCTCTGAAAATGATGTCATCATCTTTGAATCATCTACCAGTGAAGTTTAAAAGTTGATGTTACACCAGCCCATAGGTTTGTTAGTTTTTCATCTACTACATCTTCTGTTTTTAGTATTTTACCCCAAGTATTGCCACTTATCAAAACCCTGAGGCTGTGTCCAGTGTGTTACTGGACCTTCTGCAAACACTTCCTTCTGTCCCTCCTGTGTTAGGAGAGGTCAGCATATGCTGTGTTTACATATGTGGCATATTTGCATGGAGCTTTAAATGAGTGGGGGGTGGGGCAGAGGCCAGGCCATATCTGTATTCCCAACAGAGAAACATTGCATGCAAAATTCTTAACTCTTGAGATGATGTAATTAAAATATTTGTGAATGCAACTTAATTCAGATTTTTAAATCTGTATTTCAGATTAAATATAAGACACCTCAACCTATAGGAGAAGTATATTTTGCAGAAACCTTTGATAGTGGAAAGCTGGCAGGGTGAGTAGTCATTCTAAAGAGATTTCTTTGAGTTGATCAGCTTTGTTAATGAGAATTAACTATACTGGAGATCAATATGAGTTTTTAAATTACTTTATTTGGCAGTACAAAATGGCATTTAACATGTTTTTTGGACATTGCTAGATGTGTTTAATTTGAATATTCATTTCTACAAAAATATGAATACTGAATATCAATAAAAATGTAATGTTTGTTCATTTTCTAGGATAGATATTAACAATCTAAGTTGAGATAATAAGTGGGAGTTACTGTTCCCTCTTAAATATTGGTAAAACAGTAGAAATGTATTACATGTCGGATACCATCCTAAGCAGGTTGGTAAGTTCATACAGCTAGGGAAGGTCAGGCTGGGACTGCTTTCACTTTAGCCCTGCAGGTTACCTCTGGGCATCCTTAGTAAAGCTCCAGCTGTTCAGTTATTCCTGAAGAACAGTGACTGTGTTAGCTAATCTCTTGTTGTGTTCCAATTGTGTGTGTATATACGTTGTTATTTTATCTTTAATGACATGCATGTGTTTTCAACTTTATTTATAGGTGGGTCTTATCAAAAGCCAAAAAAGATGATTCAGATGCAGAGATTTCTATATATGATGGTAAAATATTTCATTTCAACCTTACACGTACCAGTGTGATCTAGAATTCACCAGCCTTTGTGATTGCATTTCCATTAAAGATGCAGAGATCCTACTCTGCTTCACAATAGGACGTGCTGTCTCATCTAGTCCCTGTTCGGTATTTCTGAATATGCCTTCTGGAGTCACCATCCAGTTTTGTAGCAGTAGTTGAATTGTCACTTGTTGTAGTTAGTTTTTTTTTCTTTCTTTTAATTTCCTGAGCACTGTTTCTGATATCTGTCATTCCAGCTCAAATGTCATGATGCCAAGATTCTCTTAATAAGCACAAAATAACTGCTGGTCCAGGAGAGCTACAAACGGTGTGGCTACTCCTGAAGCTCACCCTTCCAGGACACATCCATGTTTGCAGGCCCTCTGAAAGGGTCATCTCCAGGCCTAGAGAGGGAAGCACCCTACCTGCAAGGGTCATCTGGGTTTCCCAAGAGGACTACAAGAGTTTTTCCTGCTAGTCTAAAACCTTGTCAGTTACTGGATCCTGAAACAAGATCAGCCTCCTGTCAAGGTGACTGATGGTGGGAATTTTCTCCCTCTTGCTCTGAGGGCCTCATCCCTGTCAGCTTGTGACCTTCTGTTCAGACACCAGCAGAGCCAGGCAGCAGTGCACGAGGCAGTAACAGCCCGTGTCGGACGTCAGTTGTCTACTTTCTTTTCCTGGTGTCAGTTTTGATGTAAGATAAGGATTGTGCCTGTATGTCTTCCTTTGCGAAAAGTGTCCTCTGTCCCAGCAGATCCTCTCTGCTTATAAAACCCATAAAGAACACCGCCATGTATGAAGAACAAGCAGCACAATGAATACAGCATGTGTTACCAGACAGAATGCTTAGCTTTAAACATGTTTGACTATTTCAGCTTTTCCAAAAACGCAGGATAGATGTCTATCTCAATTTTCTATTTTTTTTTTTTAAGAATACACTGATGAAGCTTCCCTGAAATTAAGATGTGGTCTATCTTAAGGGTGACTTTTAAGTGTCTGTTTTTTCCTAGATAAAAATGTCTTTTAATGGTTAGGGGAGTTTCTTTCCCTCAGCTTAAAATGAAAAGGCAAGTAGGCAAAATCAAACATCTATTTTTGTGCCCAACTTCCATCCACTGTCTTATTAAACTTTAGGTATTGGATTAAGTACCTCATTTCAACAAATACATACAGAGCTTCTCCTGGATATGCAAATGCAAAGGGCTTATGAATATCACAGGGGGCAATATTGAGGTACAGCCAGTTAAACCTCTACCTGCAGTACTGACATCCCATATCAGAGCACCCGTTTGAAGCACCCTGCTGCTCTTTTCTGATCCAGCTTCCTGCCTGGGTGGTCAGCAAAGGATAACCTAAGTGCCTAGGCCCCTGCCACTCATGCAAAAAGTCCAGGTGGAGTTCCTTGGGTTTCTGGCTTCAACTGGACCAGTCCACTAACCATGGCCATTTGGTGCAGAGAAGGTCTTCCATCCTTTGTTCACTCCCTAAAGGGCCACAAAGGCCAGAGTTGAGCTGATCCAAAGCAAGAAGCCAAGCCAAGGAGCTTCTTTGGGGTTTTCAATGTGGGTGCAGGGTCCCAAGAACTTGGGCTATCCTCTCTGCTTTCCCAAGCCATAAACAGAGCTGGATCACAAATGGAGCAGCCAGAGCATGAATCTGCACACTGATGGGACACTGACCCCACAGGGTGGAAGATTAGCTTCTGAGCCATTGTTCCAGTCCTAAAAATTATTGTTCATTTAAAGCGAGGAAAAAAACTTTTTTTCTAAAATTAATCTGTCAAGTATTACCTTTTTATAGCTGATAACTGTATGCACATAATTGGGAGAAAACAAGTTTGTTTTCAAATCCCTTTAGTATCAATATCTGTAAAATTCAGAAGATAAAACTACTACTTCTTGAAGTAAGATATTTTGAAGGATGGGGGGGAGCTCCAGGTTGATAATAAAGTGTTTTATCATACACATGAGAGAAGAAAAACCAAATAATTCATCTTTTTAAGAAAAACATAACCAAAATTGGGAGATTGGGTGGAAACCTAGAAACTTTAAAAATTTTTAGTGCCCAGTAACATATACCCAATGATAAAATAAAAGTAAGTTCTCTTTAGTTCATCAAGACTTCCAAGTCTAACATTGTTTTAGAAAGAAAAAAATATGATATGAGGGCATTTATGATTCAAAGGTGTTCGTTAATCAGTATTTTGTTTTGACACAGCACTGGAAAATACCAGATTTTACTGAATCAAGCTTTAGATTAGGTAAAATCTGAACTTTTGAAAATTAGAAGGGGTTATACAGATTAAATTATTTTTTCTTTAAAAAGAGTGAATATGGCAGTTACCTCCAGCATACAAGGAGTCCAACCAGTTCTGGTAATCGCAGCCTGGAGTTCTGACACCTTGCTGACTTACCCCGGAAGGATTCGTGTGCATTGTTTAGTTTTCCGTTTAAATCCCTACACTATGCAAGTGCAGAAGCTGATGAGTACAGTGCATGTCAAAGTGCAGAAGGTGGAGTCAGTCTGTCCACTCCGCATTGAGGATGCGTTGGGATGAGCATTTGGCTTAGCAGTGGAGAGACTGGATAAGGTAACCATGTTCCTTTACCGAGCCCTGAGCTTTGATACCTGGCTCCAGCTGTGGAATCCAGCTTCCCGCTCCGGCAGACTCTGAGAGGCAGCCGTGCAGGCTCAGGTCACTGGGTTCCTGCCACCAGTGTCGGAGACTTGAACCAAGCTCCTGGCTTCTTGCTCCACACTCGGCCACTGTGGGCTTCTCTCTCCTTCTCTCTCTCTCTTTTTCTCTGTCTCTCTCTTCACATCTCTCCCTCTTCTTTCCCTCCCTCCCTCCACGTCCCTCCCTGCTTTCCTATATCTTCCTTCCTGCCTCATAAATTATTGAATTAATTAAAAATACAGTATTGCTAGAGTCTGAGACAATCCACATTTTATAATTCCAAACTTTAAAAAGTCAAAAAAAACTAAGTCCATTTAAAAGTACCTCAGCCAGACAATGTAGAGTTAGCTGCTTTGTTAATTTATATGTACTAGTAATTTATGAAGAAATGAAACCTTCCTGTGCTAAGAAAATGAAACAGGGCAGGCACACCTGGGGTTACAGATGGGTAGCAGTACCTAATTTATAATTTGTGTCTCGTTCTTCTCAAATCTGCCTTCATGGAAACAAAATACAACTGTTGATAAATAATATTCAGTAACTGTTTCCTTGTTTGCTTTGCTTTGCTTTGTTTTTTAGGAAGATGGGAAATAGAAGAGTTGAAAAAAAACCGAGTCCCTGGTGACAGAGGACTGGTATTGAAATCTAGAGCGAAGCACCATGCAATATCTGCTATCCTGGCTAAACCCTTTATTTTTGCTGACAAACCTTTGATAGTTCAGTAAGTCTTGCTATGCGTTTGAATACTTTTCTCTGCGTTTGTATTCATCTGGTATAATGTGGCCTCTGAATATACCATACATTTTAATAACAAGTCTAAAAATCCAGATGTTTAGTTTCTGTTTCAATTAGTTAAATACAAATGCATATACACATACAAAACCACGGAGACTTTCAAGAAAAAGCAGGTAATGATAAAATTATATATTCTATGCTCTAATTATATGCATAGTGCTAACATTATCAACTTAATATACTGTAAAATCATCATTTCTCTTCTTAAAATTAGTTGCAATTAAGATATGAAGCATCCTCAGAAAGTCCATCACAAAGGTGTATTATGAAAAATCTGCCTAGGTTTAAAACTTTTTCTTTTGTACCCAGGAGGCATATCTTTTTAATTTTGTCTCCCTGGGTGGCTTTTGGGTACTGCCATATTGACTTCAGTGTGCTCATAACAGACTGACTCACAAATGGTGCTGCTAAACCAGGGTGCAGAGCCGCAGGCAGCGAGTGTAGACAGGAAACCCACATGCAGAGGAGTGTCCTTCAGGTGTAGACCCTTTACAAAGATCACGGGTTCTCACCGATATCTGTCTCTGTCCCCAGTGGGGACACGAACTTAGTGCTGCTGCTTGCATGTGGGCTGCCAGAAAACAGGGATGTAAGTTCCTCGAGCTTATTTCACTATACTGCTATGAAGCAAAAATAACTGATGTGAGCACAGTGACAAAATCGATAAAATTCAAATCACAAACACAAATGTGTAAATGCCTTTTTCTAACTTACATCACAAAATGTGGCTATACAAAGTGAATGACAACAAAAGAAACTATAAAAATTATGAATCATAACACCCAAGGACATCTTCAGTGCTCTATTAAGACACTAAACAAGTTGTTTTACGTTATAACTTAAATACCATCTGTATTTTAGAGGTTTTGAAAATTTAGCATTTGGTGTCAGTGGCTTAATATTTCAGGTGTGATGCTTCGGCTTAGCCCACATTAAGTGATTTAAATCAATCAAAAATATGAAGTAATGTCAAAAAGTATGTTACCATTATTTAAATGAACTACATATATTCTTAGGAGAACCGAGTAGGACTAATATCTGGGTGTGGTATTATTTATCATGATTCAAGATCTGAATCTTGAGGGTTTGACAATAACTCGACTATTCTTTTAGGTAAATACTCCTCTATAATAAAATGAATCACTTAATATTTTTAGTACAAGTTTCTAATTAGGCAAGTAATAAAAAACAATGGTTTGCCAGATTAGCAACAAAGATTTGAAAATAACTTTTAGGAAAGAATGAAGTAATGATCCTGAAGAAAGAAACAGGGAGGATCCAGGATGCCTGTCAGTTTTTCATGTACTTAAAGACAACTAAAGGGAGAAACAATGTTTTTGACTTCCTTTAATATTGATAGAAAACTGGGCTAAAATGTAAGATAAAGAATTTTTTTTTATCGAGTACCTGAAATACCATGGATTTATGATATAACTTTAAAGGTGCTCCCCTCCCCCAGTCTGCATATATATTAGTGCATTAAAATGCTAAAGCATTCCCCATCTGATAATTTGTAATCTGAAATATTTATCCATTGCCCTTTATTTCTTCACATGAGAACAATTTTGTGATTTTATTCAACACCTTAAAATTTTTTTTTAATGCTTTGTATTTGTGGAACACAGTCTGATAATTTGGCATATGTATGGGATGTGTAACAATCAAGGCAAGATAATGAACATTTCCATCTCCTTCAACTTTTTTAAAGCTTTGAAGTTCTTATCTCTTCACAAAAATGTTATAAACTTACATGCTCTGAAATACCAGGGCTTGCTCCTTTATGTAACTTTGCTTTGGTACTCACTGTCCATAACCTTATACTTGCTAGCCTCTAGTGACCACTATTCTATACTCGTAAAAAAAAATCATTTTTTTAAAAGATTTGCTTAATTTTATTGGAAAGGCAGATCAGATTTATGAATAGAAGAAGAGACAAAGATCTTCAGTTTGCAGGTTCACTCCCCAGTGGCTGCAGTGGCCGGACTTGAGCTGATCAGAAGCCAGGAGCTCCTTCCGGGCCTTCCACGTGAATGCAGGGTCCCAAGGTTTTGGGCCATCCTCGACTGCTTTCCCATGACACAGCAGGGAGCTAGAAAGATAATGAAGCAGCCAGGACATGAACTGGTGCCCATATGAGAGCCTGGCATTTGCAAGGTGAAGATTTAGCCACTGAGTCATTGCATAGGACCTGATCAATTTCTCATAGTATGTCCTGTTTTTTTCCAGTAGATTCATGGCATTAAATTTTATGTTGAGTTCTTTGATGCATTGTGAGTTGACTGTTGCATATAGTGAGAGATAGAGGTCTATTTTAATTCTTCTTCATGTGGATATCTAGTTGTTCCAGCATCACTTACTGACAAGAGTTTCCTTTCCCAGTCTATGTTTCTGGCCTCTGCACTGTAACAATGGCCCCTGGTCTAGTCTGTTTTAAGTTCCATCTTCAAATTGAAAAATTGTTTCTTCTGCTTGATTCAACCTGTTATCGTGGCTCTCAGTTTCTTTCATTTATTGAATTTTTGAACACCAAGATTTCCGTATGGCTTTTTTTATAATCTTTATTTTTACTGAATTTCTCATTATCTGTGTCTGTATTCTCTTGTGTCTCATTGAGTCTCTTCAAAATCATTACTTTGAGTTCTGTTTCAGGAAATTGGTTAATTTCCTCTCAGGGGGAAGGACAGGAAGAGGTCTGTTGCTAAAGTTATTGTGTTCTTTTTGCCATAACAAGTTAACAACGATTTTTATTTTTCCTATGCTGACTTTTATGCATCTGCTAAATTTCTTGTACTAATTCTATAGGGTGGTTTTCATAGTTAAAGATTTTCAGGTGAGGAGGCATGGGTGTCGACTGAGTAGGCCATGTTGGCATTGGCTCCACTGGGCACATTAGTATAGACTCTATGAAGCTTCTTCAGCTATAGTCAGTGTCAGTGTTTGCCTGTGTGTCTCATTAGCCTGGGTTTCTCGGGGTTATGAGATTTCTGTGCTAGCTGATACACAGCTCTCTTAGGGTGGGATGGCCAACAGCTCTGCCAGTGGTGCCTGTAGCCACAAATGTGATGACCCTGTCAGTTTTCAATGGCTGCATGGTGACAGAGCCACTTGGGTGGGTTCAAGCAAGTGATGTGCCACTGGTTCAGTTGTGAAGGTGATGCACCTGCCAGTTTCAGAAGGGCACTCTGACTGGCATAGGTCAGCATGGCATGGTTCGCCCTGCAGTGAAGGTACAGTGCTCAGCAATTTCTAAGAGTGATACAGGGAAGAGTTGGTCTTAGTGGGTATGGATAGGCCCAGTGCAGCACACTTGGCAGTAAGGGTAGAGCAACTGTTAGCCTCTGAGCCTTGGGCAGGTGATTTTACAGCCTTTTCAGACCATGCTGC
Organism: Ochotona princeps; assembly: GCF_030435755.1. Classification (NCBI taxonomy): domain Eukaryota; kingdom Metazoa; phylum Chordata; class Mammalia; order Lagomorpha; family Ochotonidae; genus Ochotona; species Ochotona princeps. The sequence goes on from NC_080838.1 coordinate 16,685,950, forward strand.
TGAGGGTAGACTGCCCAGCCACATCCTGGAACTGTGGACAGGTGGTCCGAACTACTCCTGTGCTGTAAGTGGATGGGCTGGGTTTGCCCAGGTGCTCAATGGGACCACATTTGGATAGGGCCTCAGGATGGCATTGCACAGCAGGAATCTGCACAAAGGAGGGTACACCATGGGCTGGGCTCCCAGAAGTAACCACAGTGCCAGAGAAAGCCTCTCCAGAAGCACAGGCTGTGGCACTGGCAGGGACTGCTCAGGGCCTTCTGCTCTCAGAGGCTCCATCGTGTGTAGTCCCTCTTGCTTCAGAATTGATCTCAGCTGAGGAAATGAAGCAGTCAAGGCTGTATTCTTCAGTCACTTCTCTACAAAGCTCTGCTGGGACCATGTGTTCCCTGCACTTGTGCCACATCCCGGTGTACCCCAGGATTACCCCTGAATACACTGGAGTCAGTGAAATATTATTTTGTTCCCTCTCTTCTGTCGCTCTTGTTCTTTATGCTATTTTGGTGGAGAGTGGCATGCCAGACATATCTAGGCAGCCATCTTGCTACAACATCCAAAGAACTTTTAATGTCAACGTGATGTTCAAGTAGCTTTGGTCTTGAGAGCTTTTCAGATTTTATATTTTCAGATTAGGGCCGTTCAGCACATAATGACTACGCAAATATTGAAAAAATCCCAAAGCCTCAGAAATATGAAACACTTCTGGTACTAAGCATATCAGGCAAGTTACCCAACATGTACTTATTATGTAGCCATGTAACTCTTAGAAACTAAGAATACCCTAACCTAAGATATGAAAAGCATACTAACTCATGAAAGATTTGAGAAGTTCTTAAAATTTACTGATGTGAAAATCAGAGGAGTTACAGAGAGAGTGAAGGAAAAAAACAAGATCTTTCATGCTAAGATTCACTCCCCCAAATCACTACAACAACCAGCGCTAGGTCAAACCAAAGTCAAGAGCCAGGAATGCTATTTAGGTCTCCTTCGTGGGAGGGAGGGGCACAAGCAGGTGGCTGTCTTCTTCTGCCTTCCAGGCACACTAGCAAGAATTGGAACAGAAAGCAGAGCAATCAGGAATTGAGCTTTCTCCCTGATGAGGGATACTCCTGATGGCTTAACCCATATCTGGTCCTGAGAAGGTCTTCAAGTAAATGCCTGTTTTTAGTTTTTTTATTATTTATTTATTTATTTATTTATTTATTATATTTAATCCATTAATTACATTGTATTATGTGACACAGTTTCATAGGTACTTGGATTTTCCCCACCCCTCCCAAAACCCTCCCACCATGGTGGATTCCTCCACCCTGTTGCATAACCACAGTTCAAGTTCAGTTGAGATTCCCCCATTGCAAGCATATACCAAACATACAGTCCAGCATCTTATTGTCCAGTCAAGTTCAACAGCTTCTTAGGTATACCCTCTCTGGTCTGAAGACAGAGCCAGCAGAGTATCATCCCGATCAATTAAAAGCTCCAACATACCATCAGCAAAAATTTACATCATTATGGAATTAATTGACATAGTAATGAGTAACCAATATGGTAAAAGTAAATGCGAGTTCTTAATCACCTTCTGTGACCACCTCACTGACATTTCAATTTTAGTTTATACACAACATATAACATACATAACATAACATGTTATACATAACATCATATCATCTTAAATTAAGGCAAACATGTGGTATTTAACCTTTTGGGATTGGCTCATTTCCCTTAGCATTATGGTTTCCAGTTTGGCCCATTTGGCCACAAAGAACTGCATTTTGTTTTTTTAATAGCTGAGTAGTATTCCATGGAGTAGATGAACCATAGCTTTCTTATCCAATCCTCTGCTGATGGGCATTTTGGCTGCTTCCATGTTTTTGCAATTACTGATTGTGCTGCTATGAACATAGGAGTGCATGTTGGTTTCTCATAAAACAAGTGTTCTGGATATATTCCTAGGAATGCTTCAACGCAATTCCAATCAAATTGCCAAAAACATTCTTCATGGAACTGGAAACAATGATCCAAAGGTTTATCTGGAAACACAAAAAACCACGAATAGCCAGAGCCATCCTGAAGAACAGGAAGTTAGCAGGGGGAATCACAGTTCCAGACCTCTGGACATACTATAGGGCAGTGGTTATCAAAATAGCCTGGTACTGGCATAAAGATAGAGAGGAAGATCAATGGAGCAGAATAGAAACACCAGACGGGAACCCACACAGATACAGCCAAATAATCTTTGACAAAAGGACAAACGATAATCCTGGCAAATGGGAAGGTCTGTTCAATAAATGCTGTTGGGACAACTGGTTGATAGCCTGTAGAAACAAAAAGATAGACCCACATCTCTCACCATACACCAAGATCAAATCTAAATGGATAAAAGATCTAAACCTACATCCAGAAACCTTTAAACTTTTGGAAGAAAATGTTGGAAATACTCTGCAAGATCTAGGGGCAGGTCCCTACTTCCTAAAAAGGACTCCAAAAGCAATAGAAATCAAGGCCAGAATAAACAAATGGGACCTCATCAAACTAAGAAGCTTCTGTACAGCAAAGGAAACAATAAAGTAAAAAAGCAACCCACAGAATGGGAGAAGATCTTTGTGCACTACATAGGCAATAGAGGGCTAATCTCCAGAATATACAAAGAACTACAAAACAGCCAAAACACCAAAACAAACAAGCCACTCAAGAAATGGGCACGGGAAATGGGCAGACACTTCACAAAGGAACAAACCCAAATGGCAAATAAACATGAAAAAATGCTCAAGTTCCCTGGCAATAAGGGAAATCCAAATTAAAACATCAATGAGGTACCACCTAACGCCAGTAAGACTGGCCCACATGAATAAAAGCACCAACAACACTTGTTGGCGAGGTTGCGGGGAAAAGGGAACCCTACTCCACTGCTGGTGGGGCTGCAGGCTGGTACAGCCTCTATGGAAATCAGTATGGAGAACATTCAAACAACTCAAAATCAACATACCGTATGATCCAGCAATAGCACTCCTAGGAATATATCCAGAACACTTGTTTTATGTTTTTAGTTTTAATACTGTTTTTGCCAAACGTGACCACAGGAGTTTATTTTCCCCTGTAACACAGGGCTATTTCAGGGAAGAGTTGATATTCAAAACAATTTAGGATGAAATTTAGATATGCTTCCAGTTTTCCTGTGACTTAAAGTTCAGCAGCTGTTGAGCTGCTTGAAGTATGTTTTACTAACCCTCTAATCCACAGAGAATTGTTTATATTATATACAATTATTTGGAAGGTCTTTAACTTTACAGTATAAAAAGGGCCAGAGCAACTGAGTCTAGGCATAATAGAACAGTAAAACAATGTTTGCGGTGATGGAGCTGGTTTACCAGTGGGTTCTTTCAATCTTACTTTTTCATTGCACAGGTTGTCCTAAGAGCACTTACAGTAAAGCAATATCTTTTTCTAGTAATTTTCATGAAGTCACTTCATGAAGCATTTCTAATTCTTCTATACTTCACATGAAGAAAACAAATATTAGCCATTACTTAAAATAAAAATAGGACTTTGAGGAACACAAACCATCCTTTATTTTAAAAAATGAAAATAACAAAGCAAAACCTTTATTGTGACAATGACTGAATCTCATAGCTTTGAGCCTTTATTTGCCCATTGATGAGGTCATTGCAACCATCCTTGGACCAGTAGAACTAGTGCACATCCTCATAGTAATGTACAGGCAAGCAAATATTGAAGCTACAGTTTAAAAAACCTGACCCTACTCAAGACATCTCTAGGACAAATGTGTTATGGGGTGCAGCCAGTGACCCATTGACAGTGGCCAAATGAAATTTGGCTGTGTCCCCAACCCTCTGTCCTGAAAGTAGGTCCTAACAGCAATGATAATTCCATCCTCAACCACTTCCCCCACGTCCTAATTTAGCCAGGATATTGGATGCAGATCAGTCCAATGAGTCTAGGTGTTTTTAGCTACAAACTCAGTTCCTGTTCCTGCCCATCCCAACGACCACTAATCAACTCCTTAGCCCACAACACTTAGGTATTCGCTCCTGCCCACCTATGACTTACCTATCAACTGAGAGGGGACAGTATTGCATTGCACTGTCGTATAACCACTCCCCTCACAAGCCCCTTTAAAAGGCCCATGGAGCAGGGGCTGTCACTCTCTTTTTGGTCAGGTGCTTCCATTACTCTGGCACCTGGACTCTTGGCTGACCCAGGACAGGTAATCCCCTGAGCATGGTCCCATGTACTGCTTAGATGAGGCAATGGATATAATAATGCTGTTTCTGGTTTGTGTACTATCTGGAATTCCAGGAGGGGTGAGGCCTAGCAGTAGTGGAATGTGGGCAGAGAAGCCAGGGAAAGGTGAATGTCTGCAGCTTTTTAAGTGTGTCCAGGTTCTTTGTGAGTATGTCCAGGTTATTCGTTGCATGTCTCTTAGGATAATTTATGTTGTTGGGGAAGCTGGGACTAGGTCTTCAGCTTAATGGATGTTCTTAAGGATAATGACCATTTGTTCCTTTTGGGATTATGATTAGTTGGATTGCTGCATGGACTTGTGGTTTGCTATTGTGCTGTATTATCCCCAAGCTTAGTTAATAAAGACTCCTTAATAAGCTTTAGGCAAGTCTGGTGTGATCTCGCTCGCACCCTGCAACAAAATGCAAAATCAGAGTGACTTTCAGAACTTTATGACGCCATAATTTAGGCTTGCAACCAATCTCAGAAGCCACTTAAGAAATTGAGCTCATTAGAAAGTATGCAGGAAAATCAGCCATATTCTTACAAGTCGGAGATAATCACTTGAAGTGGTCCTGTTTGCTCTGTTCTTTCTGATGTATAAGCACACAAACACCCTAATCACTTCATAGACTGACATTGTCACATTCTTGTCACCTGTCCCCTTAGCAAGATTTAAAAATACAGTCCTTTATTAAAATGAACACTGTTTCCTGTTGCTTCTCAGGTTTTGACTGTATTTGTTTGAATTCATCGAACAAAATTATAACTTTTTTGGATTTTACCGATTTTTTTTTTCACTTTGACATCCAGCTCCTCATTGATTTTGTCACATGTGACTCATCAGTTTATCAGAAATGTCATCTAGCTGTGCCTTGTTGTCTTAGCAACATCATTTGCTTAAAGAAAAAAAAAGCTTTGCTCAGAGTTACACTGTATTGTAAATCCACATTCTCGTATTTGTTAAGGTCTTATTCAAAACCGTTCAAATTTCCTTTATCTCATAGCTTTTCATGTCTGAAATATTCCAGTGTATGAAATCTAATTAAATGCCTAATTTAATATGATTTAGATAGAGTTGAACTAAAGGACTTATTTATTGTAAACATTCTGAAATCATTAGCAATTTCTCAGAAAACTTTTGTTGTTGTGCCCATGATGCTTTAACCATTTTTTCTTTTAGATGATAAGGAATATATGTGGTATCTCGCTTATCCATTCAGAGTTTCCTGTTATGGTTTTAGTCAGTCTTAATCTTAATTTAACAGTTTTGGGTGGAAACATATTAAATCAATTAGTCGATTTTTCCATTTTTGATATTTATTCTATTTTGAATATTTTAATAATGGGCACTTTTGGAAACTCATTTCTGTTCATTTCCTCTATGTTGCTTATTTTTACATAAGCTTTCTGGTAATATGAAGTATTTCTGTGTAAGTGAATTGAGAGGAATATGTTAGATTTTTAAGAAAAGGTAGTAATTTTTATCAGCAGTGTGGTTCTTTTTTCCTTCATTTAGATATGAAGTAAATTTTCAAGACGGTATTGATTGTGGAGGTGCATACATTAAACTTCTAGCAGACACCGGGGAGTTGTCTCTGGTATGGTATTTTAATATTTAAGAAATTTGTTAAATAAGTATCTTTAAGCAGTAATGGATAAAACTGTTTTGAAGTGAAACTGAAAAGAACGTTGAACATCACTTTTCAACATGAGCTTGTATGGCTTTTATAAGTTGCCTTTGGGCTTCATGGGAAGTTCTTCAAAGATCTCAATTTTGTAAACTGTTTCAACATAAAACTTTTCCACATGTATAAACAAGCAATGACATGATGCATGCCAATGCTATTAAGTATCAAATCGGAGTTATTTCCCAAATAATAATTATAATTTTGTTGTAGCAGAGCAGTAAAAAATGGCCAAAAATATTAAAAGTAGGACAGTTCAGACAAAATAATGCATTCTAAAGTGTTTTTATTACGAGGAATTGGCTATATAATTTTAAGAGGTTGTAGGAAAACCATTTATATACTGGGCATTTGTTACGCCTGCTCCTACAGGAGGCTGTGCCATGGTTTCTGCATATAGCAAGTTAAGGGAGGCCTCCCTGAGTCTCTTGTCAGAAGGAGAGGCTACCCGGAGGATGAGAAATGTGGCTTGAAGGCTTCCTTATGTACTGGGATGGAGCCAGATGAGAGAGGCTTTACCTAGTATGCACTGAGGATGTGTTCTAAGTGCTGTAAGGTCATCAGCAGGATGTCAAAAAACTCCTATCGCCAAGTATTCCTGAAAGCCCTTTATCTGACGGACTGATTAACATCCAGAGAAGCCTCCTACTGTGGGTGGTATCCTCGGTATACTTCAGACATTATAGAATGAATGTATGGAAAGGTTAAAACAAAGTGCTCAGTGGTGATTGGATTTGAACCCCCAGTATCTGAGCCCAGACCCCATACTCGTAGCCACTACACCGACACCACATAAAGGGAAGTGACGATTAGTAAGATCAGGGAGCATGTCTGTTTTGTGTTTGAATCGCTCTTTTTTTGTGTTCAGAGGATCATTTTCTGGTCTCTTCCTGAAGATTAGTCATGAATGGTCATTCTTTTTTTTTTAATTTATTTATTTTTATTGGCAAGGCAGATATACAGAGAGGAGGAGAGACAGAGAGGAAGATCTTCCATCCGATGATTCACTCCCCAAGTGAGCCGCAACGGCCGATCCGATGCCGGGAACCTGGAACCTCTTCCGGGTCTCCCACTAGGTGCAGGGTCCCAAAGCTTTGGACCATCCTCGACTGCTTTCCCAGGCCACAAGCAGAGAGCTGGATGGGAAGTGGAGCTGCCGGGATTAGAACCGGCACCCACATGGGATCCCGGGGCGTTCAAGGCGAGGACTTTAGCCACTAGGCCATGCCGCCGGGCCCATGAATGGTCATTCTTAAGGGTCATACAGGGAAGGGGACTTGAGAACAATTAATGGAAATCAAATAAAAGGAAATTGTTTAGGTTTTTCATGAACATTTTGAAGAACCCTTGATCAATTTACTGTATTGCATAGTTTGTTCAATAGTGAAGTGAAATCTGTCATTTCCCCACATCCTTTATTGTCACTTGTGTTAAATAGTTCGTTGGTAGTAAGCATTTATTACACTTTTTGTAAACTCTCCCCATAGAGAAAATTCATTAAATACTCTGTAGTTCTCAACTAATCCCAACACTCATCTCTCTTTAAAGGAAAACTTTTATGATAAAACATCTTATACCATTATGTTTGGACCAGATAAATGCGGAGAAGATTACAAACTTCATTTTATCTTCAGACATAAACATCCCAAAACTGGAGTCTTTGAAGAGAAACATGCCAAACAGCCAGATGTAGACCTTAAAAAGTTCTTTACAGACAGGAAGACTCATCTTTATACCCTTGGTATATCCTTTTAATTCATTCATTAATTCAAAAATATCTGCTGATTAGAGGTATGTTCATGGCCAAGTGGTTGTGGGGGAGAAGACAAATACACACCCTACCTTAAAGGGGCTTGCCTTTTGGGGAAAAGCATGCCTACATAATCTTACCTCCAGGTAGAAAACAAAGTGTCACGTGAGAGACAGGTGAAGTGCAGTTCGAAGACATTGCTCCTTTCAGCTTGGAAACATGGAGCAAACCTAGTGGGGATGTGGGTGAACTGGTCTGCCGGGGGATAGCGAGGATGGGGAAGCTGACTATGGCCGAGAGTGGTACCCTGAGAAGAGAAACCTGAGAAATCGAGAGGTACTGGATGCCAGGCTCAGATGTTGAGGCCTGGTCCTATTGACAGTGACCCTGCTCTCAGGTCTCTCCTCGTGGGGGTCGTGGCACAGACCTTGCTTAGAAAGGAAAAGCATTGAGGTCTCTCATACTAACATTCATAGCCTTACTTCAGCAGATGGGGATTTGCATGGGCATGGGGGGAGGGATGTTCTCTGAGGTGTTACCTGGCCACATACAATTCTCACGGCATTTCAGAAACCAGTTGGAACTGATTTATTTTGTTTTGCTTTGTTTCCAAACCATTTTTTTTTTTTTTTTAATTGGAAAGCTAGGCAGATGGAGGTTTATAGAGAGGGAGTTCCAATTTGCTTGTTCATTTTCTCAAATGCCTGCCATGGCTAGGGCAGAGCAGGGCTCAAGGAAAACCAGGAATGCCATCAAATCACCCACTTGGTGACACGAATCCAGTTGCTCGAGCCATCACTGTTCACTCTCAGAGGCTGCACAAGCAGGACGTGAGGCAGGAGCTGGAGCAGGTCCCCAACCCAGGCTTGTCCAGTGTGGGACACGGTTGTCTTCAGCAACATCTTCACTGCTGGGCTACTTGCTTGCCCTCCAGAGAACATTCTGAAATGGCTATGTCAGTTTTCTCTCAATTCGCAGCTTCATGCAAGACTAATGTATTTCAGTCTTCTTTGCAAAGGCTGCACATTGGACACATTCATTTGTACTAAACCAAGTCTCTGTTTTGCCTTTCTGACCAAGCATACATACTGACGTTTTCAGGAATACAATGTCAATGTATAAATAATGAAAAAATGTTAGCTAGAAAAGAAAAAAGGAATTAGACTTACTATAAACCTGAGCAAAAGCATATTGGTAGTGTGTATCAGAAGGCCATAAGAGATCTATATCCTTTAGAACTATAATTCTGCTCTCAGAAGTTATACAAAGAAAATAATGTAGAATAAAATGAATGACCTGTGTGTGCAACCAATGCAAAACAATCTAAAGACCAGAGCAGGAGGAATTTTTAATATAATTCAAAGATAGCCAAGAAAATGTGAAGTTTAAATCAAATGCTTATATAGATTGAGTATCCTTAATTTGCATCCCCCAATCTCATTTTTTGAGTGTCCCCATATTGCTCAAAATGTAGATTTCAGAGCATTTCATATTTCCAGATTAGGGATGCCTCACTGAGTAAAAGTTGTGCAAACTATTGTACAGTGCAGAAGATTCCGAAGCCTGAAACACTTTTGGCTTGAAGAATTTTAGGGTAGGAACACTCAGCCTGTACTATTGAAATGGGGACATAAAACTGCATATTATGCAAGCAAACAGGAAAAGAATAGAAAACAAGGACTAATTTCATTTATCACATGATACACAGCATTGCAAAGATACTGTGATGTCAGCAGTGGTCTTGATTTAATTGCTGTATTCTCTTGGAAACAAGAAAGACTTGTAGGACTAGAATCGAAATTCAAGTCTTGTCTCTTAAAATTTGCTTTTTTCTTTCTTTACTACTGTACATAAAAGCTTTGACCCTTGTGTGAGAATGTGAGGATTATTGAATTACTTTTTACATTTTTTTATCCTGTAACTTTAAAAAAAAAGATTTATTTATTTTTATTGGAAAGGCAGACATACAGAGAGGAGGAGAGACAGAGAGGAAGATCTTCTGTCCGATGGTTCACTCCCCAAGTGGCTGCAGTGGCTGGAGTTAAGCCAATCCGAAACCCAGCTGCCTCTTCTGGGTCTCCCACACAGATGCAGGGTCCCAAGGCTTTGAGCCGTCCTCAACTGCTTTCCCAGGCCGCAGGCAGAGAGCTGGATAGGAAGTGGAGCAGCTGGGATTAGAACCGGCACCCATATGGGATCCTGGCACGTTCAAGGCGAGGACTTTAGCCGCTACACTATCATGCTGGGCCCTATCCTGTAACATTTTAAAAGAATCTCAAGTACTTTTCACACACTTTATATAATCTGCTGCCTCTTAGTATAGAATTTAAAACTTTGAATGCAGTTTTCTAAATGGAAACATTCTTTGCAAAGATTATTATTTTCATATATTCCTATTTGTCATATACTTCTTTTTTTTACTATGCTTTCAAAACAAATTTGTTTGTTACAAAATAGAATGAGAAAGCTGTCTTTTCAAAAATTTCCTCCAGAAATGCCTTTTACCGAAATCAGAATAATCTTGTACATTTCTGCTTTTAAGATCTTACATTTAGCTCTGCTTTAATCTTGGTATTTCCCACGCTGCTTTTTCATAGTGTAGTTGTGTGCCCTCAAGTGTAAGTAGAAGAGGAGATAGAGGAGAAAATACTGAGCATGGGGTTGCTTTAACAGTTTGATTTATTCTGAGTGAGCTAGTTTTGATACAAAATGAGCTGGCCTTGTTGTGACTGAAACCTTTAGACAGTTACTGCTTCTGAGCTGTTGCTTCAGAAGGTGGTAGGAAGGCAGCATGAGGCTGCCCTGTGCCGGCAGTTCCTACTGGCTGGCTGACCAGGAGCAATATGGGGCAGCTCCCTTCCTCCGTCCCTTTCTCCAAACACCCGTCTTATTCAGTGACCTCCAAATTCACAGAAGAGTAAAAGAGATCTTTTATTTTGGTGTTTCAAAGGCTCAGGGAGTCCTCGATAACATTTTTGGCTAAGGGACTTTGACCGGGCTAAAATATAAGTGGTAATGTAGCTGATAAGTGTGAGCTCAAATAGTTTAAATCACCCTTAAGGTAACTGCACCCCACAGTATAGAAGCCACTGAATGTGAAGTAACAATGAATCTTTATCGATTTCTTGAAAAGTATGGGAGTGTATCAAAGTTAATTTGTTTATTTTGGTGGCTGGGTTGGTGCTATGTTGACCAGCGTTGTTGTTTGTAGAAAATAATTACCAAAACAGTCAGGTGACATGTTTGAGATCGCCAATTAACTTTCGGGTGAATCAGGAAAAAGTTACTCTTTATAATGTATTTACAACTTTGAAATTTGAGATAGCTTCCAGTTCACTGCTGAGAGCACTGAACTGTGTTCTAGAACTATGAAAGCAAAGCTGGTTATGAGTCCCAGACACAGCCAGAGTCAGAATTCTTCCTTTCCTTTCTCTTCCACCCCAAACACTCCCCTTCCTTTCCCGTTTTGAGACATATCTGCACTTTGTTAGAAAAAAAATTTTTTTCCCTAATTTTACCATTATTTTAGGAATTATTATATTGAGTGATTTCAGCATATTTTGATTTAGCACATTGCTTATTCTCTGGTTCAGAGAAAGTATTACCCATGAAGTTTATAATTGCTTTATTGTTTAAAGGATTATCTTTAAAATTTCAATCACAATTCTAAGTGTGATATATTCAATTTGGTCTTTAGTGATGAATCCAGATGACACATTTGAAGTACTGATTGACCAAATAGTTGTCAACAAAGGAAGCCTGCTGGAGGACGTGATTCCTCCCATCAATCCCCCCAAGGAAATTGACGATCCCAATGACAAAAAACCCGAGGAATGGGATGAAAGGGCGAAAATCCCAGACCCTTCTGCAGTCAAACCAGAAGATTGGTAAGCAGAGATTCCAGTGTCACAGTCTTAGTTGGCATAATTAAGTGATAAAACATAAAATAAGTAAAAGTCATAACCAATGAAACTTTTAACAATGAGCTACTTATTTTGGCTGTTTTACATGAAATGCTTTCCTAAACTAGATTTTGTACTTCTTTGCATCTGGTTTTAAAATTTTTAAATTTCATTGTGTTTTGAAATACGTGCATTTTAAAAACTACTTCCAGTGCTGTTGTTGGGGAAAATTCATGAATCAAAACCGACACTTTAATCTTAATTACTGGTTCCTGGAAAACTGAAAGTGCTAAAGAGAAATAGCGATTAGTAGAGAAGATGTGATTGTTCCAGACAGAGAGTGTCATAGGTAAGCTGAGCCAGGTAGGAGGAGCAGTCTGGATGCAGAAGCAACGAATAGACAGTGACTCTTGGCACAGCATTCCCAGGTCTCCCGGCCTTCATTGTTCTCTGTGCACCTTCTGATACTGCTTCATGTTGGTTTACCCATAAATCAGAGAAGCTGCCTAGAACAACCTCATTCTGGCTGGCAAAGACTGTTAAGAGAATCTGATTTATACAGTACTAACAGAAATGCTCCATAGGACCAACACTGGGGTCGAGTGGGGTGAGCCATGTGCTCTATTTATAATCCAGCTGGGTGCTAGTGCACCTGTGAGAGCAGCAGCAGGTGGTCTGTATTTAGTATGTATGTACATGTATGTAACAGAGAGCATCTACAACAGTCTTCGACACACAGTAAGCAAACGTAACCTAAATACAAAGGTGTGTGGAGACCTGCAGTGATAAAAAAAAAAAAATTCTAAGCACTTATTCCAATTGCCACTTATTCCAATTTCTTAGTAAGGTTAAACATGGTGGGATATTTGCTGATGAATGACTAAAGTTTTTAAGTAACTAAAGCAAAGTCGAATGTACTACTTACAGAATACCATCATTTTATGAAAAAAAAATATGCATGTATGCATATAGCACAAAAGAAAATATAACAAAAATTGGTAAGTTAGCAGAAGAGTTAGATGGAAGAGCAGTAAAGTAAGGTAGTGGGAACAAGACAGATGAATGTGAAATACTTTTATGATGCCTTACGAGTTGTGCAATTTGTGCATTTAAACTGATGAATAATTAGTCTATATTTTTACAGGGATGAAAATGAACCTGCCCAAATAGAAGACTCAAGTGCTACTAAACCTGAGGGTTGGCTTGATAAAGAACCAAGATTTATTCCAAATCCTGATGCTAAAAAGCCAGATGACTGGTAAGCCGCCTTCACCTGCAATGTCAGCTTCTAATGTTTCTTACCTGCTTGTTTATTACCAGTGCATGTACCTGACAAGAGACCCTATGTTTGCTTTCTTCTGACATTGTAAGGAATGAAGATATGGATGGAGAATGGGAGGCACCTCATATTTCTAACCCAGCGTGTCGGATTGGGTGTGGTGAGTGGAAGCCTCCCATGATAGATAACCCAAAATACAAAGGCAAATGGAGACCTCCAATGATAGATAATCCTAACTACCAGGTAACAGCCACTTGTTCCAATTCCTTAGTAAAATTTAGAGGGTGGGATTTTTTTTTCTATTGTTGCAGGGAAATCAAAGCAAAACATAGCAGCAACCTTGTTTCTTGTCACACATTAAGGAAGAATTTTCATGCAGACAACTGTAGTTTACAAAGCAGGATTTGTTTAGGAAAAAGGGGAAAAGGCTCCCGCCCTAGTGACTGAAGGGGGCTGCAAGGAAGGAAAGAACCAAGGAAATCTGAGAAAGAGAAAGATCCACCATAGTGACAGGAGAGGGAATCCAAGGAAGGAAAAACCTGAGGAAGTGGTGTGAAATGCTATCTTTTATGCACTATCCCAGGGAGGGGTTCACAAGAGTCACCCGAGGGGCAGAAAGAAAAAAAAAAACTCATTTGCAATGGGCAGCGATGTCTGCTGCTTGGGTTGACTGCATTGCACATTCAAATACCTGCTTCAAGTCCTAGCTACTGCCAGCTTCCTGTTAGTGCACATGCTGGGAGGCAACTGTAATGGCTTACGTGGTTGGATGCTTGTTATCCACGTGGGAGACCTGAGTGGAGTCCCTGCCTCCTGGCCTCATCAGTCTGGCCCAATCCTGCTTGTTGCAGGCATTTGGGAAGTGAATACGGTAGATGGAAGATCTCTGTCTCTCTGTCCTTCTGAAAATAATTTAAAAGTCATGTTTTGATTAAAAAAATAATTAAGCATCCTTTCATTTTCTTAGCAAAAGAACTGAAGATGTATCTCTAATCATTAATCCAGTTGATACTTTAAAGTTCTGTATTAGAAGTAAACCTAAGAAATGAGTTCTGATCATGACGATTCATATTCTACATTTTAGTAATTATCGTCTGTGGTTAATGTGCTGTTTGCTTTTAAGCAGCAATACAATTGTGATTTTTTTTCCCAATATGAATCAAATATATTTTTCTTTGTAGCATTTATCAAAGGTTATTTTTTTGTGATAACTGTTTTATTTCCCTCATTAAGTTCCATAATACAGGAGCCATGTCTATCTTGGTGATCACTAAGTCCCTAGCACCTGGCATAATGTCGGGGACAGAATAAACACACATCAGGGCAGAGTGATTCAGTGATCGCATTGTTGAATCCATTTGATGAACAGTTTAATCAGTTAAGAACTAATGAAAGTTTTATGTTGAATAATTGTTCTGAGGTCCAGTCATGATGAATTATGGCTATCACAGATAGATAGTAAAGGCAGTCACTCCATTTTTTTTTTTTTTTTACTTAACAACCATCTATCAGATTTGGGGCATCTTTTCTTGAATAACTATTGCATTTAAGAAATTTGTCTAAAATTTCACCCTGTGAAATTCAAGTACTGCTTATCTGTGTGGAGACTGAATTTCTACCTGGTCTTTTTTTTGGGGGGGGGGGTCAAACTTTAAAAGTCAGTATTACTCATCAAGGACATCGCATAAAAAAGACAAAGATTTTTTTTTTTCCTAGTGAATTGCCAATTAGAATCAGTGGCACTTTTCATCTTGTACCGTTAACATTGCTAATTTCATTTTAATAGCAGCTATTAACTGAGCAATATTTATAATGAAGTTATTATAACTGAAAACACTTTCAATTATGTTTTCTTCTCCCAGGGAATCTGGAGCCCTCAAAAAATTCCTAATCCAGATTATTTTGAAGATGATCATCCATTTCTTCTCACTTCCTTCTGTGCTCTTGGTTTAGAGCTTTGGTCTATGACCTCTGATATCTACTTTGATAATTTTATTATCTGTTCAGAAAAAGAAATAGCAGATCGCTGGGCTGCAGATGGTTGGGGATTGAAAATAATGGTAGCAAATGCTAATGAGGTATGATATTATCTATAGAAGTAGTAATGGAACTATGTTTAGTAATAAACAGAATTTGGGTTTGGGGAGGGGCGGGGGGAATTCCAGTGCATAAAAAAATGTGTCACATAATGCAATGAAATTAATAAATAAATAAAAAAAATAAACAGAATTTGGCTCTTGGCATAAGTTATATAAATGGCCCCTTCAAAGGTAAATAAATGTGCAGTAATTATCAGATGCCAAGGAAATGCACTTGAATTAATTTATTTAGACAATATTTAGTCTTACTATATTTTAACTCCATTATAAACTGTGCAACGAACTATATATGCTTATCTTTAAGGGAATTTAATGCCTATTTGTTGATAGTAGGAGAGGGTTCACCTGGTTCATTTGTCGTTTTCCCAACTTAAGCTAAGTGGCAGTGGTAAACAAAATATTATTTTTTATTCACTTTAATAAGTTTATATTTAGAGAAATGCACAGGATTTAAATATTTAACAGCATTCAGTTTGTTCCAGTCCTCTCTCCCACCCCTTCCCCACCCCTCCGATCTTAAGACTGATTAGAAATGGTTAAGCCAAATATTTCAGCACATTATATCCTTAAAGTCAGTTACTGTAAAGAAAACTTGGAAACTTATATTGCATTCCTTTAGATACTAGCAAAAGCCACCCAAAGACTTAGGAAAGAGGAACTCTCATTGTGAAGCTCTTTCAAGTAAATAGTTGATGGTCCTTAATTTTAAATGAGGGAAAAATTCTCCTCACTGAAGTTCATGTGTGAAGTTTCTTTATAAATAAAAGAAGAAACACAAGTCCTTTGAAAGCACAGAAGGGTATCAGAAAGTTATGTACTTCTCATTGAACTAGATAATAAACCTATAAAAAGTACTTCTCTCCTGAGTTACACATTCAAGTATTTCAAATCCCATTATTGTTGCTGGTGGGTTAGAAGTTTCCATTTCCATAGTAACACCTTCTACAAACTCTTACTCAGGGAGGCTAACAATGTAATTAGAATTTACATATGCAAGGTGGAAAATTTGCTAACAAGTTCATCACCCCTTAATATAAAATCTTTGTAAAATAAGTGCTTTATTTCCCATTCAAGGTCTGTAAAATCTGAATTGTGTTTGTGTGCTTAACTGTTTTATAGCCTGGAGTCCTTAAACAGTTAATGGCAGCTGCACAGGAGCGCCCATGGCTTTGGCTCATTTATTTTGTGACAGCGGGGCTGCCAATCATATTACTCACTTCATTTTGTTGGCCAAAGAAAGTCATTACGGTAAGGAAAATGGATTTCCTTCCATATGCTGTTTTTAAATTTCGTGGTGTTCAGGAGCTCTGTGATTTAAACAACTGATTCTGAAAAAACAACAGAGTCTCCTGTAAGTTTTCACTGGTAGGTCAGTTGTTGCCAGAGGGAAAAACAAGTGTGGTGGGGCTTCATATAAAATACTGTTCTTAGAATAAAAACAGCTTACTTTAAACTACCACAGAAAAAATACGAAGATGCAGAGTATAAAAAAACTGACATATGTAAGTCCCAGACAAAGGGGGCCCTGGAGCAAGAAGTGAAGGAGCAAGAAGTGAAGGAGGAAGAAGTGAAGGAAGAGAAAGCTGCCCGGGATAAACCAGTAGACTCAGAAGAGGAAAAAAAGCCAGCTGATGGTGAAATTCCTGAAAAAGGTGAGATGATGAGAACAATTTATAAAGACCCTGGGCAAAGCTTACGACAACAGCATATTATCTTGAAATAACTAGCTGTTGCAAGTGCTGGTTGTCAGATGGAGGCACGAATTCCTGTCTGTGACCAGCGGACAGAGAGCCCTCAGAGCAGCCGCTTGTTTACAGCCTCTGTCCTCTAAGAAGAAAGACTAAAGTGGCTTGGGAGCCTGGCAGTCATGAATTTCATTAGCTGCAGCCTTTGGCAAGAACTCCTCTTGCCTCTGAGGGTGTGGAAGTTGAGGTGGAAGGATCCATCTTAAGCCCCAAAGGGGAGGAACAGATAGATACAAGGCAGGTAACTGCAGAATGAAATCAACACCAAGTCTTCCAGAGGGTTTTATTATCAGATTATTTATTCTTAAATAATTCCTTGAACCTTTTACTGAATCATATGCTCCCTTCTCACTCTATACCAAACTCTGGAAGGTGTTAGAAAAGACCAGCTGAGGGGTTTGGGTGGCTGTCAGTTGAGAAACCCTCAAGCACATCTAGCGAAACATGTAACTATTGAAATTTCAGGTGTTCCAGCCCAAAGTCTACATTGAGCCCTTAAAAAAATGTACTTTGACTTGGTCTTAGGTGAAACCGGTGACTTACAAATAAGAATTCTCTCCAAAAATATATAAGGTGCAGTTTTTCCATAATACACATTCCTTTGGTCTTTATGAAGATCTCTCGTATGCATGAATTTCAAATTGTTGCACCGTAATAATCTCATCTTTTAATTACATTTCCAGTACCCTAATATTTTTATATACTTACATTTACATATGTATTCATTCACATATATATATAAATGTATGCATATATGTGTGTATTAATGTATGTTAAAAACAAATCTATAAGTAGAAACTTTAAAAACTTTACAGAAAGGAAACAAATTTCACATTTAATATACAGTTTCAAGAGCATAACAATGCTTCCGATCCTACTTCTTCCTCCCTCATTTCTGCCTCCCTCCCTCTTATTTTTAATTTTTACAATGACATTTTCAGTTTTTTTAATAATCAGAACCTTAACCCTCCTCTTAAACAGAGAATTTAAGAAGTAGAAAAACCACTGTTCCTCAGGACTACAGACTGGGGCTATCAACAAAAATTTTAAGAGCCTCATCTTTCTAAATTGTTAGGATTTAGTCTATTGATGTCTTAGCCAGGCTTACTTAGAGGGCACTGTATATATAGCTACACTGGAGTATTGCAGTATCAAAGTGACCTCCTTATTTACAGAAGGTAGTTGCCCATACTCATGTAGTCCCCATATTGTGGATGTAGAGATACATGGGGAAAAAAATAGAGTTAGTGGGATATAACTTTCACTGTATATAAGAAGGTCCCAGGGTGTGCCCAAACTTTTGGTAATGATGGTGATAGAGCTGGAGTTTTGGCTAAATGGATCCAAACAGAAAACCATATGACAGTGTCCGGCAAACAGCCTACTGAAAAATAAAAGATCATCAAACGTGAAGGCAAGAATTTCTAAGATAGGGAAAATGATTATTCCTTAGTTTTAATATCACATACAGAAATAAATACCAAAGTCTATTCTTAAATGTGATAATATTTGTAAATCACCTTTAAATTTTTTGAATAGAAATTACTTTTAAACATTGAGATGTAAATGCATTTCCTTTGGGTGAGGATTTAGCCTGGTAGCTGGGACATGGAGTATCCAGGATACCGGAGTGCATGACTTGAATTCCCAGTCCCTGGTTCCTGATTCCTGCCAACATGGACCCTGAGGAGTGGCCATGATGATTAGATTCCCACCTCCAGCTCCCAGCTTCAGCCCCAGCCCAGTCCCAGTCACTTGCAGCATTTGGGAAGTGAGCCTCCTGTTGGGAGAGCTAGTCTGTCTTTGTGTGTCTCTCAAATGACTTTAAAAAAAATCCTGTTTTTCAGTAGAAGAGGTGTTGTGAGTGGCCGCGTTTCTTTGGTTTGTGTCAAATTATGATCCAGTAGAAGAGTTCTAACTCAATGAATTTGTATTCTAGAAGAGGAAGGTGAACTTGGGGAAAAGAGTGAAGAAGAACTCGAAATCGTAGAAGGGCAAGAGGAAGGCAATAAGTCAAATAAGTCTGGATCTGAGGATGAGGTAAGCAGCTCCTCAACAGCAAGTCATCCGGATTCCACACACAGGTGTCACCCATAAAACATCCTGCAGTAAGGCAACAGTCTGGTTTGTGACAGTTTTGCCCTATTTCTCTGGGCTTTCATAAGAGCCTCTTTATTGATTTTAAAACATATCCACAAAGAAGGCAAAAAAAAAATCCTAAGCATTACCTTTTTGCCAAATGAACAGTAATAAAGTAAGTCGACATTAGAATATCATGTGTGGGGCCCGGCGGCGTGGCCTAGCGGCTAAAGTCCTCGCCTTGAAAGCCCTGGGATCCCATATGGGCGCCGGTTCTAATCCCGGCAGCTCCACTTCCCATCTGGCTCCCTGCTTGTGGCCTGGGAAAGCAGTCGAGGACAGCCCAAGGACTTGGGACCCTGCACCCACGTGGGAGACCTGGAGGAGGTTCCAGGTTCCCGGCTTCGGATTGGCTCAGCATCCGCCCGTTGCGGCTCACTTGGGGAGTGAATCATCGGATGGAAGATCTTCCTCTCTGTCCATCCTCCTCTCTGTATATCTGACTGTAATAAAGTGAATAAATCTAAAAAAAAATATTTATAAAAAAAGAATATCATGTGTGAAAAGTAAAACCATCATTAAAATATTTTGTTGAAAGGTATAAACAGATCATTTGGATATTTAAATGTAACCTTCATTATCACAATACAGTTTATAGCTAGCGTAAAAAGATTCTTACTTTCTCAATTAAGAATGTCATGTTTTGAAATATTTCACTTATTGGTGATGGTTACCACGGTAACTGGAGGGCAGAGTTTGCCTCCAACCCAACAACAGACGTGGAATTCGGACAGGCTGTGAAACCACTGTTGCACCAATGAGGGCCACAAACCCATAACCCTCCCACCAAATAAGTGCCGAGGCGACCTGTTTCAGCTTCCGTATCAAGGGGAGTTTAAAAGGCCCCTGCACGTCTCTTCCTGGTACTCTTATTCCTCTGTATCCCTCTGCTTCACGTCTGTCTGTTGCACAGGGAAGGGAAGCCCGTGACTGGTTCCCCGAAATAAAGGCCATCTAAATTATTTTTATATATTCGGCTGAATCATTCTTTCCCTGGTGGTCAGCAAATCTAACAATTGGGTAGTTGAGTACCACTTATCAGAAATATATACAATATTTTTCTCAAATCTTTAAGAAACTAGAGTTTTTCCCCTATAAACTTTGTATGTTCCCCCATTTCTGTGTCTTTATAAAATAACTTTGTACAATATCATTTTTTAGTCAGTTTTTAGGGAATCAGAAGTCATCCAGTAAGAGGTAGGCATTGGGGCATGCAGGTTAAGCTCCCCTTGGCACACCAGCATCCCTTATGGGAAAGCCTGGGATCAAGTCCTGCCTCCATTTCTGATCCAGTGTCCTGGCACTGTACCTAGAAGGCTGATGCTGGCTCGGGTACTTGGGGCCCAGCCACATGTGTAGGAAATGGAGATTGAGTTCCTGGCTCCTGACTTAGGTAAACCAGTAGATGGAAGATTCTCATTCTGTGTGTGTGTAAATATTTTTTTTTTTTTAAGAAAGCACAGTTCTCCTATTTTATCCAGTGTAACCCAAACACCTTTGTTCTCCACTTCCCCAGGCTTTAGAGCTTTGCAGTCTTGCTCTCTGATCAGTACCCTAACACTTTACTTTGGTTTTGTTCTGCCTGGCCTGTGATAGTTTTTGTCTATCTGAAAATATCCACAATTGTATTTCACATGTTTTCTAAAGCTTATTCAATATACACACGTGGTCACTGGTCTTGTACATCGTTACAGCGGCATGCTGGGTTACTACACGCATGAATATCTGTATTCGGGTGATCCTTCTTTCCAGGGTGGAGTCTTAAATGGTCATTGTTTCATTTCACTTATATACAAACATTTATTCTGCAAGGGTCATAATTAAAGGAATGAAAAACTCAACTGTAATCACCAGATCCTTCCTTTTCCATTCTTTCCTAGTTTGTCAGAGGCACTGAATGCCATTACATTCTGGGAGTGTCTCTCCATAACCAGTTGCTTGTAGAATTGTAATGAAGAGTTAGTGTTTATTTTCCCACAGTAAAAGTATCATAGAACCATCAATTGTGACCATTAGGAGGAAGTTATAAGTCGTACAACAAAATTCGGAATGGAGTTCTTAGTATTGTCACAATGTTTGATAAGCAAGTTAGTCAAAATGTCAAAGGTGAACAAATGAAAGCATCAGTTTATGTATACATTTCAGATAAGGAGCTTGAAATGAAGGCCTGTAGATAACTTTTGATCAGCTGAATACGTATTTTAGAGAGTAAGGAATTACCTGTTACACCACAACTAAAATGTTCACGATCCCTTTTTCTAGATGAAAGAAGCAGATGAGAGCACAGGACCTGGAGACGGGCCAGGAAGGTCAGTACGCAAAAGAAGAGTTCGGAAGGACTAGCTCAGGTCAAGTGTCTGCAGTTCCAACACAGTTCTGGCGTCGGAAATCAGTGTGCCACAGCTGGCCTTGCACTGTTCTCAACATCCCTTTTGTACTATCTAGCAATGTTATTCTTTGTGATATTTTAGTCTTTCCAGGGGGAAAAATAACAGTAACTTTTAAGTTACCTGGCCTATGCAAATAGAATAAAAGCAGCATGTTACACTGCAGTTAAAAGTTTTCATAGTTTGGAGATAGTTTTAGTTTGTACACAGCAAAATAATATGTAGCAGTTTTACTGCTAGTGAAAGCATCAGTTATTGGAATTTCCACTGAAATGCCTATGCCACAATATAACTGGTCATTCGATAATAATTTTTTAAAAGTGTGTTCTGTTGTACAGAACTCCATTGCAATAAACTCTTTTGTATAGTTGTGTGATTCTGTCAACAATTGGAAGTGTTGTGAGTGACCGCATTACTTTGGTTTGTGTCAAATTATGATCCAGTCACTTAAAGACTCCTTTGAAGTGCTTTGGTTGACAAGGGAACAAAACAGACCTTTAAGTGTCATTCACAAAAATCACTGAATAATATTGCAACATATCTTAAACACAAAAACTATAGTCTTTGCAAAAAACAAAATAGTGTACAGATTTTTCATTTCAAGCTTTATAGAGTAGCTTACTCCAGTCATAGAATTGCTTGTGAGTACACTGATTTTGAGAATACAGTTTAAATATATCTTCTTTTTAAAAAAAAATTATTCTTGGGGAGGCTGAAGTGTTTTACTGTTAAGAGGGTCTGCTGGCTGATACCAATTCATCATACTTTGTATTTTCATCTTGCTTTTTCTCTAACCACTTCACTTCTATCTTGAATCTGTTACCTGGCTTCAAAGTGCCCTCACACATGGATAGGATCAACTATTCCTGTGACTCTCTTTCTAAAGCAGTTGCCACAAGTCATTGAATCACTTTAGAGTGTTGCTTCATTTCAAATATTTAAGATCCTCTGTGCCTGAGAAATGATGTAGAGATTTGGAAATCTCAGATTTTTGAATCTCAGAACTACTTTGCTACTAAGTGTCTACATTCCTTCACGTACACATCTCACTTCTGGGCAAGTGGGTACATTTAAAACTTGTCTATAAGGAAAAACTGGTTTCTGGCTTGTGCTTTTACTAAAGGAAGCCAACGATAGCCAATACTACCATTTGCTCCTTATCTCAGAGAGTGAAACAGAATAATAACAAGTGCTTTACTCCACTGCTCTGTTCTGAACTACAATAATTTGGTGGTGGACAACCTTAATACACAGTTAGTCCTCCTTTATATTTTCTTAAATATTAACACATCTTGCAGGGCGCCCTATCTTGCCTTACATTTGGAAGTCCAAGGGAATTACACTGAATTACAGTGGATAAGAATGTCTCTGAAAGTGAACTGCTACGTCAGGAGATAGAGCTTTCCTTGATTTTGTGCAAATGGTCATGTCTGCCAGCTGTCTTGTATGTAAATATCTTTCCTGAAGATTAATGAAAATACTTATACTTTCTTGGTCATAGATGAATTTTTAAAATTTCATTAAATCTCATGAGTTTGCAGTGATACAATTTGAACAACCAAAATACTTGCAAACATTCTGTTTTGCAAAGTTGCTACTAGCTCTTGCGTATCTACCTTGTAAAGGTACCATGGCTCATAAGCTGAGCAAAAATTTTAAATTCTCATGAGTAACATATTAAAAACCAGGTGGTTGTTTTTACTTTTACTACATTAATCTGACTTTATTGTTTACAATGACTTACATGTTACTGTTTTCTCTAATAAAGGAGAAAAATAAGCATAGTTTGCCTTTCTTTATTTCAGTGTGCCTCTTTAGAGTTTTTCCTAACTTGACCAGGCTAGAAGTCACTTCATTTTCTATATTTAGATAGTCTGGCTTCCACTGATCATTCCACCAGGAAGATGACATGTATATAGAACGAGTGGTCTTCTTGAAGGGTCAGTCCATGTGTGGAAGACACAGGATGGAACTGCTAACATGTTAAAATAAACCATTAGCAATATACATATAATATATCATAAAAACTAGAATTCCAATCCAGAAGTGTTTTGGTATTCAGTGAAAACTTTCCAAAGAGTAAAACATAAATATATTACACTCTAAGCATCTATAATCAGAATTTTGGTTCTCTTTCCAATTTTGACTAGATGTTTTAACTTCCATCTAGCAGGACCCAGATGGATGATTTATTGAAACATGATGGTAATCTACATAAAGTCTGGTAATGTCATCCCAGAGTATAGACTTCCCATACATTTCCACAGTGTGACAGCTGTGAGCAGCTGTAGTACTAAAACTACCATTGATCTCAGCCCAGATGAGGCAAGTCTGATGGAGAGTATGCGTGTAGAGGCCATCCACTGCACACCAGATGCGTGGGTGAGGGAGGGTGATTTGGGAGAAGACAAGCAAGGGGAGAGCTGACAAGTGTTGTCACCTAACATGTCTTCTCACGGGTTTGTCAAGTGAGTACAATACACATTCTTTGTAAGACGTGGGGATATTTTCAACTGAGACTAAATACATGACAAGCAACTGTTAATATAATTATGAATACATTATACAGTTGACTACAATGTATTATTATAGCTCTGTCATCGCTGTTACATTGATTAAAGCTGAAAAATTCTAAAATAAATCCTTATTTTAGAAAATCTGTCTTTTGCATGTGCTTAGGGCCTGCATCCCCTTTTAGAGCACCTAGTTTTGATTCCTAGCTCCACTTCCAATCCAGCTTCCTGCTGACACCCTTGGGAGACAGAAAGTAATGATTCAAGTTTTGGGGCTCCTGACACCCACATGGGAGGCCTAGATTGAATCCTGAGCTGCTGGCCTCATTGCTGGCTGTTACAGGCATTTAGAAAGTGAACCAGCAGATAAAAATTTTTCTCAATCTCCCTTCCTCACCCATACCCCCACTGCCTTTCACATAAAATGAAATAGTGAACATGCCACATACCTAAGAGGCAATTAAATCATCGTCTTCTGCTTCTTAAAGCAACTGTACCAAAACACACAATCTCTGAAACAGCTTTTTATTAAACACAAAGCAGAATTGCAACACAATTTAAATATCTGCCATTAGTTCACAAAAGGGATGCAAAATATATGCAATATATTCATACAGCTGATGTTATCAAATCTTACACTAACACACAGTATTATTCCATGATTAACAAAATCTAATAATCATAAACCATATTAGTTGATCTCTTTTCCTAGAACATTTTATTACTTCTGACATTATTCCCTTACCAAACAATCTACAAACTAAATTTAAAAAAAATTGTTAAATGATAATGACTCCTGTAAACCAAGTTAAGCTTACAAAAAACTCTGGGAGAACAAGTAGGATGAAACACAGAGCAAGGTCATCAGTTAGTACACGCATAACAGTCTCCCTTTGTATTCATGATTATAATACTAACGCACTCAAGGAATGTTGTGGTTGATCTGCTGGGTACTAGCAATAAACCTTCAGACCAAACTCTGTGTAATTGTTCTCTTCCAGTGGTAGCTTATGTAAGGTTAAACAATCCAACTTCGTATACAGTCCCAAAAATATCTACTCTGTAACAGACATAACACAGATCGGGAGTGAAGACATTTGGAGTTGTTTCACTACTGTTTACGTAGTGTTTTTACACCCTATTTTATTTTTCTTCAAGATTTTCTATTTTTAACCACATCTGACTAGAATTCCTATCTTTACAGATACCAACTGGACTATCTTGTACAAAAGGAAGTTTTAGTAATCTTGACAATTCACTTTCAAAGAAAAATGCTTTTTTTTTTTTAAAGCCTCTATCTGTTTTGAATTAAGAGAAACCAGCAATCCTATCTTATTTACTAAATGTCACAAATGACAAGCCCTAGCTGAGACAGTACTGTGTTTTGGTTAAGTTTCAACAGTTAGGATTCAGATTACTGTCATAGATGATTAACAAAATGACTTTCTACACATGTGAAACTTTTCTTTGGGAAAGGGAGTGGGAAGGAAGAGGCACAACATGGTGGACAGGGACATAAAGCTGTGCATTCAAGACACGGTTTTGGTCACTTCACAACATGGCGGGTCTTTCTTGTATATCTCACTAAGCCTATAATACAAGACAGCACTAAGCCTATAAATCAAGTTAAATTTGATAAAACATTCATCCTTAAGTGTCATAAATATATGCAATTCTAATTATAAAGTCTCTACAATACATGTGCACATTTTCATAGACTAACATAATACATGAACTTGTGGAAGTCTTGAGTTAAGTAGTTAATTTTGCCTATAGCTGACATTATCTTCATAAATAGTGAATCCATGAATAAAAGTACTGTAACTTTTGGAATCTATCAGTTTTAAAGAAAAATTCAGCAGCAATTCCATGAAACAGAAGGGATAAATCCCCTACTTTCTTTTGCTTTTTGTATCAGTTGTTTGAAAAACACTAGAAGCTGACATGAGGTTTTCTATATATTGTCCAAGAACTTGGTTTTCTGATTTTAGCTTCAGATTTTCTTCCTTAACTGCATCTACTCTTGCAGAGAGATCTATGTAAAAAAATAAACATGTCCATTATCAATAAACTGATGACAACATCTACATATTACAAAACAAACTTATTCAGTCCATAAATTTTGTTTTCAGATTACTTTAGTGAAGGTAAAGTAAAAGCAGATGCAGTGTGAATCCATTTGCAGTCCTCCTTAGAGATTCTATATTAAGGCAAAAATTCTTTGTAAACAGCATTTGTGTCAAGCAGGTAACTTTCCAAATGCTTAAAAAAACAAAGACTTCATTTTTAAAACATAAATTCTGCTTCATGTCACCATACAACCATAGTTTGCCAGCAATGTTTAAGAGATGTATTGGGTTTTATTAAATATAAAAAAAATCATATATAAAAAAAGCACCAAAAACCCCAAAAAACTACAAAAAGTAAAATAATAATAATAAAAATAATAATAATAGCATGTCACACACATAGGTGGGTCTAGAGCAATGAGAAGGTTGAGCTCTTTTCAGGGTTAACTATTTGATGGGAGAAATGTGACTAGAGACTTAAAACAAGTGAGAGTATGAGCCATATAGCTATGCAGTTGAGGGAGGAAAATCCAAGCAGGGGACAACAGCAACTGCTAAGGCCTGGAGTGGAAGTATGCTTGGCAAGCCAAAAGAATGGCAGGGAGGCAGGATAGCCAGAGGTTGCTTGTATGAGGCAGAGTGTGGAAGACAGATGGTGGCTTTTATTAACTCCATAAAACAGGAAGTCCACTGAAGGTTATATGGGACAAGATATTTTATCTGATGTAAAAGCAACCATAAAAATACAACCATGTAATTAACTGAAAGACACTTGGAGATAGTATTAATTTTCACAAGACATTTTAAAAATGGGGAGGAAATAACAGATCAACTCCCTTTTAGTTTCTGAGGTTAATAATTGTTTTTTTTTTTTTACTTTATTTTTTTACTTGGAAAGTAAAACTCGATTTAGTATAAGTATACCCCAAATATTGCATATTTGTTAATTATAAGCTTTATTGGAATACAGGTAGCAAGGCTGCAGGGACTTCAAAGGAGCTCTGACACAGAGAACATTATGTCAGCGCTTGAAGAGGGAAGCCTGGGAAGCCAATGGACTTTCTTTGTGAAACATGCTATCAGTTCTTCAAAGCACCAGCCAAAGCTTCCAGCCAAGGAGGCAGGAAAACAACACCTATCACAAAGTAACCTGAAGTTTATACAAATACGCTGTAGAAGTACACACTAACAAACACAATTTAGCAACATAAAAGGCTACAATTCCGATTAACTGATGCCATTCAAGAAAATACAAGCTAACCTTCAAGTGTGTGTTGGAGTTCCAACACTTGATTAATAAGTCGTGTTTTTTCCTCCAGCTCCACCTGATTTTCAGCATCCACTGCTGTAATGAAAAGGTTCACATTTACTATTAACAGAATTATCATTCATGCTGAGTCGTACTTAAACCTGCAAACACTTTACATGTATTACCCAACTTGACTTACACAGGACCCTGACTTTTACTGTGATGGTCTATCCCTACCCTGCAATGGTAGGGATGAACGTGAAAGGCGGCATGAAAGTGAAGGCGAATGATCTGTCAACATCACTCGGTTAAGGTATGGAAGCTGCCTTAGGTCCTTTCTAAAACTGGATGGGATATAAGTAAGTAAAGGAGCCAGCCCCAAGTCTTTAAACACTAGCCCTCTGCTTTCTATCGCTTCATAAGCAGAGACATCATAACCCCAGTAGCCCTACAAAAAGGAGATCTTACCATCCATGTCAGCATTCATCATCTTGGATAACAAACGTTTGGACCTTGGATGCCAAATCCTTGATGAATGTTCTACAATAAGAAAAAGTTAGAAGTAGACACACACAGAGTGCTTTTCAAAAGATGATTATGTAGTCACAGTCTGTGACCCTGCCAGACCCTTTCTACATACATTACTGTTTCCAAGAATAAAATGCTCTTGGATAAGTGATGGACAAAGAATACAAGCAGGTTGCAAAGATTAGTGTTAAATTAACAAAATAAAATGTTGAACTCGATAAAGAAATAATATTAAATCCTGTTGTACATTTATTTATTATTTTGAAAAGCAAGATAATGCTAGCAAAGAGGTATGAGAAAACACATAAATATTGGACACAAACTTTAAATACATATTTTATTCTGGAAAGTAGAACACTAGAGATTCATAAAAACATTTAAACCTGTTTTACTGAGCATTTTATTACTCCTAGAAATTTAGCCTAAGGATAACTGCGAATTAGAAGCAACAAAATGATCCCCTCAAAGTACGGTAAATTACAGTTGTAGTAGTTCCTAAGGAGATATCTGCTGAAAATAATCATGATGACTACAGCAACATGAAAGAACTTTAACAAAATTATATATTTACTGATGCAAATTATGTAAAATATATTAAAATATGGTTTAAAAATAGCAAAATAAAATAGCCCATATAAAGGATGATAGTAGAAATGGAAACAAATGTTTTCAAAACATTTATTATTAAAGTATTATTTTACATGTACGATTTAACTTTTCTACATAAAATTTAAAACAAAGTTTACATTTATGAAACACTAATACTGAATAAATTAAGAATTCCCACTTGTCACCTAATTATGGTTAAATCAAAACAGACTAGCTGTGACATAGACAGGAAATTAAATATTAACATTTTATTAGAACAAAAGATGCCTCAGAAACAAGTTCCACTATCCTACTATCACTCATTTCATCTTCAATGTGTTCCAAATGTATTAATTTGAACCTATTACGGACTATTATTGAAAAAAGACCTTAGCCAAATACAATTAGACTGAAGGAGCCCTAGACCTGTCTTGTCAGTATTGTTACTCTATCAACAACTTATTGAACATCTACTATACCCCAGGCACAAGTGTTGTGCCTCCATATGCTAAACAGTGGAACCTGGTCCTATTAAACAAGCGTATCTACTCCTAGATCTAGCATCACAATCCAGAGATGAGTGTCCTACACAGATCCTCACAGCTTCAAGTAATTTAATGCAGGCTACATTTCAGAGCGTAGCATGCACATGCGCAGTGCACATAAGCATAAACTTCTTCAGTAAAAGTTACTGAATCCAAAAAAAATTAAACAAGCTTTTGTATCATTATTTAAAAGTAAACGAACTACAGATAATATACAATTAGCTTCAAAATGCGTAATAGACCTACTTCCAAATCTTCTAGCATCTTTCCACTTACAGCTGTTCTCCCCCATCTCCTTTTCGCATGGTTTTAATTCTCAGGTTCTCTACACTTCAGAGAAAGTATATATTAGTACATCTATATAAATCCAAATAGATCGATTACTATGTTCTCTTTTTTGAAATTTCTTTTTTATTATTGTTTATTTCAGTAGTTGGAGACCAACTTCAAATTATTCTTCTCCATTTAACTAACATGTCTGGAGGTGAAGAGGACAGGTGTTATCATTGAAAATCTGATTGGCCACTTCCCTGAGGAGAAAAAAATTCTAAGCAGGTACCAGTCACTCTCATTTTTCATACCATTCCAACCACTGACCTGGCTAAGGAGGCCCAAGCAGTGACAAAGGCCACGACCAACACAAAGTAAGGGGTACTCAGCCATTTGGTATTGCCCTGGGTGAATAATGTTAAATTACTTCATGTATCCCACTCTCCAGCCTTTTAAAGAACACAGCTAAAACAATTTTGAAGATGGCTAAGAAGAATCATATAACATGCAAGTCAAAGCAACAGGTAATCATCAAATCAACAACCTGATTATGAAATCAAATACAGTATAAGGATGGGCTATTCTTCTTTTGCTTATGTTTAGTTAAATCACACCAAAAAGTCTTCCACCAAATGTTACAAACTGATAAATGTAGCAGGTAAGAAAAAATAAGCCAGTTTTTGAATTTTCAGCCACATATAATCCAGACAATAAAATGTTGATGCATGACTTAAATGGCGTGGCTTCACCAGAAAGGTGAAAGTGGGGGGTGGGGAGCAGTAAGGCAGAGAGGAGAAGGATTACTGGAGCAGCAAAAATTATTCTTAACAAGCTTGTTCATGACTGAGATGGGGGCAGGAGCCACAAGGATGTTATAGCAACAACTCACAACCTAAGAGACCACCACTCCTGGGCACGTGAGACTGCATGCGCGGATGTGCAACGCAAAGCCTGCGTATTAGTTCAATCTTACTTATCTCATATGTGGAACCAAATGTTTCCTTGAGTTCTTTAAAGTATTTTTGTGCTGGATTTCCTTTCAACATTAAGATCAGACTTCAAACTGCTCATCTCCATTAGCACACTGAGCTCAGCATTACATCATAAGAGGCACTTAATACAAAAGTGAGAGGTTCAACTCTAGATTCTACTTATCTGTAGTTGCTATCACACCACTCCAACTCCATGTCAAAGGCACTCTTAAGAGTTCATTTTCAGCTCCTCCTGCTTCTAGACATAAATGTAATTCTGACACGAAGAGAGGGCATGGCATATCTAGTGTGGAATGCTGAGCCGAACCTGGGGCTGCTGAGTGAGGCTGCTCTGCCTGGCCTAATCTGCCTTAACTCCAAAACGTACCAGTTCTTTGAGATTCTTCAGGTCAGACCTTCACACATTTTTCTTTAAAAATTACAGTGAAGTTTGATAGCTATCCATACCTAACTTTGTTGAAGGAACACATCTTGACTTTTCCTTGATAATAGTAATTTAAATTCAAGAAGCAGAAGGTATGGGATCAGGGAAGCAAACCATGAAGAATGACATTAGCCACTTAACAATAAGTGATCTCTTCCCTATTCACCAACCAGTGTGTAAACAGACCATCATCCCAAAGGCAACACTACCTTCTCCTACAGTGCCTCACAACACCACATCACTCTTTTTCACATCCAGCTTGATTAAACGCAGAGTGATTAAGAACTCAGATTATATGGGCCCAAATTCTAGCTCTACTACTTACAAGCTCTGGAACCCTGAGCCCAGCCAGCACCTCGGTCTCTGGTCATGTGTAACATGAGGACAGTCATAATACGGACACCTCACAGGTTTGCTGTAGTCATTTAATATGTGTGTAGCTGTACTTAGTACACAGTAGGTATAAACAAATGTTAGCTTTTCATTCTCTGATTTTTGGTTTAATTTGAAGGGCCACAAAAAGAATTTCAGAAAACTCTCTGACCCAGTTGTCTAATTTTACAAATCAATGCCAACGATTAGAATGATTTTAGCAATGATTACAGAATGGAGTTAACCAACAACAGTCCGTATACAGACAATGGCCCAGTTTGGACCATCCCATTACAAATATACTAACTTTGGAGACTTTTCATTAAAACGTGTCTGCTTTCAACTACCCAACTTTTCTCCACCTGAAGTTAACTGTCGTCCCTTGCCATCCACTCATTATTAGTGAGCCAGTAAACTCTGTTAAACTTACTCTGGTTTCATTTAGACTGCTAAACAGCCTTGGACACTGATCCCCCAGGGCTTCACACAGCTTACTGGATCAAAGTCACACCGGCAATTGCACCGTGCACTTGTGGACACCAAATCCACTCCATCTTGGGATGCCTGGGTTTCACCGACAGTGTCTGTCCTAAGAGGTTGAGACCGGATTTAATGTCACAGTCCCTGCTTCTTCTGGTATGCAAAGGAAGCAGCTTTGGTGTGGCCCTCATCAAAATCTGCCAGACAATTCGCAACCCTCGATGTCAAACTACCTCCGTGTTTTTGACTGCTGATAAATCCCAGTCCCTTCCAAGTGCGACAAACTTCACAAAAAGTGTGTTTTCATTTTAGACAGATACAAGCATTGCTTTGACCTGCTCTGGGAGATTTAAATTCCACTGGAGCAAGGAACTGTTGGGCCAAATGAGGATTTAAACGGAAGCTGGGTGCCCAGAGCGGTTGGCTACATTTTTATTAATCAATGAGTACAGGCACCAGAATACACAGGGTAGTTTAGGGGCCCCTGGTGCTGGGGCCATCTGAACTGCTCCTGCTATTCATATTGTTGCATCATAGTCTGAAACTGACCTATTATCTAACAAAAATCTTGCTTTGCAGGAAAGCCACCTGCTTTCTCCAATCCTCACCCTCCAGTAGGTCTCTGGCAGAACCGACGAAAAAGCCAACCTTGCCCCTGGAAGGCTGTTTTAGCCCCTGTGCACCGCTCCTTGGCCTCCCTCCCCACATCATCTTCCTCCTCCTGCTATCAGGGCTCCTGCAGGTCCCAGCAGGTCCCATTCCACCAGAACGCCCCATTCCGCGGTCCCCATTCCAGAGCGCGGGCGCGGAACCGGCGTCCGCCCCGGATCCAAGAGCAAAGGGCCGGAAAGCCGCAGCACTCTAAGACGCGGCTCGCGAGCGGCCGCTTCCCGAAGGAACCTCGGCGCCCTCGGCTCGGAAGCCGAGAAGCAGAGGTGGTGCAGGGGGTGTGCGGACAGCCAGGCCGTAGCCGCCCACCAAACGCCCAGGCCCGAGGCCGCTCTCCCCGGCCCTGGGGGGCCGAGCCGCCGCCATCCCGCCCCGCCCTCCGGGCCCTCGGCGGGGCCGACCCCGCCACGGTCAGTCCGCCGCCAGCCGGGAGACCCCTCCGCTGCCCAGGTCGGCCCTCACCTTCCGCTTGAGGCACCGGGAAGGGGAGGGATCGAGAGGACGCCTCAGGCCAGGAGACTTGAACCAACTGACACCGGCAGCTCCGCCCTCCCCGCCCACGGAGCGTGCGCCCGGAGAGGAGTCCCGCCCGGTCCCGCCCCGCCGCCCGCCAGTCCCCCACTCCTGCGCGGGAGCCGCCCGTCGCCGCCTCAATTGTCCTATCGCGAAGCCCCGCTGTCCACCTCTGCCATAACAGAGAGACACTGACATCCAATCAGAGCTGAGGCCTGGGTGGGCGGGTCTGGGGCAGCAGCCAATGACGGTACAGACGCGTACAGCCCGCCCTGGGGAAGCAGCTCTGGAGTCTCAGCAGGTGCCTGACAGCTGCAGACAGAAATCCGGATGGAAAATTCTGCCAACCCTCGGGAAGGGGGTGATGGAAGGAAGACGCTGGACCAGAGAGGAGGAATCGTTCACATTCAGGAAAAGGGCATTTGCGAACGCAAAACACAAGACATTGCCTACTTCCTCAGTTCCACAAGCCTACTTTTCCTCGTATTTTTATTTTATGTTATATTTTTTATTTGCAAATTCTGAGAGCTCCTAAGTGTGCCGGTCCGTATTCACTTCCCCAAACTATGGTTAAATCCACACGACCCCAGGTCATTTCATGATATTGTAGAATTTAGGGAATATCTTGATAGTTCTTTGATATGGTCTAGCTCTTACCTTACCCTATTTGATCCGCCCAGCTCCTGCAGGAACTGAAGCCCAGAGTGAGACATTTCTTGCTCCAGGTCATACGTGCTGTATGCCAGGCTCGGAATGTGATCTTTATGACTGTTCATAGTCATGTAGCACTTGACACAGCAGCAGCATCCTGATCAGGGACCAAATAGGCATCGCAGCGAGGCAGCATTGTTTTGGCTTTTCGGCTGTGCCCCTGTTTCTTTTTGCTATCAGCGGAGCTTGTTGGAAAATAGCTTTAATCCCCTTAAGGCCTATGTATAACTCAGAGTTTCGGAATCAAACGATTCACTGGGACTACAAAATTCAGTTTGAAGGAATGTGTTAAAATGCAATGGAGGCACTAAATGGTGGGGTAGCGGGCAGGGAGTCAAACAAATCTAAAAGGAGGAGTAGATGTCAGATGCAGGTCTTAAGATGCTGGCAATACCACATGAGAGTTCCTGGCTTGGTTCCCCTTGTGGCTTCTGATCAACTTTCTGGCCCATATTGGCAGCAGGTAAGGGCTCAAGATGCTGGAGCATTGGGTACCTGCCACCAACCGGGGCATTCCCTGCTCCGGGCTTCCTCCTGGCT
This sequence comes from Ochotona princeps, assembly GCF_030435755.1. Classification (NCBI taxonomy): domain Eukaryota; kingdom Metazoa; phylum Chordata; class Mammalia; order Lagomorpha; family Ochotonidae; genus Ochotona; species Ochotona princeps. The sequence continues at coordinate 16,719,644 of NC_080838.1, forward strand.
AAATCCCAGGTGTTTGGTGAATTCGAGGAGTGAACCTGGGAGCGGAAGGTCTGTCTGTCTCTCTGCCTCTCAAATGTATAGCAAATAAAACACTTTTAAAAAAATGTTTATTTCCATTGGTAATCAGGGAAGTTCCTATTCAAGCAATGAGATAAACGGACTGCTTCAGCAATCAGATGCAAAATCCTAGAAGTGGTATGTAATAGCAATAATGTAAAAATTGATCAAACTGGAATCATAACCCTCTCCCAACCATATGGATAGTTCACCACTCCCTAACTAACTTGTAAATCAGAGAAAATCAGTGAGGATACACACCAAAGGTCCCAAACTAAGGTCTGCACCTTAGTATCAAATGGGACTCTTCCAAAGAACAGGCCTCCGCCTGGACCAGGTGTGGGGAGCAGCCGATCCCACGTGTATGTTAGGTGGTCACAAGATGGCAGCTGGCCGAGGGCCAGGAGGCGGGATTTGTCCCGCAAACAGGAAGTCACAGAGATAGGCTAATGCCCCCCCTCTGCAATTGCTGGCCTATCAGATAGTGCCCAGTGAACCCACGGGGAGAAGTGATTGGTGGAGAACTATATAAAAGTAGCCGGTAAAAGCTAGACGGACGGACGAACGAAGGCGAAGGACGGGACAGACGGACGGACAGACGGAACAGATGACCACGAAGAAGAAAGACTGGGGGGGTGACGTGGAGATAGACTGGGGGGGTGATGAGGAGACAGACTGGGGAATGAAGCAGAGTACGGGAAGAAATGTGGGAAGAAGGGTGGCGGAAAAACCTGTTAGGAAAGCTTAGAGCTATGAGTACAGGCGCAGCGGAGAGAAGGTTTTAAACGCAGCTGCTTTTGGCAGTGAGGTCCGGTTGCCAACTTTTCTTGGACCCCCAAGAGTATGACTCGGCGTTTTTAGTGTTGCTGCTGCTGGGTGGCGGCGACAACCAGGTGTATCACAGTCTCCCAGGATGGAACACTGACATTACTACTTTTAAGAGCAACAAGAGAGATTTCAGCAAAGTACTGGCAAATGTCTATTAACATGGAACACCTGACCAATCCTAACAGCAAACTTAACCCACTAGAACATTCTAACCAATGACTCAAATAGAGGTAGAGCAGTCAACAAATAGTCTCTATTATTTTAATAGAACAAATCTTAACACCCTAAAACAAACTGAAACTACACAAATTATTTGCTCACAGACAAATGAAACTGGAAGTCAATAACAGCAGAATATTTGTAAATCCTCAGGAAATACAAACTATTCACTTCTAAGCAAATCATGTTCACAGATATAGTTTTTTTTAAAAGATTTATTTTTTAATTTTTATTACAAAGTCAGATATACAGAGAGGAGGAGAGACAGAGAGGAAGATCTTCCATCTGATGATTCACTTCCCAAGTGAGCCGCAACGGCCGGTGCGCACCGATCCGAAGCCAGGAACCTGGAACCTCTTCCGGATCTCCCACATGGGTGCAGGGTCCCAAAGCATTGGGCCGTCCTTGACTGCTTTCCCAGGTCACAAGCAGGGAGCTGGATGGGAAGTGGAGCTGCCAGGATTTAGAACCGGTGCCCATATGGGCGAGGACTTTAGCCGCTAGGCCACACCGCTGGACCCAATCTGAATATAGTTTTAAATGAAAATGTAAATATCTGTGGGAAGAAGCCAAGGCAGTTCTTACAAGGATTTTTAAAAAACTATTGTTTGTGAATAAGAGGAAAGAAAGATTGTAAATCAAGAATAGAAGTGTGTTCACATGATTTTGTTTTGTGATTTTTCATTTAAGGGGATGTAGAGTAACTGTAATAAAGACTCATATCCAGATGTGAGGATACAATGCAGTATGTATCTCTACTTTGAAATCAAAGATGGACTCCCAATGGAACTGTTAAATATATCTTGAGAATACGATGCTGGGCTGTCTGCCATTGTTACCCGCAATGTCAGGATACAATTAAATAACAGAATGATAAACTTGTGACTATTTATGAAGGACAATACTATGATAACAATACAGGGGAAATCAGTGGGGTGGTGGGAAATTGTGAAAGGGGTAAGAGAAATTTCAGAGCCTATGGAATTGTATCATAAAATAAAAAATAAAATTAAAAGAAATTAGGAAAATAAATGAAGCTCAAAACTAGCAGATAGAAGGAAATAATATAGAGCAAAAATCTGTCCTAGGGACAGAAAATAGGCCACAGCAGGCGAAGCTGCCTCATAGAACATCTAGATGATAAGAGTGCCAGTTGGATTCTGAGATTCTCTGCTTTCAATCCAACTTCCTGCTAATGCATCCTGGGAGGCAGCACAGCTTGACTCTTCCACCCACACAGAATTCTAGGGTAGAATTGCACCTAGCTGGAATTCTAGACCCCTGCCTTCAGCCTGGCATAGCCCTGGCATTTGCATGCAACCAGGGAGTGAGCAGACTGAGGATTTATCTTTCTCATTCTGACTTTCAAGAAGGTGAAAACAAATATTTTTAAAAATCTGTGCAAATAAAATGTACCTTATTGGAGCACTACAGCATGTTACAAAAATTCAGTGGAAGAAGGAGGTGGCTCTTTAAAGAAATACTAAAATTGGGCCCAGCGCAGTAGCCTAGTGGCTAAGGTCCTCTCCTTGTGTGAGCCAGGAACCCATGTGGACACCGGTTCTAATCCTGGCACAGCTCCAGTATTGCGGCCACTTGGGGAGTAAACCAACAGATGGAAGCTCTTCCTGTCTGTCCCTACTCCTCTACGTGTATCTGACTTTCCAATAAAAATAAATCTTTAAAAAAGGAATAATAAAATTAAGAACTTAGGCAGACTTACCTGGAGAAAAGAAAAGGAAGCAAAGGCATCACAAATTTTTAATATCAAGCCTACATTTAGGACATCACTATAGATCCTACATACATCAAAAGGTTACACATAGAAATACTGTGGATGAAGAGGCCAGAAAACCTATCCTTTAAGTGAATGGACAATCCTTAAAGAAAGATACAAAAATTCACTCAAAAAAGAATAGATGACATAAATAGCCCTATATTTTTGTTTCTAGTACTTTTAAAAGATCTTTATGTGTGAGGCAGAGCAAAACAGAAAGAGATGGAGAAATAAAGAGAGCCATCTCTCACCACCTCGTTGATGCCCCCAAATGACTGAAACAGCCAGGTTTAGGTCAAGCCCATTCTAAGAATCTGAAATTCCACCCTGGTCTCCCGGGCGAGCAGTGAGGGGTCCAAGCACTTGCTGTATCCTCCACTGCCTTCCCAGGCTGCAACAGCTGGAAGCTGGACTTAGAGCACAATAGCCAGGACTCAACCCAACTTTAGCACTGGCGTGTAGAACGCTGGCCCTGAAAGGGATGGCTTAACCTGGAGGTTTGGGGATGGGACTGGAGTGCTCCCTGCAGTGCGTCTCAGGGGTTGGCAGTGTCAAAGACAGAATTTTCTTTCCAAAAGTTACTTATTTATGTGGCTTGTAGCTGTAAGATTAGTTAAGAAAAAGCGCCCTAGGGCCAAGACACTGCACACAAATACAGCAGATTTCATGCCTTGGGGTTTTAGAAATGTAGACTTCAACATATTGTTGTGCTTTAAGATTACGCAAGAAAAATAGAGGTAATCATGGTTTTAATAGACATCCAAGCACATTTCATGGAAAGTTAAGAGATATTTATAGCAAGTGGCTCCCTTCAATCTATTACCTTTAGAGAAAATTAAGAAGCTGAACTAAACTGTCTCAAAGCTCCAATCTCTACCACAGAATGAGATTCTGTTTTATTTTGTATGCAATCATCAGATCACTTGGTCATCCATGTAACTTTTGAGAAAATGAAATTAAATTAAATGAAATTAAATGTTTTAACAGACAACTTGCTACACCACAGTGTAAATATTTTTAAATATTTAAATACTTTTAACTGTCAGTGGTAAGTTATTCCACAAAGAATGACCCAGACTTAGATGATGTCACTATCTAATTCATCCAAATATTTTCAGAAACAATAACCAATTCTGCACAAATTCTTCCCCAAATAAAATGGGAGAAAACAGTTTCAAATTGTTTTAGGAGGGCAACATTATTATGTTGATAACCCAAACTGGCTAATGATATTAAAAGACACAAAATAGAACACAGACATAGTAAGTGATGAGATCAAATCCAACAGTCGCCCCTGGGCAGAGCAGACGGCTGCTTGTGAGTCCTCAGTTATTATGTTCTAAAGCTGCTTCTAACACACCAAAGGATATATGAAGCACCCAGAATAGCAAAAACAATATTTGCAAAGGAACAATGTTTGAAGGCTCACACTACCTTATGGCAAGCTTCATTATACAGTGTGGGCATTAAAGTCAGCAGGGTATGGATATAAAGATTAAAACATCAAATGGCGAGATTGGCAGCAATTCAGAACTCTTAAACTAGCAAAACCACTTGAGTAGCGCCACCAGAGCATGCCCCACATCGGAAACCCTGGGATGGGTGGGAGGGTGGGTGTGGCGTCTCCCTTTGTTTCTCCCCTTCCCCCAGATACAGGAAGGAAAAAAGAGAATGTGGAAACAATTTTCTTATCCACTTTCCTGTAGTCCTTGACCCTTTGGCCCCTAATCAAGTACATAAAGATCATTAAAAAATAAAAAAGATTAAAATATAAGTAAATGACACAGGATAGAGTGAGAAATCAGGGCATGTAGATAACACGATCTTTGATTTTTGCAGTGATCAGGTAGCTTCATTGTAAAAAAGACTTTTTTGTTTATTTCAGGATGCTGAACAACTGGATATCCTACGGGGTGGGGCTGAATCTCAACTTCTACCCCATAGCATACCCAAGTGTATCAACCCAAAATGGAACACAATGCAAAAGCAAAGCTAGAGGTAGATGTAAACTAGAAGGCAAAAGAAATCTTCACCTCCTCAAGGTTGGAAAAATCTTTTTGAGAAAGACCACATAAAATGTAAATATAAAAGGAAAAATTGTTGAAATGTATAAAAATTAAAATTTTTGGCTCTTTGAAAGATACCATTAAAAATGAAAATGCAACTCACAGACTTGAAAAAAATACTCATAACACATCGTTTAACAAATGTCCTGAATTCAGAATTCCTAAGAATTCTTTTAATCAGTAATTACAAAGTATATTAATAAAATCATGAAATGCTAGGCTGTAGTTAAAGAGGAGATACTGATGTTATACACACACAAGGAAGGAACTGGTACGGGGAAACTTGAAATATTTATGCTGAGTGAACATAACAAGACTCGGTATACAGGATGTATTATCTTGTTAATATCAAGTTCTATGGCAGACAAAATGTGTATCTTGTGATAGTAATCAGTTCAATGTTTACCTAGCTTTGAATGTGGGAGAAGGGCTTATTGTAAAGATGAGGAAAGTAAGAAAAACTTTCTGGGATAATAAAAATGCCCTATAATTGCTAGATTGGAATCATCATATAGATGTATAAATTCTTTTTCATTCTTTTCTTTAATAAGTAATTATTAAAAATAGATGGCCCATTGGTATAGTTAACACAAATTTGCCATTAACCAGGCCCAGGATGCCCACCAGCTACTGGCTGCTTTTCTCCCAGCAGTGTTAATGCTTGGCTAGGTACAAGACAAGCTAGACAGTTGGCTACAGCTGGGGTTGGTGTATAAAGTCCTCTTTTCAACTGCGTGTATTTGTGAATTTTTTTTAAATAAAATTGCTTTTGTTTTAAAAGACTAGCCAGGACTTATTTGGGCTCTTCAAGGTTCTAGGCATTCTAATTCTACATGTATTTTTTATCCCGCTGAAACAATCTAATCAATCCCACTTTATAAATAAGAAAATCAAGATTCCAAGTGTTCTTGTGCAGCATTATATGGCTAGTGACATAGACTGAATTCAAATCTTTTTTGGTGACATGGATACTATATTGTCAACATTATTTACTTGTCATTAAGATTGTTGAAATCAATTTAGAAAAAAGTGCTTCAAAGCCTCTCCAAACAGGCATGACTTTGTAACTTGTGGTCTCAACCTATTCAATCCATATTTCCACTGAGACAAAAGTGTCCACGTTCTTGACAGGAGTTAAACAGAACCCAGGCGTCCATAGCATAACAGCCACGTTAGCTAATATTCAGTCTACAGCTATTCAGTTAGTGAACATCCCAATCTCCATGAGACACACAATCAGCAGATACAAATACTGAGGTGACACAAATGTTGAAATTATCTCAAAATAATTAAAACAGCTCTTGCAAAAAATACATGAACAAGCAACCTTGAAAAATCCTGAAATAGAAATTATAACTGAACATATAAACCACATAAAAAGAATAAATAAATCAGAATCAACAGGAAATTTAAAAGTTAAAAAATGAAATAGCAACATTGTACAATTTTTCATCTTAATGAAACTTAAAATTCTCCATAGAGATGCAATGGCAGAATGAATAAGAAAGGGTTACTGGATTTATTCATTTCAGTAAAATGTTTACGATGTTAATAATGGATGGAAATGTAGGGGGGGGGGGAAGATGAACATAATCTCAGACCCTGAGGCACAAGAAAGATGAAACACTTATGTAGTCAGAGTTCCAGAAGGAAAGGAAAGATGGTCCAGTGATGAAGAGTATTGAAGGAAATATGGATTTCCGAGTTTGGCAAAAGACAATTTCACAGGAAAGATGATTCAGATGATGCCTAAAACCCCTGGGTGAAAGGAAATGATGAAAAGACGGTTGGGAAATAGTGATCTAGACACCGGGTATCAATATCATTAACATCACAAAGAGACCCGATCAGATATCATTTACTTTCCTACCCATGATGAAGTAAAACAAAAGGAAAAGAAAACTGTACCCTATTTGACCAAGTCCATAAGCTAGGAATTTAACAGCATACACAGAAGACAGAGATACATATCAAATTTATCACTATGATAAAAACCAGTAAACCATGGAAAACAGAGCAAAAACAAAACAGAGAGAGCTCCTTTGTAAACAAGCAAATTCCTCTAAAGGGAAAAGAGAATCAAAGAAACAAACAAACAAAAACCCATGCAGCTTACATATTTATAGATTCATATTTGTAAAAACCAGGAAAACTGCTTTATTTAAGATGACAAACACACTTTTAAATGCAATAAAGTATTGAGACTAAATATGGTTAAGAGTACCTCTTTAAAATTTCAGAACCAAACATATACTCGCTCAATAATTTAAATTTTAAAAACATTTTTAGAGAGACAGGCATTTAAGCCACCTCTTGGCACACCTGCCTCCCATATGAGAGCACCTGGCTCAAGACCTACCTGCTTCCAATCTAGTTTCCTGCTGCCACGCACACTGGGCAATGGACGATGGCCCAAGGGCTTAGGTTACCGCCACCCACGTGGGAGACCTGAATGGAGTTCTGGCCTTTCAGCTTATGCCAACTCCAGCTGTTGCAAGCATTTGAAGAGTGAACCAATAGGTGGAAGGTCTCTCTTTTTCCCTCTCTTTCCCTCTCTCTGCATCTCTCTAAAAAAACTAATAAGCATGCTAGATAGCTGAAAGGACAGGATAAAAAAAGATGGCGAAGCTAGAGAGCAACATATTATACACAAAATATTACAGCTTTGCTAAGTTAAGATCTTAAATTAACAGGGTAGGCTTTGGAGGGAGAACTTGCAACAAACAAAAGAAAGGGGAAAAAGAGAGAGAGAGAGAGAGAGAGAGAGGGCGGGAATAACATACCTAAATGGACAAAAAAGGGAGTTGAAACTTTTGCTTACTCTTGATGGAGTGAGTGTTCACTCAGGTACATATTACAAAATTTCAATAATATTGTTTAAAACATATTTATGAAAAATCCTTTCTCCTGAATAATAAAAAGATACAAGTACAAATAAAACCCATGGATACAGCATAGAAATGTTTGACTATAAGGCGATCATTCCTATGATTTGAAACATGTAAACAGTGATGTCATAGTTGATCTAGAGGAAAGCACAAAACTGTTCTAAAGAGAATAGAAGAATGTCAGAAACACAACTGTTAGCAGGCAGTGAATGATAAAAAATCACATGGAAACTTTAAAAATCATTTTGATGTTCCAATCTGCACAGTGTATAAAAACGTCTATCTTATCTTAGGTAATTAGAGGATTCTAAACATACTGTGGATATTTTAGGTGAAATATGCTAACTGGAGGTATTTTGATAACTTTCAAGTGTCACCAGGTGTGTTTCCTGATCCTGTAAGCTCCTTAATTTGCAGAACATGTTCCATTTAATGCCTAAATAAGATCTCCTATTTTCCTTTTTACTCTTTTTTTTTTTGCTTCTGAAAGGTTATTGAATTCATTGGAGAATGAGAGCTGTCTTGAACGTTGTGATTAAAGAATGTTTCCTACTTGTGGAAACGATTTCAAAACCAGACTTAATAACATACCGCAGCTCAGTTTAATATACTTAGTTGTGCTATTGGGCAAATTAAATCCACGGATGCTTTCTCAAAATTGTAATTTCCCGAAAAGAACCCAAGTTAGCTAATGGAATCAGGTTACTTTCCCATTCATTTGTTCAACAGATGGAGGAAAGTTAGCAAATGGCCAGTGCATTTTTAGAGAGCATCTCAGTGGAAGATTCAGGCTGTCTTCCAGGTCTCCATGGAATCAAGGTTAAATTTTATAACTAAGTAAAAGTTTTGATTACCAATTCTCAATGATTCTGTGTGGTCTTGATGCTTATTTTTCTCTAGACAAGTATTTTCTAGGGCCCCGTGTGATAGCTCAATGGCTAAATACTCATTTTGCAAGTGCCAGGATCCCATGTAGGTGCTAGTTTGTGTTCCAGCTGTTCCACGTCCCATTCAGCTCTTTGCTTATGGCCTGGAAAAGCAACAGAGGATGGCCCAAAGCCTTGGGACCCTGCACCTGCATGGGAGACCAGGAGGAAGTTCGTTGACTCCTGGCTTCAGATCAACTCAGCTCCAACTGTTGTGGCCATTTGGGAGTGAGCCAGCAGATGGAAAATCTTTTTCTCTGTTTCTCCTTCTTCTCATAAATCTGATCTGCCTTTCAATAAAAATAATTTTTAAAACAAAAGTATTTTCTAATCTGTTTTCAAAGATTGTTGCTCCTATAGCTACTTTATTATAGTAGAAAAAATAACACAATTAACCCTGTTTTCAGATATTATTGCTTCAAACAAAGCTAAGTTAAAATAATTTTGTGATATAATTAAATTAATGTGGCAAGAAATAAGTTGTTGGGGCTGAAATGAGTGATCTAAAAGCCCATGACCTGTCAACAGTGCAGCAAGCATTGGTTCCCAGAGGGAACTTGGGTTCCGATTCTGATTCAGCTTAGAATTGTTCATTCTATTCTTCATTCATTTTCTAATAGAGAGGTTCGATTTGGTCTTTATTAAAGCATAAATACTAAGGATCATCCAAATATTTTAAATAAACAGCAAAACTGTGGGGGATGAGTCACTTATTATAGACTTATACTTCAATGAGGACCTGGAATCGAGCTAATTTAGCTCCTGTAACACAGTTTGAAAAACAACAATGAGAACTTCATCGAGTAACACAGCTGTAGAGATACAGTGTGTGAATCCCCATAGCAAGAATCAGCCTTTGAGGTCAGAGTTTGTCTGATCATTAGCACTTTGTCTGCTATGGTCCTCAGAGCACATTTTCTCAGGGAGTTATCTTAATGCCACTTCATTCTAGCTTTTTGGGCTTTGTGATTCTCTTATTTGCTATACACAAATTTACACTTCCAATTATTTCAGATGGGTATGTGTTACACTAAATTGTTATTTAAATAATCAAGTTTTAAATCCACATTAATCAGGTGGATCTGGGTGCATTAAAGAAATTCTGATGTTTTTTCTTAATTAGGCGCTACGCTTGAAAGAGACCGAGATCTTGCGCTGGTTCTCTCCCCCAGAACCTGCAGCACAGGAGGCTGCACCAGGCCAGACAGGTGCCAGGAACTCAACCCAGGACTCCCACATGGATAACAAAGTCCCAAGTACTTGTGGCATCCCCTGGTACTGCTCTGGATGCTCATTAGCAGTAAGTGGAAGTCAGGTGTGGAGCTAGAACTGAAAAGCCAGGCACTCTAGTATGGGGTGCAGTTGTCTGAAGCAATGTCTTAACACTCACACTGGGGATTCTATTTTTACCAAGTATGAAGTGATTCTTTGAAGGGTATTTCATTAAAATCAGGGTTGCAGAAGTCACCAATATTTTATACAAGACTGCACCACCTTGAGTTGACAGCAAGGTTCCAAAATTATAGGTTGTTAATGGATATTCTTAATTAAAATTTACAGACTTAATTCTCATGGGTTGCTGTTTCCCTGGTAACCATTTATGACAAAACTATTAACCTGTCAGCTTCTGTCAAAATCTAAGGGTTTTTTTTTTTAACATCTATTTATTTTGATTGGAAAGGCAGATCAGATTTATGGAGAGAGGGAGAAAGAGAGGGACAGAGCCTCCATCTGCTGGTTCACTCCCTGAATAGCCTCAATGGCTGAAGCTGAGCTGATCTGAAGCCAGGAGCCAGGAGCCAGGAGCTTCTTCCTGGTCTCCTGTGCAGGTGCAGGATCCATTCTCTACATTTTTCCAGAACATAACCAAAGAGCTGAATGGGACGTGGAGCAGCCAGGATACAAACTGGCACCCATGTAGGATCCTGGAACTTTCAAGGTGAGGATTTAACCATTGAGTCATCATGCCGGGCCCTAGGGCCTGAGATTTTGCATAACTTACAAATGACCTAAAAGCTACCCACTTCATGAAGGCTGGCAGGAAAACGGGATGCCTGGATGAGAGACTGTGGAGTCCACTGCTCACAGCTCATCAACCTCAGGAACTTCAAGCTCATTTGCTTTTCTTCGCCATGTCTCCTAGATCTGACCATGATGAGGCAGAGGCCCCCCCAACATGCCTGTACAGGTGGTGAGCTATACTATGGAGAAGGGACGCTGAGTTTGGGGACTCTGCTGCATTTACAGCAAATCAACAGAAACTTGCTCTGTAACCAGGTACCTGCAACACTGCATCCCTCGAAGTTGTCCTCCACTAACGTAGCTGCAGGGTCAGGGCCTGACCTGTCTCTGGCACATGAACAAGGACTTGCAGTGACCCTCAAGCCAGTCACCTAGCTTCACGGGCCTTTAGTTTTAATCCAGGTTCTTACTTTTCTCACTCTTTTTCTATATCATATCTTAGGGAACTACTCCAGAAATGAGTCATATTGTATTGAAGGATGGTTCGAGGTCAAAGGAGAGAGAACTACACTACTGGGAAATTAAAGAGACCTCAGCAGGAGATGAAGGCAGATGCATAGGAGCACTCATGCAAAAGGCATATTCTAGGAAAGCTACATACAAATTTAAAATTTTTTTTGCACCAAAATAAACTCCTCTTTTAACTCCATTTCCCACAGGTTCTTTTTAAAGTACCCTCATAATCATGTGTTTGAAATGAAGTAGCATTTTGCAGCTCTCTCCCAACCTTTCACTTTCACTATTGACCGAACTGCAACACTCAGAAATCGCAACAACTCTGCCTGTAGTTTGGTTTAAAATAATTAGCCATCGCCAGGCCAGCTGCTAACAAGCTCGCAGTAGCAAAGCAGATTAAGGCTTCAGTCTGAAGCTGAAATCTAGCTGGGCTGCACGCCTCCTCCTCCATGGAAGGCAGACAATCAGAGGAAACCCTACCCCTGAGAAGAAGGCTGTGCCTGTGTGGGCATGGGGGACTGGTCTAAAGGCTGGGACCAGCAAGTTACACCTGTAGAAGCTGCCATTCTAACCTGCTGCGACAAAAGCCCAGCACGCCTTCCAGTTCATCCCTGGTAGTAGAATCCAGAGTTCTGGCATTTGAAGTAGGTTTTCTACATGCACTGCTACATAACACAGCTTTTGTTTGGGGAGAAGTGACAGAGCCTTCTATTGCCAAGCCCATTCTGACTTACCCACAGAGCTTCCTGCTCAGGAGATGGCAAAAGATCCTCATGCTCCAGGACCTTCATTTCCATGGGAACATTGCTTCTCTCATCCACAGAGTTTGATGTTAAGTGCAATTTTACCGGTCTTTTCTTTATAAGCATCATTGGCCACAATGCAACTCGGCAGTTTCACATATCCATGCAAGCAGCTCCGTGGTTCTGGTTTTGATTTTATGTGAAAGGCATGTAGTGCACTCTTTGCTTTGTCTTGGAAGAAATGATGGACTTTACACAGCTGTCAACCCTCGCTGTGCTACAAGTGAAACTTGACAGAAATGGAATTGCTGTGCCTGCCCTGCAGTGCTGCTGGGAGGGCGAGGAGCGACATCCAAAGGGAGGGGACCTGGCATGGTGCGCGTCCTAAAGAGTTTGACTACAAGCTTCCGGTGCTGGAATTCTTAAAACTCCTAGCAGGCAAGCACTGCATGTTCTCTACGAATGCAGCCCCAGAGCCAAGCCCAGCACCAGCATGCCTGTAAATATTGATGGAATGACAGTTCTGTTCCAGGCCTGTATGCTCTTACAAGCAGATCCGTCTGTGCTGCAGCAAATGGACACTGGATTTCGGCCGTGCTTTTGCACGCTAGAGTTCATGCGTCCTTCCAACAAATTATTTCACTGTCCCTTGAGTCTCAGTGAAAGGGCTGGAAAGCTGAAGAAGTCATTTACGTTACTGCTCCCATGATGTCTCTTCCCCTTACAAAACTTCAGGCCATGCGTGGGACGTGACCTGGAGAGATGTCTGTGACCACCTTGTCATAACGCCGTCAGGAGATAATCAGACGTCACTTGAGCCATTTATGCCATAGATGACCAATTTTGGTGACGTGAGCAAATTTATTCTCTTTGAAGTGGTGAGCTAGTGACCTCTAGTGGCAAAATTGATTCATAGTAATAGTTTTCGTTCCCAAACTTCACTACTTCATTCATACTTTCTTTCATGTAGTGACGTTTTCTATTTATAAAACGACCTTATTTATGCACAGCAATTTGTGTACATTGATGGTTAAATACAATTATTGGGACATGACACAGAACCCTGGAACTTCCAAGCTGAAGGAGTTCTCAGAAAGGAGTTTTTGGTCTCATCTCCATATTGAGCGGAACATGAGGCTGAGAGAAGTGATTCAAGTGCTGGGAGTCTCGCACAGGAATAGATGGGAGGGCAGTGTTGTCTGCACTCCGGAACACTGCCCCAGGTGCCTGTCTCTGGCTTACAGCTCGGAGCTGAAGAATATCCACCCTATGCCATCCCTCCTACCACCCTGGGACCTAGCGGTGGAGGGTGTGCGAGAATCTGTTTCACTAATTCACAAGTCTTCAGACAAAGGCAACCGAGAAACCAAAACACGGACCCCTGGACTTTCGTCTCATCTGTGTCTACATCAGTGCCAGGTCATACTGGGAGCGAGTTTCAAAGAAAGGTTTAGGTGGGGGTGGACACATTGAGCGCATAGAAAGGTGTCAGTTTGGAAAGATGTATCTTGAAAATTGATTTTTAAAATGATCACAGATTGGTGCACTTTCTCTCCTATGTCCCCTCACTTCGAATCTGGGCAGGTTTGGGATTACACTCACTCCCAGTGTGCGGTGGAAGGGACACCAGGTGACTTCTAAAACCGATCCTGAAAGGCCACGCCATCTCACCTGCCTGTCTTAGAACACTTGCTCGGAGTGGGGTGTTGGGTGAGGGTTGGAGAAAAGGAAATAAGAAGAGATACAGCTTCCCCAGAACTGATATACTGCGGAGCCAAGTGTAGGTACTCTACTAGACAGCCTTGCGGGCATTCCCTGCCACCAGCCACCAGCCACTGACTGCACGTGACTGAGCCATCTGGACATCCAGCCCACTGAAATAGAGGTGATGCAGCCCAGGTGACACCTGAGCTCTGCGGTAGGGAGAGCCTCAAGGGAGAACTGCCCCATCTAGTGCTTCCTGACTGGCTCAGCCACAAAACAGTGAATAAAATGAAAAGACAGTTGTGTTACAACACTGAGTTTTGGGCAAGTTGTCATTTAGCACACATCAGAACAAAGATGTTGTTTTCATTCAGTAAAAAAAATGAAAAGAAAACCATAAAAGAATCTGCATGTCTCAAATACTGGTGGAATCTCACTTCAGCGCTACACAGGCAACAGTCACAACTACAATAATTCGAACAGCCGTTGGCCCAGATGAATATTTTAAACAGTAGGAACGTGGGATCCTTTTCCTTTTCCTTGAGTTTTGAGAAGACTGAGTGTATTTTATCTAGATTTCCAAATGGGAATTTTCTGCTTAATGATTATGTCCATTCTCAGCTGGAGTTTCTCAATTGAACACGGACAAGGATTTGTGGAAGGACTTTCTTAATTCTCCCAAGGCTGGCTTATAACTAATTTTTTTCAATATGCAAGACAGAAAATTCAATTCATTGTATATAATGGGTTCTTTAAGAGAGCTTAGTTCCCATTCAGAAGCCAGGATAAGAAATGCTGGGGACACTACAGACTTAGTCATACAGCAGTGTAGTTAATTAGACAAAAAGAAACTCAAGTTTAGAGAGATTAAGTGACTTGTTCCACGTTGCCACAGCTAGATGAGCCAGGATTTAATGTCAGGGATTAGAGTTTCAGAGCTTAGAAACTCAATTATTACTCAATTGTGCCTACGGAAAAGGCATACTCTGAAAGTGAATAAGCAAGGTGAATATTGCCTGTAATCTTAGTGCTTGTATATGAACTGTTGATGGTCTTAGAAAGAATAGTTGTAACTATACAGTGATATAAATTCTACATTCATAAATGCAAATTTGAGCCAAGACTTCCTTGTCTTTATGCCTAATAAAATTAAACTTTTAAAAACTTTATTTAATCTAAATTAGTGAGCATTCATCCTCCAAACTGTTAAGTGAATCTTCAACAGAGAGTGAAGTGGGTGGAGAGGCCAGAGAGCAAAGTGGGCAAAGATCAGGCTGGTGAGATGAGGGAGACAGAGGGAGTCCCAGGAGCACTGGGACATGAGGAGCAGGGAGGGAGGCAGCTGGAAGGCAGAGGGACACATGTCTGGCCCCGCTGTTAAATGCTGCTTGAGCCTCTCACATCTCATGTTGCTGCATTTGAGTTTCATCTCCCAATTCCAGATTCCTGCTAATACATATCATGGCGGGAAGCAAGTGATAGTTTACGTGCTGAGATGCCCTCTACCCATTGTGGGAGACCTGGACGAAGTTCCTGGCTCCTTCTCGTTCACTTTTTCTCTAATAAATCAATAGGTGTTAGAGTTGTGGCTGACAAGGTTAAGCTGTTACATCAACGGCATCTCGTGGAAGCATCAGATAAAGCCCCCAAAGCTCTGCCTCCAATCCAGCTTCTTGCTAATGCTCTTGAGAACTCAGCAGAAGATGGACCCAGTGGTTGGGGCCCTATGTGGGAGTCACAGATACACTTGAATAAAAACATTGTTTTTACATGGTAAAACTGCAAATTTTAGAAATCAATACGATATAGAAAATATTTTCAGCTACTACGTAGCTTTTCCTCCTCATCCCTTCTAAGGATGGATTAAAGCTTATAACCCACTCAATGGATCAGGAAATTATGAGTGTGTTCTTACATAGTTTGGTGTGATATGGAATATTCACATAGTTCCAAAATATTCCATCCTCAAAATACTTCCTGATTACTAAGACATCAAAGCTAACATCACTGACAACTCGGAAGGAGGACTGAGCTGCTAGGATGCACAGAGAACCCAGGATCAGTGCTGGGACATTCTGGCCAAGCTTCCTTGCCACAAGGACATATTAGATGAACACAAACTGGGGAGCATTTTATGAAGCAGCTATCCTGTAACCTTGCAAATTATCAGTGTTATGAAGGTCAAGTATAGACTGGGAAATTTGTTCTTGATTGTTGGAGGCCTCAGGGATGTGATAAGGCAAAGTATGACCCTGAACTGGATAATTCGGCTGCAAAGTGTATTATCAAGATGGCTGGTGAAACCAAAGTGGGCTTTAAAGATCAGGCGAGAGATCAGTGTGTGAATGTCACTTTCTGATGTTGATTATGTTGTCAAGAAGAACAAGTCCTACCTTCCTTGTAGAAAACAAGTACTAAAGTGTCCAGCGGTGTGGGACTCAGGTTGGCAAGATACTCTCAAATAATTCAGGAAAAGGAGAATCCTTTTGAGGGAATTTGCAAGTTTGCTGGAGTTTGAGATTATTTCAAAATAGAAAGACAAAATTAAAGAAGATATGATTCTGTTGAATGATGGCATTTACATCTGCGCCTTGACTCTCCTGTCACCGACCACTCCCCAAAACTGTATGGAGATATTTGCCACTTTATAAATGATGTTCTTCTAAGATAATTTTTCTTTGCATGCATCACAAAAAACACATAAGGCATTTTTACACCTTTTTACAAATTTTACAAAGGAGGTAACTTCACAAATGCCCGTCGTCCCACCGCTGGTATTTTCCCCTGCATCTTGAAATCAATATGCATGATAGGATTAACACCTTAACTCTATATACCAGAAGAACTCTAGTGTTAATCTTATTTTTAGGAAAGGAAATAGTAAGAGCATGAATCCAATAACATATAATCTTCTCATATCTATAAATTCATTTTTCCATATTCTCCTCCCCTCCTTATCCATATACATAAATTACTCTTACGTGGCTACTATCACACATATATGCAATTTTATATTCTAGCTTTCTTGTTTGAGCATATCTCAACGTGCACTGAAAGCCTCTGGGGGTATTCCTGCCCTCTGATTCTAAGATTACATTTTTGAAACACCGACCTCATAACATAACTACAGGACTGTATTTCATTATTCAATATCTGCAGAGCAGGCAGCTTATTGCTTCTACCTAGCCAGTTAGGCTATCTTTCTAGCAGTTTCTATTTTGAGGCATTGTCATTTGACAAAGGCTTGGAAATCACTCAGACATGCTTTGTACACAAGTTGCTAAATCTTTCTGAACCCCAGTTTTCAATCTACAAAAGCAGTGACAATAATACCTACACCATGATTTTTCTAAGGATTAAATGAGATAATTAATGTGAAATTCTTAGCACAGTATCTAGCATGCACTAAGTTGTTAATAATAAATGTTTATTATTATCATTATTTATCTAGGAGATATATGACAAGTTATTAATGTATGGGCTCATTCCAAACACTTATTTTTGGTACTCTTAATTTTATTTGTGATTAGTGATTGGTTATAGATAATATGAAATGTCAAGAAAAAATAAGTGAGATCTCCCAAAAAATCAATTGATTTTCGAATCATCAACTCAGAATCTACAGAAAGATTAGAATGACATCCAATTAATCATCCTCCCCAACACCTGTGTTAGTTCCTCTGCCTCCTTCAAAAAAGGTATCACAGTACCAACCACAACAAAACCCTTGAATTGTAATTGTTGAAACTGGGCAAAACACATACTCAGATTGCGCTTTGAAAGGCTCCATTGGCCAGGAATCGGGCTAATTCCTTTCATAGTCAAATAAACATTATGGCAAAAAGACGACATCTCAACTTACAATGAAATAGTTACTATGCATGGTGAAAGAACATGCATAGTATTCATTGACTTATGGGCTCGCCCTGGCTAAATGAGAGCTCAGTGGTCATTGAGTCAGAGCGAAGTACTGGCTGAGAGGTTCAGGGGCCAATAGTCACCAATAATGTTTATATCACAGAAATTCCATTTGGACACTAGGTTAAAAAAAAATAGACCCAAAGGAAAAATGAAAGGAACCCACCGTGTAAGATGACAAATATAGCAGTCCAAAATTCAAGTAATTTAAAATTCCAAAAATAAAAAGTGATGGTAAGAAACATTGTTGGAAAAAATAAAAAGCCTTCTAAGCAGTTTTCTAACTGAAGCTTTCCATATAGCTCTCTGGAACTTAGAAAATCCCACAAACCTGTAACCAAAGATAAAAATAAAACAAAATATGTATAAGGATGACTGCATCATAGTAGAAGCATTAATCTATTAGGGAAAGGTGGTGCAGTGAAGAAACACGGGAGGGATTAAGACAATTTAAAACGCTAAGCATTTGTGAACATGCTACCAACCACGAGAACCACACATGCACCTGATTACATCCTGGGAACCCAGGTGGTTAAGCTGATAACGAAATGTCGATGTAGGGAGAAGCAAGGGAACAAAGATGGAATAGACAAGTGAATGGGTAAGGACTGAAAAGATTCAGCTGTTGGCTGCCTGGATCCCAGGAGGATGGGTGGAGCAAAGATCCAGGTCACTGTGAGAGCAAGGAGGTGATGGGGGCACACTGTTCTCCCCCTGGGACTAGTCATAGCAGCTGTCCCTGTTGTTATGTTTGCAGCGCTGAGGATTGAAAATGAAAACAGGTTTTTGTAGGAGAGCAGAGAACGGCTCTTTCCAGAACAGTTTTTACAGTAGCCCTGGTTCTATGACCAGCATCCACATATCCAGTGGGGTCACTCACAGCTTTTGGGACACTGAGACTGTTTTTCCAAGGTTGGGGAGTCCTACTAGTGTGATCTTACGGGTCTAGGCTATCGTGTCCTGGGGAGATTGCTGTCCTCCTTTGTGCTACCTCCCAGACTCCCTGTGAAAGCAGAGAGAACCTTAGGGCCTCCAGGGCAGCCAGGCTGTGACCTCCAAATTCTAAACCAGAATGGAGCTTGTGAGAAGTAGCATCAAAGCTGACCCAACTGAACCAGTGGGAACCTTTGTGAGGCAAACGCCCCCATATTAGAGAGTGTCCCCTTGCCGTCTGTCCATAGGAAGTCAGCCTGTAACAGGTCAGGGTCTCATTACTCACAGTCTCAGGTGGGTTAAACTCACCCCTGAATTTGAGGATCTCCTCTGAAAAAGGAAGTAACACCATTATGGATTCCACATCCATTTACCCTGTAAACATTTTTAAGTTCTGCCTTTGTTTTTGTTAGTCAAATGAAGAAGAAAAAAACCCATTGCTGATACAATGCAATCAATGAATTTGTCTTTTTCAAAATGCTTATTTATTTTTATTTGAAAGGCAGATACACAGAGAGGAGATATAGAGAGACAGATCTTCCATTCACTGGTTCACTCCCCAAGTGGCCACAAAGGCCAGAGATGAACAAGCCTGAAGTCAGAAGCCAGGAGCTTCCTCCAGGTCTTCCATGCAGGTGCAGAGTCCCAAAGCTTTGGAACATCTTCCACTGCTTTCCCAGGCCACAGGCAGGGAGCAGGATGAGAAGTGGAGCAGCTGGGTCACAAACCGACACCCATATGGGATCCTGCTGTATGCAAGGTGAGAATTTAACCACTAGGCTATCATGCTGGGTGATTTTGTATTTGCAAGAAGAGTCAAAACATTAATACCTATCCTTGGATGAGATAATTAGAACACCCCAGATCACTGAAAACATTTAGCTAGTGCCCTAACGCTCCACTTCTTGGGTTGTTTTATTCAAACTAGTTTTTGCATTGTGCTAGATCATTGATTTCAGCTAAGTGAATTTCTTCTGATTGGAGAGTTTCTCACAAAACGAGCACTTAGCATTTCTAGCAACACATTAGTGGCCTGAGAATCACAGCACTCTTGGAAGCTTGTTGAGAAGGGATTGTCAAATTACTTTTTCTTACTGAGTCTCTTGGTTAAGTCTCCAGTGTTTCCCTGGGCCAGGAGAGACTTTCCTAAGGCTGCAGTCTGTAAGTCTTCAGCTTACAGCAGCAAATAGTTCCCCTAGCCTGCCAGTAGCATTACCCAGTTTTACAGGGATCCCAAAGGCCAATTAAGATTTGATGGAACTCTCTGTCATGCCTGGTAGAATGAGTACAGTAGTTTGATTCCATAAGTCATATTTGCACCTGCTAGAGAGAGAGATCCTTTATAACCCTGGCTCATTCCCCAGATGACTGCCACAGCAAGGTCTTGGTTAGAATGAACTCAGGAGTCAGCAGCTCCAGCTGGGTCTCCCACAGGCGTGGCAGGGGCCAAGGCACTTGGGCCATCTTCTGCTGTCTTTTCGGGCACACCAGCAGGGAGCTGAATCAGAAGCTAAAACAGAGCCGCTGAGACTGCGGTAGTGCCTCACTATGGGATGCCGACCACACAAGTGGCAGTCTAATCAATGCCACAACAACAGCCCTGGATCATTCTCTTCAATCATCATTCATGGCCCAAGTCATTAGTGATCATAAAGGAAGATGCCAGGGAAGAGGGTCACACCTCCCATCTCACCCTCTGGGTCCTACCTCCTGCCGACCAGCAGTTCCCTAGACAAGCTTCACCACAGCCATGTGGGCTCCTTCATGAGGCCCCCACGTTGGAACTGTCACATGCACGCCTGTCTCCCAAGATGTCCAATGTCACAGCAGAACTATTCACAGCCGTGCTGGAGACACCTGGGCGGCAGATGGGCTCCTGACCCTAGCTCCACGCAGCATCAGAAAGAAAAACCTCCATGGCCAGGGTTTCTCTCAGCTGGGTGGCTACAGGTCCAACTCCCTCTGTCGTCCACAGTGGAATGGGCAATGGATAGAAACAGAATTCAGGGCCCTTGACCCTTTTTCTGGGAGTGTGGATGGAGGGCATGACGGAAGGCCTCCCACAGGCTTTTGCAGCTCAGCTGCTCTCAGCTGGAGTCAGGGGCTGTTGTTGTTCACATTTTCCAGACTGTGGCAGGAGACAGCCCTGGAGAACACAGGACAATGGTGCCACTTCCCAGGGAAGCCTATGCCGGCCTTACATTGGAGGTGACTTGGCTGATACCCTAAGCAGGTGCAGTCACAGCTTTGAATACGTCTCAGGAGAGGTTTTAGAGAGAGCAGTCAGGAAGGAGGACGAGGCATGAAAGTGAGGAGCGGTAGGGAGGATGGCGGCAGGAAGGTGGGAGGACTGGGCAGGAAAAGAACAGCTTTATCACACTGATCAGAAATGAGCCAGCTCTGCTCCTCCAAAGGGCTTGCTAAAGTCCTGCTCCCAGGGCGGCCAGGCCGGCAATGCCATGGCCCCATGGCATTACTGTTGCCATGAGAACTGATGTGGACCAATCGGAGACACTCTTACAAACTTTCATGTGAGCTCCTTGAAGTGGCAGCAGAGCAGTGCTGAGGGCTCTCCATGCACCAGGTCAGCTCAAGGAGTTTCCTGTGTGATTTCAGTCTTCAAAGCCATCGCCAGCTCTCTTCTTGTGATCGTTCTGCTACGGAGGGAATAGAGCTCAGAGTTGTTCGGTTACTTGCTCCAAGCCTACCAGATTCAAATCCAGTCTCCAACTCCAAAAGTCAAGCCCTCCTGCCACACCAACCCAAGTCATGGGGTCCCATCCATCACCTTGTGTGTGATAGCAGGGGTACACAAGATGTTTTCTGCAAATAGAATTCGGCTAACCCGGAAGTGAAGGGAGGCCAGAAGTTCTAAAATCTCAAAGCCACCTGAGAGAGCTGCCCCTAGGAGTGGATTCTTGGTAGGGGCCTAGCCTGCTTCATCGTCTGTCACCCTAACACACACAGATTCCATCCAAATGCTTTGGCAAAAAATGTGGTCAGTGTTTGTTATGTGCAAGACACTATGCCAGGTCAGGAGTACAGGCATTTAAAAATCCAGGTTCTGCCTTCTAGTGGCTTATAACATGCTGGGTAGGAAATGCACTCATGTATAGGTATATATGAGGGTAATGTGGTTGGACAGAACACTGACAGGGGCAAACTCAGAGCTCTGAGGAAGGAGAAAGGAGACCAAGAAGGGTCCTGAAGGAGGTGACACCTGAGTAGGGCCTTAAAGGATGTGTGGGAGTTGGCCAGCTAAGGCGAAAGGTGAATGATGTTCTTGCAGGAAAGGGAAGAGCAGCACAGTGCCTGGAAAACTGAAGTGAGGAGTATATGAAGGTTTCCACAGTCCTGACATGAGCAGTGTGTGCATGGAAACTTTCAGTGTCTCCAGCGGGAAATGACACCGAGCGTCTGCTGGAGCCAGGGAAAGGCAGACCAAGAATGTCATGCTAAGTGACTTGGACTGCATTCGCCAGAGACCCAAGGCAATGATGGAGGAAGTGACAGTCAGTGTGGAACAGGGAGCTCAGCGGGAGGATCGGTGCTGTGGCTTACATGAACGACGGCCACTGGCCAGGGCCAGGGTGGCCAGATTTCTCTCGGAGATATTTTCAAGGTCAAGTCAACAAGAATCAGTGACTGATTGAGAAAGAGAAGGAATAACATATGGATTTCTAGCTTAGATAACAGGAGCCATTCATTAAAATTATAAATATGGAATTGGGAATAAATTTGGGAGTGATGAATTTGTTTTGCACCTGGGAGGTATCTAAGGGTCTGTGAAGCAATTGACTCATGAGTCAGAAACTCAGAGAGATGAAGACAGGCAATAAAGACTTGAGATCAGAAGCCTAAAAATAGTTTCATCTGCAGCTACATCTGTCCCATTGGCATGTTTTATTTGGGCTTCTGGGCTGTTGTTTTTGAAATTACGATGGGTGGAAAACGTGGAAGAATGAGGAAGTTGAACAAATAATCCAAATATCTGGTATCTGTTGAACACTACACTTACTTGCATTTCTGTTGCTCTATGGCTAGAAGCTGAAAATAATTGTGCCCTTTAAGCAGGACCCATGTTCTAAGTACAGTCTCAGCCCTCACCCTGACAATGAGACCTCTGGCCCCAGAGCTCCAGGTTTATCAGCATTTAATCACTGCAATTGCTCTGCTGTTTTCTTACAGTACTGTTCAGAGGAATGGAAACTATTCCTTGTTCTCTTGCCTCAGCCTAATGTAGAAAATGCAAGTAAACAACTCAATTTTAAAATGGAGGAAAGGGGCCCAACGAGGTAGCCTAGCAGCTGAAGTCCTTGCCTTGCACGCTCCGGGATACCATATGAGTGTCTGATCGTGTCCCAGTGGTCCCGCTTCTCATCCAACTCCATGCTTGTGGCCCGGGAAAGCAGTTGAGGACAGCCCAAAGCCTTGGGACCTTGCACCCACGTGAAAGACCTGGAAGAAGCTCCTGGTTTCGGATAGGCTCAGCTCTGGCCATTGCGGCTAACTGGGGAGTGACCCTGTGGATGGAAGATCTTTCTGTCTGTCTCTCCTCCTCTCTGTATATCTGACTTTCCAATAAAAAATAAAAAAAAAAACTAAAAAAAAAAACCCTAAAATGGAGAAAAGATAAGCATTTCTCAAAAGAAACCATACTAATGGTCAACAGGTCCATGAAAAACTACTCGACCTCACTGATTATCGATCAAGTCAAATCATCATATAAAGAGAGCACCTAACACCTGTTAGAATGACCGGTCTCACACAAATGAGGGAAAACAAGTTGCTGAGTGCATCGATGTTTTCTATTACTCCAGCACAATGCCCGAGACTGGCCAATAGCAATGGCACTTCAAAATGTTCATAGAAGATGGAATTAGAAGGTTAAGGATACATCCATTTGATTTCTCTGTATAAACTCCATTAGGCTCAAGGTACTTTTGTAAGTGAATAGATCAGGCATTCACTCCATCCCTAAACACTTGAGGGCCCTGGCAATTCAACCATGTCAGTGCGGTCTTTTGAACATGAGTAGGTGAAGAGACACAAAGTCCTGAAAGTCTTTTTAAGATTAGGAGACAAAAAGAAGTGACAGGGTCCACATGGGGACTGTACAGTATCTATGCCTAAAGGTTTCTGGTGATAATACCACAGACTCGCCCCTGCTGGCAGAGGGAGGAGCAGGAGCATTGTTGTGGTGCAGGAGGTTTCTCCAATCAAGCTTCCCCAGGTGTTTTTCTGCTACAGTCTTGGTTTACTCTCAAACCACTTTTTTTAAAAAGAATTATTTTTATTGCAAAGTCAGATATATAGAGAGGAGGAGAGACAGAGAGGAAGATCTTCCATCTGCTGATTCACTTCCCAAGTGGCCACAATGGCCAGAGCTGAGCCGATCCTAAGCCAGGAGCCCAGAACCTCTTCCAAGTCTCCCACATGGGTGCAGGGTCCCAAAGTCTTGGGCTGTCCTCAACTGTTTTCCCAGGCCAGAAGCAGGCAGCTGGATGGAAGCGGGGCTGCAGGGATTAGAACTGGTGCCCATATGGGATCCTGGTGCATGCAAGGACTTTAGCCTCTAGACTACCATGCTGGGCCCTCAAAACACTTCTGAAGCAGCAGGTAGGATCAGTCTTTGGCCCTCTAGAAGGCCAACAAGCTAAATACCTTGACATTCCCAACAAACTCTTCTCATCCATCACCGTTGCTCACCACCAGTGACTGTACCACTTTCCAATCTCTTGGTTGTTATCACTTTGGATTGTATCGGTCAATACACATTTCACTTCCCGTTCCAATTTCAGGAAGAAATACCACAGGATGTTGACCCCACTGATTTAAAATTTTTATTGAAAATTCTGCTCTTGTCTGTAGCTGACCTGGACCCAAGACTTTTAGCACCCATGGAGCAGAACTTTTGCATTCATTTTTCAGTCCAAACTGTGTGAGTGGAAGCAATCGAGATGCCTGTGGCGTTGTTATTGGTTCTGCTTCAACCATCATCCCTCTACAGCGAGGGCATGAACGGGATCGGTTTTGTTCCCTCACATTTTGGTATGGATGATCTGTGACTCCTGGCTTCAGTCCTCAAACCTTCCTAAAACCGAGTTACCCTTTAGTAAACTGCTGCATTCCTTAAGCCAGTGTCCTCCGAGACTTTAGGTAAAATATCATTGATGTCACTATTCTTCCTCCCCAGCTTCACCACCAGTTCTGTGCTTGTTCTTGCTTCTACTTTAGAAGAATTTCTGCTGGTCTGATAAGGACTATTTCCAAACTTGTTTCTATCTCCATTTTAGTCCCATAAGCTAGATCCTGTCCAGACATGTAATAACTAATTAGAATAAGTTTGTTTGGGTATAAAAAATGTTAAAAAAAAAACAACCAACCAAATCATGCATAGCTGTTATAATATGCATTTTCTATGAACTCTTTGAAGACCAGTGGCATATCCAAAGGGAATGAACCTAGTGCATCAAAGAGAAGTCAGCACCACGTTCACTGAGCATTACAATGACCTAGATGTGGAAACAACCTATCTTTTTCAGTAGATAGCCTATTGAAAAATGAGCAGATAAAAAAATGTGTGTGTCTGTACACACTGGAGTACTATTTGGCTTTTCAAAAAGGAAAAATCTATCCTTTGCAACAGCAAAGATCAACCTGAAGGACATTATGCTAACTCAAATAAGCTAGGAACAGAAAGAAAATGAATATGTAATCTCAGTTACCTAAAGACCTTGAATTTTGGGGACTTGGGCTAGCATGACCTGGGTCCTTCTTGTGCAGGCATGTCTGTGGGCAGTCGGATAGCCAGGGTGCCAATGGTATTGGCTGAAGCCCTTGGGTCGCCTAGAGGCATGCTCTGAGAACTTGGGGGTGTGGGCTTATAGGAAGTCTGAGGGGTTGCACAGGCTAAGGGCATGGGTATCCTGTTGGGCCTGGATTGCTTGACCTGGGTCCTTGGGCCTGCCTGTGCACTGGATGTTGGGTCTGTGAGCTCAGGTGGGGGTCCGCCTGTGACAAGTGGTCCTCCTCCGTGGAAAAGACAGAGTAGTGGATGGCAGGCCCTGATGAAGAGAGGATCTGGCAGCCCACTGGGGCCTGCAGAAGACATCTGGTACCAAAGTGGATCAAAGAGAACAGAACTAATTGGACAACTATTCAAACCAAATGATCATAGCAAGTCTCTGGGCAAATGGAGACTCTAAGGTCTACTGTGTCAGCCAATGGACATTGGAAGGATTTCCTAAACCACAGATGTCAAGACTGACAACATTTCAGGCTCAGTCCGGGATACAACAAGAAGGAAATCTGAGCCAAGACTCTCCCTAAGCAGGTGAGAGCTAAGTATGAGCTGCCCTCATCCACAGGATAATGGAGTGACCCTATGCATGCTCAGCGATTGTGGTGCTTCCAGAAGCTCTGAACATTGGGCTTCCTTCTGCCTTTGTCTCTTTCAAAACCTTTGTCATTTTCTCAGACAGCTTGGTGGGAAGCACATCCAGGAGAGGGGCCTCTCATTTCTTCAACAGCCCCAGGACCCTGTACCTTTCCACCTCCTATAAAGCCTGAAAATACTCCTCTTTGATTTCCAAAGACCCCCAGCCTGTTTGTGTCGAGCCAAGAAGGGAAGCTGAGCCCTGGCTGGCAGTCTGCGTTAATTGTCTGGCTGCACTTTAGAAAGATGCTTTTTGTATCCAAGCATTTAGGGAGAAAGTGGAGAAGCGTGGCGGCATGAAAGAGCCAATTGATGTTAAATATTCATGCTCTGCTCTCTGTTAATGACAATCCGTAACCCCCATTGCTTAGCTGCAGTCTTGCTGGCTTCTCACCATGAGTGTGCTAAAGAAACTTGGCTCGAATGCAAAAACAACAAAACAATCACACACACACCCAAGATTTGGCGGCTTATGAGTTGGAAGTATTTCCACTCAACATTCATTGTGCAAGTCAGCACTGTCTGTTTTGTTCAAGATGTTGAATAAGGCATAGTTATCCCTTCTGTCAGCATTTTAGAAACACTTTCATTTTTTCCTTTGCCCATGCTGAATGCTTAGTAAAGTTTGTCTTTGCTTTAAAAGCACATTTGGAGCAGACCCTCAGCCTAGCAGTGAAAATGCCCAAGCCCCACATGGAGTGGCTGGGTTGAATTCCTGGCTCTGGCTTCTGACTCCAGGTTTCCACCAAATCAGATTCTGGGAGGCAGTGGGGATGGGTCAAGTCCTGGGCTCCTGCTACCAACATGGGAAACCTGGGTTACATTCCTAGCTCCCAGTTTCAACCCCAGTCCAGCCTCAAATATTGCAGACACTTGTGCAGTGAATCGATGGGGCCTCTCCCTTCGTGATTTCTGTCTCTTTGCTTCTTGAAAAATAATTTGACACCCACCCACACATGCATTTTCTCTAAGTCCTTCAAGCTAAATGTAGTACATTCTATTTTTCTAAAAACACAAAATTATTTTACAGAAAAATTGAATAAAAATAGAGCAAAGCTATGATACTTTGTTTCTTAACAACTTTAAATCATGTTCTCTGACCTTTTAGGAAAGACCATTTTAGAGTTTTGTTGGCTAATTTATTTTCAAAAACATGTAAAATAACCACAAGAATCTTTTAAATTAGCAATTATCTAAAGGAAAAAGTGAAACAATTCAGTTTAAAATTTAAAACTATCTTTGTAGCTATTTCCTTTAAAGCTTTTTAAAAGGCATACATTTTACCATTAACACAATAAAAGTGATAGTTTTTAAAAGCTTCTGAGCCGCTACTAAATCGTATGTTTTAGAATTCATCCATTTCTATCTTACCTATGTCGTCTACAAGAGAAATGTTGGTGAAGGTGCTGTCCTCCTTCTCTTCTTGCCTGGACCCGTCCATCTTGTCCAATTCGCAGACCTGTTAATGAGGAAAAATGAGAACTAAGAGTGGCAGTTGTCTCATGTGATCGCCCTTGTTCAATCATTTATAAGTGTGTGTCTAAGCAGGAGCCATCTGATCCCTGCACTAGTTGTCCTCTTACCTGAGTGTTTCCTTCTGAACCGGAAATGGTGCAGACCAGGTTAAACAGTTACAGCCTCTCGCTGGGTTGCTGAGTTGGCACCATGCTGTATCTCAGGTAGCCACTGAACCTTGCCTTCTTCTGCGTGTTCATTCCCAGGGGAGCGATCACACACTAAAATATGTGAGAAAGAAATAATAGGCAATTTTAGATTTGCCTTCTTTAGGCTGCTATACATCAGTTCATTTCACTTAAGGTTCACTCACACTTGCATATTGCAGAACTGTTTTCTTTTTAGACTGAATAATACCCCGCTGTATCTATAGACCAGACACTATATGACTCCACTTGTATATGGGATCCAGAGTTCAAATCCATAGAATCAGGGAGTAAAAGGGGGTTGGGGCTGAAGGCTGGAGAAGAAAACGAGCAGTTGCCACTCGATGAATAGAAGCTTTGATTATGGAAGATGAATGAATTCTAAAGAGCTGTTGTATGATACACTTAGAAATTTATGTTTTTCGAAAGATTTATTCATTTTTATTACAAAGTCAGATATACAGAGAGGAGGAGAGATAGAGAGGAAGATCTTCCATCTGATGATTCACTCCCCAAGTAAGCGCAACGGCTGGTACTGCGCCGATCCGAAGCCAGGAACCAGGCACCTCTTCCGGGTCTCCCACGCGGGTGCAGGGTCCCAAAGCTTTGGGCCGTCCTCAACTGCTTTCCCAGGCCACAAGTAAGGAGCTGGATGGGAAGTGGAGCTGCCGAGATTAGAACCGGTGCCCATATGGGATCCCGGCATGTTCAAGGTTTGGACTTTAGCCGCTAGGCCACGTCACCGGGCCCAACTTAAAAATTTATTAAGAGGCTAGATTTCATGTTATCAAAATCAAACAAAACTTAGGGGAAAAAAAACTTTAACTGTGAATGTGTTTTTAAAGTAAAACTTCTTAACTATACCCCTTCATAAAGTTAATTATCTTTCAGTGTGTTTAAATTACGTGATCCATTAATGACTTTGATTTCATTAATTATAGTCACATGCTTCAAAAAGTGCATGGAATGTGCACCTTATCAAAATACATGAATTTCAAAGATTTGCAACAAAATTTTCATGTTCATTTCACTTTCCATGAACTTTCTGATAAACCCTCATTCATGAGTATTCTAACCACATACATCAAGGCAGGGATCTTTATATGTACTGCTAGCTTTGACAGAGATGTATAGAAACACAGTTCCTGACTTCCATGCTTATCACTCCCTTCTAACACATGGGCAGGGGCCTAGGAGTTCAGATGCTACTCAGGAGCCTGCATCCCGTAAGAGTTCTGAGTCATCACCCTTCCGCCAGTTCCAGCTTCCTGCTAATGGATACCCTGGGTAGCAACAGTGATGGCTCAAGTTGTTGACTCCAGTGACCTACCTGGCAGACCTAGGGTTTAGTTCCCTAAATCAATAGCAACGAGTCATGACACATCCGATACGTTCACTAAAATGGACATATAACTTGGATAAAAATATTTTTTATATAATGTAATAGCCATGGGTAAAAACAAAATACAGGGATTGGCATGATGGGTTAGTTGATTGATTGTCCACCTCCAAGTGCCAGCATCTCATACAGGTGCCAGTTTGTGTCCTGGTTGCTCCATTTCCCATCTAGTTCCCTGTTGTGGCCTTCTGAAGCAACAGAGAATGGCCCAAGGCCTTGGGACCCTGCACCTGCTTGGGAGACCTAGAGAAGTTTCTGCTCTTGACTTCAGATTGGCTTAGCTCAGGCCGTTGTGGCCACTGGATGAGTGAACCAGTGGACAGAAGTCAGCTCTTTCTCTCTGCCTCTCCTTCTCTCTATAAATCTGTCTTTTCAACAAAAAATAATTAAAAAAATGCAATAAATATGATGTTTTGTGACAACACAACTTTAATGGGTTAAATACTATTCTTTGTAGCTTCCTGCTTTGCCCAATTACCTTTAGGCTATCAACTCAAGCACAAAGATGGCAGATTCCATTCATCAAATATTCATGTGGAGTATTCTGTGCTGCCAGGGTAAACACTGCTATTTCTTTAAATTCTTTCCAAGATCCCCAGTTCTGCTTGGGAAACAAAGGAAAACTTCAGGCAAATTTTAGCACATTTTCTTTTGCATATTGCATGTAAGTTCTAGTCAGTATATAAACTGCCTGCATGCATTCAATATTCACTCAGCAAATCTTGATTGAGCACTGGCTGTGTGCTAGGCCATGTTCTAAGCACTGAGTATAAATAGGAAGGCAGCAGAATTCTTTGTAGACATACACAAAATACTTACCATTTGTTTACAAGCTGAGAAATGCCATGAAGTAAACTGACATGGGACTAGGCATATTGAAAGTAGCAAGGTTACTTCATGCACTGAATCTGAGAAGACCTGGCTGATGGATGACACTGGAGCAGAGATGGAGCAAAATGTCATCAGAAAGAGCAGTGGCAGAGGCAGCAGTGAGTACACAGGTCCCGTGGAGCCCTTCTAGAGAAGGTGCCAGCCCAGAGAGGCCAGAGTAGGGTCCAGAAATATGGCCGTGGACTGAACAGGTGGTGTCTCCAGCACCTTCCAGCTGAGCTTGAGGGGTGGGACTGGAAGAAGGCAGGACCAGGGGGGTAAATTAGGATACTGTGGCAAGAATCTAGGCAGCTGAC
Source organism: Ochotona princeps (assembly GCF_030435755.1). Classification (NCBI taxonomy): domain Eukaryota; kingdom Metazoa; phylum Chordata; class Mammalia; order Lagomorpha; family Ochotonidae; genus Ochotona; species Ochotona princeps. The sequence continues at coordinate 16,749,866 of NC_080838.1, forward strand.
TGTGCTGATTTTTAGGCATGGGTGACAGCTGTGGAGGTGGTGGGACGAGGTCAAAGTCTGGAAAGAGGAAAAGGTTTGGCCTGCATCCTTTTTCTCCTGGAAACCTGCATCTAGGTCCTGGCTCTATGTTCTGATCCCAATTCCCTGCTCGTACAGACCCTGAGAGCAACAGCAGGTGGCTCAAATAGCTGAGTCCCTGTCACCTATGTGGGTTATCTAGATTAATGTTTAAGTTCCTGAATTTAGCTTTGCCTGGCCCCCAGAATTTAGCAGATGGGATTTCTTCTCCCCCCGCCCCCGCCAAAAACACACCAAAAAAATTCTGGACACATTTCAAATTGGGAAACATTTGCTGATGAAGAAAGAGAGAAGTCATGATGACTCCAGGATTTTTGACATAAGCAACCAAAAAACAAAGTATCATCAGCTCATGTAAAAAAGACTACAGAAGGACTGCATGGGGCAGGGGGAGAGAATTAAGAGTTTGATTTGTGGCATACCAAGTTTGCCATGCCTTGAAATATCCCGATGTTAAGCAGGCACCTATGGGGCATGTTGTGAATCTAGAGTTCAGGGCTGGGGTGGAATAAATTTGAGAGTTGTCTGTGGTAGATGGTCTGTAAGTTATGGACCACATGGGGTTGCCCAAATCTTAGCATGAACAGAGTAGAGTAAGGGTTGGCTTGTGACTCTCCAAACATCCCATCAGGAGGAATAGGAGGAATATGAGCAGGAGACTGAGCAGGGGCAGCCAGCATGGACTGAGCAGAAGCAAGAGCTACGCTCTGGAAGTCAAATGGTAAACTGTCTCCCAAAGACAGAATCATCAGCAGTGTTAAGTGCTGCTGTCGGATCAAATAAAGTACAGACTGAGACAGGATCCCGCTTGAGTATGAAACGTTTCTGTAAATATCTGGCTTCAGTTTTCTCTTATAAAAAGGGGGGGGCATTAGACTGTGAGAAAACCTGATGGAGAGAATGGTTACAATTATGAGGAGTGACCCAGAACTGAAAATTATCAAGAGCAACATGAGACTTAGGAACAACACCTCTCCAGCACAATAAAGCAGACGCAAAAGAGACCAGGGCCCAAATTGCTCATTTTCATAGCTCAGATGTGCTGGATTGGGGGCAGCGGTGGCGGGAAATGTGGAGGTTGATAATTTTTTTATAGGAACAACTTAATATGAGTGTTACCTTTGGAAATGGCAGGTGGACAGCTGGTCTTGGAACTCCATTTTACGAGACTAGGAAGACACATCTTCCTTTTCCAAGAACTGGAGAAGGGAAGGATTCATTGCTTTTCTTTTTTTTTTTTTTTAAAGATTTATTTACTTTATTACAAAGTCAGATATACACAGAGGAGGAGAGACAGAGAGGAAGATCTTCCGTCCACTGATTCACTCCCCAAGTGAGCCGCAACGGCTGGTGCGCGCCGATCCGAAGCCGGGAACCTGGAACCTCTTCCGGGTCTCCCACGCAGGTGCAGGGTCCCAATGCATTGGGCCATCCTTGACTGCTTTCCCAGGCCACAAGCAGGGAGCTGGATGGGAAGTGGAGCTGCTGGGATTAGAACCGGTGCCTATATGGGATCCTGTGACGTTCAACTCGAGGACTTTAGCCGCTAGGCCATGCCGCCGGGCCCGGATTCATTGCTTTTCTGAAGGCTCTCTTTTCTAGTGTCTAGACTCCCGGGCTGCCATACACAGATACCAGGCTGGCCCAGAGCTGCAACGTGGGATCTGAAATCCGACATGCAATTACCTAACAAGCCAAACCCCATATCACACAGGTATGACACCGTATATCTAGAGGTGTTGTTGCCAAACAATAAAAATTATTTTCTAATTTCTGCAGGTGTGGACTGCATTTATAAATTGAATTCTGAAATTCAAGAGAAAGTTCAGTAGCACTCACTTGTTCAATGAACTAATCCAATTAATAAAATGTTTTCCGAAGATGGACTTTCCTTACCATCACACCCACAGCTGTACTAGGTAAGTTTTGTGTTTATACCTTTAAAGTCAGCTGTCTCTTGAGAATCTTGATCAGGACTTGCTAAGGTTAGCATATTCCCCGTGTTCTGGCTTTGTTGGCTCCCTCTGGTGGATGGCTTATGTGAACATTAATTTTGGGTGCTATTTAATAAAAAGCTTCCATGTTTTGAAGTCTTAAAGGCTTTGTCTATCCAAATAAGTGTTAGGAGATTTCCTGTGATTGTGTCCTAAGGAAATACAAGATGCCCTTGAAAGCAAAAGGTCGAAAGGCTCCCAAGAAGTGACTGTTGGGGGAGCCGTGCAGATGTGTCAGATGGCCTCACTGTCGATGGACTAAAGCCTTTTAAAAAAATGTCCTATTGAGGAGTAAAATATAGCAAGACGTACAAATTGTAAGAGGGCAGATGCATGCTATATATCCAAAGCTCAGATGAAAAATATTTCCAGCACTTCAGGGTAAGATTTTTTAAAAATTGGCTTGCTTATTAGCACTCAAGTCTCTTTCAGAGCAAAGAAAACAACCTATAGTTACAAAATTGCTGCCAGTCATCTACCCAAAGGAAGTGTGAAGAATAATTTGTTAAATGCATTGAGATGAAAAAAGGTTAGTCCAGAGGTTGACCCTAAGGTGGCACACAGTATTACAATCCTCCAAGGTGACAATTACTCCTATTTGTGCCTTTGGTTGATTGCGTTCATTTCTTTGCTTTCTCTCAAACAGTTTTCTGATTCTGTCCCCTCTGGTGCACAACATATCAACTGAGTATAGTGTGCTCAGGACTTTGCATACAGAGGGAAATACATTATGATTCTGCCCTCCAAGATTTCACAGACCAGTTGAGTTTAAATAAACACTTAGGAATGGTTGCCTTTTGTATGAGGATAACAAGAGCTAACATTATAGAGCTCATCTGTCATGCTAAGCTTCTTTCTAGGCACATTACCTGTTACCTGTATAGGGGAGCAAAAATTGACTGATCACCACCCTTCGAGGTTCTTCTACAGGGCTACAAATGACATCGGCACAAGAGAAATTTGCAGGAGGAAAAACCTATTCAATGATGTACAGAGGCACAGAAGTGAGACTGGAAAAAGAGTCAGAGGGTTAGATGGGAGGGAGTTCCCTGAGCAACAGAAAGGACTGGGAGCCGTGGGCTGCAGGAGTCATCAGAGGTGGAGGGCAGGTGCGGGGAGGACACCTTGTCACCCAGAGAGTCTCCCAGGAATAGTGACTGTTCAGAGCAGCCCCAGCTAGAACAAAGCAGGGCATCCTTCTCCAGTCTCCTCTCCAGGGATCCCAGCTGCAGAGACATCCAGGGAGGGAATCCAGGATCACTGAGCTCCTTTTGGAGGATCCATATCCAGGCCTACCAGAGGAGCTCAGAAAGCCCTAGCCTGCGGCCATTGTTCACTATGTGTCCTCAGGTCCAGGGAGTCAGCCCATGAAAGCATCTGATTTAAGAGTGATATTTCCTGGCCTCCTTCACCTGCTTTCTCTTCATTTGAAACTCAGCATTGCTAATGTATTTCTTCACCTATTTTCTTTATTTGGAAGGCAGGGAGACAGACACAGATCTTTTCATCCACAGGTTTACTTCAGAACTAGGCTGGACTCGAACCAGGATGTGGAAACTCAGTCCAAGTCTTCCAAATGAATGGCAGGGACCCAACTCCTTGAACCATCACTACTGCCTCTCAGAATGCACATTAGCATGAGGCAGGACTCAAACCCAGGCCCTCACGTATAGGATGCAAGGACACCAAGCAGCGTCTTAAATCCTGTGCTGATTATTGCCAACCCATTCACGTGAAATCACTGATGAGGAAGTGTGCTCGCAGACAGGCTGTTGACGTACACAAGGATGTTAGATGGTGACTGTGGTGACCACGATTTGTTCACAGGCGTTGGTTTCTCAAGTGTGGTATGGAGATGTTTGGGTTGTTCTCAGGTGTGGAGCTTGAGGCCCCTACAGGCCACCAAGGCAGAAGGGAAATGCTCAAATATATTGTCTGTTGTCTTTCCCAGCACTTTGGAAAAGAGATGCCGGCGAGCGCCTTTCTCTGACACATCTGTGGTCCAGTCTCTGGCTTGCTACCTTACAGACCTAGGCAAAGCTGACTACATCTTTGTGAACATTCAAGACTGTGTTCTATTTTTCACATGAAATACAGCAGTGTGTTGGATTACTCTGGAGTTGACACTTGATTATTCGTTTTTATGACCTGGATGTCACCGAATCATGGATGTTCAACAAAATTAGATGTCAAGCAAGTTTTTAAAAATGGTTTCTATTTAAATTGCTGGTTGAACTGCCCTTTACTGAGTGATTTCTTTCTTCAGTCTAACCATAGGGAATTAATTCCAAATAGCTCCAAACAGATCCGTGTAGTGGTGCAAGCTTTTGAAATTGTACCTGAAGGGCGACACTTGTGTCTTCTTTCCATCGGAATTCTTGAAAGCCAGCAAAGACTCGGGACAAAGGAGGCAGGGCCTCTCCTCTAATCCATATAACTTTCTCTCTTTGGACAGAGATGAGCTGTGTGCATCTGTGTCATGGTGATCTCCTCACGGCTGGGCTCCTGAGGGGTCAAGGAGCAAATCTGATGACACTGAGTCGCTTCTGTCACAGGTGAAGTGCAGATGGTAATGTGGGGTCTAGGAGCTGTGGCAGTGTCCCTGCGGCATGTGATTCCAGCCTCTTCATGTCATCCCAAATAACATCAGAGTATGCTGCAAAAAAAGAGGTCCATGCGGTCAAGTAGAGGACAGAATAGTGGCAGAAGCATTGGGTCCCATACTAACCAAGCCACTGCACTCCCAAAGGACCAGATCACAGGTCTTTGGGGGCGTGACTGCGTCTCACCAATTAAATGTTACTCAAACGAGCTTCAGTGGAGTTGCAGTTTTCTCTGTATTTCATTCATAATTTTGTTTTAGTCCCCATAGTGTGTAAGAATCTCAAGCATAATTTATGTATTTGTACATTTGAACAAGTGTTATCGAAACATCAGGATTAGGCTGTTCAAGGCAGGCTTTTCTTCTCCAACAGAGGGATGGTCTGTGCGTTTCTTAAGACTGAGAAGCCTTGCACTGCAGCCCAGGGGCCTACAGAGGGAGACAAACCCAGGCCTTGCTTCTCCAAAACTTCTGTTCACACAGGATTCACTGCAGTGGACAGAAAGGAAGAAATTATGCCAGAACTTTTTGAAGTCATGACTCAACATTTATCACTGTGTTTTCTCTACTGTTAGACATTTTTTGAAAAGTTTCTGCTCAGCAAATAATTTTTTTTTCAGCATTCGTTATTGGGATGTCCCCTCACATTCTGGCTGATGCTTTGTCAGTGTGTATACAGTATGTTTCACTGAGGTCCACAGTTCTATGGAGTTGGACAAATGCATGCAACCAGACAACCCCCTCCGCAGTACCATACATGATAATTCCATTCCCCTAAAAACTACCCCATCTAGCCTTTCTATAGAAAACTTCAGCTTTTTTCCTGATAACAGCTAACCTGTTTTCTACTCCTATAGATACAGACTTTTACATATGGCTATATGTAAAGATGTATTACGGATGTAATTATTCAAGCTCAGCGTGTTAACCTAGTGATTAGATCCTCAGCTTGCATCTGCCAGGCCCCCATGTGGATGCCAGTTCATGTCCCAGCTGCTCCACTTCCCATCCGGCTCCCTGCTATGGCCTGGGAAGGTAGTAGAGGATGGTCCAGGGCCTTGGGACCTTGCATCTGCATGGGAGACACAAAAGAGGCTCCTAGTTTTGAATTGCCTCATCTCTGGCCATGGTGGTTACTCTCCTTCTCTCTGTATATCTGTCTTTCCAAAAAAAAAAAAAAAAAAGGAGAAGAAGAAAAGAAAAGATGTAATCACAGAGAATGCATTTAAGATCCATTTGCAGTGGTGTGTTAATCAATAGTGAACTAACCTTGGGAGTGAATAGTAGTCCATTGTAAGGTTATATCACAGGTCATTTATCCATTATTTTGTCAAATGACACCAATTTAGGATGACTATAATTACATTTTTTATAAGAATTCTTATAAAGTTCTTGGACCTAAATTCAATTTATCTGGGTAAGTAAGTTGGAGTGGGATTTCTGGGTCATATAATATGCTTAATTTCATAAAGTTTTTTAAAATTAATTTTATTTTTAATATTGCCCTCAGGTCCCATTTTAACACATGCCAGGCCATATTGCAGCTTAGCCAAGGCTGTCTAGCATCCCATCCAACTTTTGTGCATATTTATAGATGATATGCCTCAGGTTAGACAGGCCCACCCCTAGACCTGGCCACACACATGCCAACGGGTACTGCAACCTTATTGAACCTGGCCTATACCCATCCAGCCCTGGCTCTCGTGCCCGACATCAGGAGCTGTAGCATAGCAGGGAGGTCCCCAAATTTTCACTACAAGACCTACTCCCAGCCCCAGATATTGCTCATACCAGTGGGTGCTACAGCCTACCTTGACATGGCTCAACCCCAGTCCCAGTGCTCACCCGGCCCAGCCAGGCCTGCTTCCAGCCCTGGCTCTTGTGAGTATTGGTGAGTTCCATGATCTTGCCCAGTTCAGCGAACCACCACCCTCAGTTTTCATGCTCACCAGTTGGTGTTACATTCCTATAGGGGTGAACCCACAAATTCCATGAAGAATTTTCCCTCAGCTCTGTTTCACTCACATGCCAGTATGTCTTGCAGCCCAGCCTGCTGCGACCCATCCCCTACTCCAACTCTCACTGGCAAGTACTGCAGCCCAGCCTTGCCAGGCCTGCCTGCTAGTCCCAGGTTTGGCATGTGCTGTTGAGCAGCAGGTGATGCTGCCTAGCCCAGTAGAGGTCTCCCATGTGGGCAAGTGCTGTGGCCTAACCCAGATATGCCCTTTGCATTCCTTTTTCTGAACATTCTGTTCCTTTCATTAACTATGAGTGTAGTGGCCTGGTCCAGGAAGCTCATAGAAGTGGGGCTAGAAGTCATTCCACACTTGTCAAACACTCCCTCAGTGACCTCTATTACAATATGTCCCCAAACTCCGTTCCCCAGATAATCTACAGCCTTTCCACTGGCACTCCCCACAGGTCCAGTGTCCCCCTCTCCCTGCCAGGGGCACTGTGCAGCCTGGTGGGATTTGGGGCCAAGCCACCATGGAAGAGATTGTTAAATTATCTTCCAACCTGGTTGTAAAAAATGTTTTAAAGATTCATTATTTTTATTGGAGAGTCATATTTATGTACAGAGGAAGAGACAGAAAGATCTTCTCTCTGTTGGTTCATTACCCAGTGGTTGCAATGGCCAGAGCTTAGCCGATCCGAAGCCAGGAGACAGGAACCTTCTCCAGGTTTCCCAAGTGGGTGCTGGGTCCCAAGATTTTGGACCATCCTCCACTGCTTTCCCAGGCCATAAGCAGGGAGCTGGATGGGAAGTGGAATAGCTGGGACACAAATTGGGATCCAAGGATGCATGCAAGGAGAGGACTTTAACCACTAGGCTACTGTGCCGAGCTCTGATTGTAAAATTTTGTGTATTCAACAGCAATGAGTGAGCATTTTTATAGCTTTTTATCTTCACCAGAATTTGATACTGTCAATATTTTTAAAAAATTATTTTAGCTTTCTAATAGATATGTTGTACCACAATTGTGGCTTTCATTGAATTTTTCTGAAAATTAAAAATATGTTGTATGTCTTGCTATGTGCTTATTTTTCTGCCAATGTCTTTAATGAAATGTCCACATCTTTTGCCCATTGTAAAATTGACCTGTTTTATTTTACTTTTATTTGTTGGAGAGGCAAACTGATAAAGAGAGAAAACCCCTATCCATTAGCTCACTACACAAATGGCTATGACGGCTGGGGCTTGGCTTGATGCAAATGTAGGAGCTGAGCACTCATTTCATTGTCACATATGGAGAGCAGCAACCCAATGACCTGAGCCATCACCACTACTTCTCAGTGTCCACATTAACAGGAAACTAAAGCCAGTCACTGCAGCCACAATCTATACCAGACATCCAACTCAGGCACTCTGCTATGCAACACCAGTGTCACAGCAAGCATTTTAGCCACTGGACCAAACACCTGCCCCTACCTATTTTTCAGAAGGAGTTGTTTGCTATGTTATTACAGTCTGAAGACTTCTTTTCGCACTCTAGATATAGCTTTTTGTGGAACGCATGATTTGTAAATTTTTTCCCCCAATCCGTTCTTTGGCTTTTTATTTCACTAACTGTATTTTTGTCAGGGAAAAGATTGAAGTTTAGATAAGGTCAAATTTATCAATTTTGTTCTTTGATGGATTGTGCTTTTAATGTCTTACCTAAAATCTAGTGTCTTCTCTAAAAACTTATTGTAAAATCCCAAAATCCTAACAGAAAAAAGTGCCTTTTCTACCATGACTGATTCTTATTATGCGCTCTCATTATTTAAGAGGCATTTTGTGGAAAATCATAGGTATCTTATGGTCCTAATTTGACTCCTTTTGACTCATTTTTGTTACATATCTTTTTTAAAATTTCATTTTATGACACAGTTCCATAGGCTCTGGGATTCCCTCAACCTCTTCCCAACCCTCCCCCCATATTGATTTCCTCCATATTATTACAGCAGTACAGCTCATAACCAGTTATAATCTTAAAATAACAATTAAAGGTGCCCAATCTTCTGTGGATACTGTAGAAGAGCTGTTATTAGTGTGGTTAAATTGCCACACGTCTCAGTTCTGGAGGAGCGGTTCATAGATCTTTGAACTCTTCTATGTTAACAACCATGTTGTCTTTAAATAAAAACAATCTGATTTTTTCCTTTTCAAATCTGTATGTTCTTTGTTTCATTTCCTTGGCTTATTGTACTGTCTGTTGCCATCAGCGAGAGCAGATTTCTTGCCTTAATCTCAGTCTCACAGTGGGAAATGTTTAACATCTTGTCCTTAATGTGATGTTAGTTGTAGGCTTCTTGTAGTCTCCAATAGTAGATTAAGAGTGTTCTTTTCTGTTTCTAGCTTTCTGGGAATTTTATCATGATTAGGTATTGATTTTCTCTTATTGAGATGAATACATATAAAACGACAGATGACATTGATTTGTTTTGAAATTCGAACTCCTTTTTCATTCTTGGAACATGTGATCAAGCCGAGTTGATCTAGTCTTATCCTCTTTGATATCACTAGGTTCAAAATGTTATACTTTTTGAGAATCTCTGCTTTTATATTTATGAGGTATCTTGGTCTGCATTATACAATGCATGAAGTTTCTCTCTTGCATTGTACAATATTGTCGAGTGTTAGGGTAGCACTGACCCCACGAAAGAATTTCAAAATATTCTCTTGTCTTCTGCCTTGTGGAAGATGTTGGGTAGAAGTGGTGTAACTTGCTGTTTGCATGTTTCCTGGAATTCATCAGTGAAACATCTAGGCTAGGAGTTTCTTTTTTGGAAGCTTTTAAATGATAAAGTCCCACAAAAAACAGAGGCTAGAGCTCACCAGGTAGGTATTTCTTATCAAGAGAGCTATGCTGTTAGGCCTCGCAGGGCATTTGTTTATTATACTTAAGTTGCTAGGTTTATTGTAGTGTTATTTTCTTAACTTTGTCTGTGAGATCAGTAGTGGCAGATGTTCCTTCATTCCTGGCAGTGCTAAATTGTATCTTCACTCCCCTTCTCTGACGAGTTTAAGCAAAATCTTACCAACTTCAGAACTTTATCAAAGGATCACCTGTTGATTTTGTACATTTTTTCCTATTTATAGTTTGATTGATTTCTGTCCTCTATTATTTCCTTTTATCTGTTTGCTTTGAGAATATTTTCAGTTCAAGCCTTTTGGGCTAGCAATGGGTACGGCAGCCTCTGAAGATATCTGAAACACCCTTGAGGCTATTCTGCCATCATCTTCCATGTCAAAACAGTAAGCTTTCATGAATTAAAGAGTGATTTTAAGTTTCCTATCTGACACATCCAGCAGGTGTCTGAGACTAGTTCTGACAATTGGATTGTCTTTCCAGACTGTGTCTTTTCTAGCCTTTTGGGATGCCATGTAATTCTTTGCGGAAAGGTAAACATGCTGTAGGACAGCAAATATTGACTAAGTAAATATGTTTTGGTGCTTGACGATAAGCATGCCTTTCCTTCTGGTAGGCTTTTAAAATGGAAGTTTGTTGTAATGGGGTCCAAGGGAGCACTGGGAGTTCACTGTTGCTAGGGTCACCCTCCAGGCTCCAGATGCTTCCATTTCCTCTGGCGAGACTGTCTTTTGTCTCACCTCTAGCTTAATCCCTGGAGATAGCCTTTATCTTGTCGCTCTCCAAATCCTTCTGCGCAGGGGATCGAGGGGTCTGTGTGACTTCCTATGTTGTCAGGAAGCCTCAGTCTCTCACAGATGCTACAAACCTGGGTCCCAAGCGCCTTGCCCCTTGTGCAAGGAGCTGGGCTTCACAAACACACCTGCCCCTCTTCTCAGCGAGGGTGCTTCTCTCCCCTGTTCTCCTCCCCAGCTGTGTTGGGACAGGGAGATGAAGGAGACCTGTGAGGGTGGGATCCAGGCAGTGGTTTTTCATCTACACCTTGTAGGACGTCCACTTGAAGTTCTCCCTGAACTTGACTGGGAGGAGAAATGACAAGAGGATGTGGCTTTTCCAGTGTCTGTAACCCCTGAGACCTCACACTCACATGTTAGCCCACACTTGGCCTTTAGCAATTCTTCAAACTCATCTAGCTTAATCTTCTTACCAGGTTTTAAGGCATTTGGCAACATCTGTCTCTGGGAAAAACCAATGTTTAGAACTTGCTTCTCCCTGCTGGCTTGGGTCTTTCTCTTGGTTTTAAGTTAATTGTTTGCCTATATCATCAGTTCTCTGATAAGGTCAAGAGAAGTTATTTTTATAACGTATCTAGGGTTTTTCTCATTGTATGGTTGGAGACATGCATTTTGCATCTCTTAAATCTCCAAACATTAACCAGAACCACTCCTATGCCTTAGAGTTTTAGATTTAATCAGTGGCATAACATTGACTTAGAGAGTTTGGGAGGATTTTTATAATAGCCCCCAAATTTCTTTCTAATTGTATTAGAAACTAGATCTAGGACTTAGTAATGAAGAGGGTATAAAATGTGCAATAATATTGCTTTTGGTCACTAGTTTATATTGTCCTTTGTTATATTTTTCTTACTCAAACCTGGAGCCGATTCCCTATCTCAAGGCCTTAAGGGAAGTGTACATTAGGACAGAATGTGAGAGTAACTCATGTGAATGTCAGGTTTTGTTGGCAGAAGCCTGAGCACATGGGACAACCTGGAGGGTTTGTTGGGGAAGAAGGGGTTTGCTAAAAAAACAAAGAAGAGGACAGGAAGAGAAGGAACTTTGCTAAGGTTCGCAGAAAGCTTTCTGTACCCAAACTGGAGCTCATGAGCGGCCTTGGATTAGAACTAGTAGGAGGTCACAGAAGCACAAACTGAAGATTGGTGGGATCTTAGGCGGTGACAGTGCCTCTAAGGCACCTGACCAAAGACTGCAGTCTTAGCTGCGGCTTAGTCACCAAAACGCTGACAACCATGGAAAGCCGTTATAACCCGGGAGTCTTCGTGGAAATCCAGGAGAAAGAGGACAAATTCTGAGCCATGTCCCACTATAGAAATCCTCACGGGGCAGAGCCTGCTGTTGTGCAGCACACTAGACACCAGTGTGACCTTGGAGGAAGAGGCGGCCTCCAGGACAATGGAGCAGATGTTGGCTCACAAGACTGAAGACATTAGGATTCTGAGTTCAACCTGTTGATTTCTCTCTCTTTCTCTCTCTCTTTTTTCCCCCTCAGATTTATTTATTTTCATTGGAAAGGCAGATTTGCAGCAAGAAGAAGAGACAGAAAGATCTATCCACTGGTTCATTCCCCAAATGGCTGCAAATGCTGGAACTGAGCAGATCTGAAAACAAGAGCCTGGTCTCCCATGTGATTGCAGTATCCCAAAGCTTTGGACCATCCTCGACTGCTTTCCCAGGCCACAGGCAGGGAGCTGGATGGGAATTGGAGCAGCTGGGACATGAACTGGCACCTGTAAGGGATGTTGGCACTAGCCAACAGAGTATTAGCCTGTTGAGTCATTGTGCCGCCCTCCCCAAATTAGTTTCATGCATATACCTTCATTAGTGGCCCCCAAATCATATTGGCTAGGACCTGGTGCAATGGTCCAATTGGCTACTCTTCCTCTTGGAAGCAACAGGATTCTATATGGGACCCTATACCCATGTGGAAGACCTGGCCGGCTCCTGAATTCAGCTCAGCTCAGCTCCAGCCTCTGCGGCCGTTTGGGGAGTGAACTAGAAGGTGGAAGCTCTTTTTCATTGTCTTTCTGTATATCTGACTTTCCAATAAAAATAAAATATATCTTTAAAAAATCATATCAGCTACAAAAGCAACCCATTTGCATATCTCATTGTCTCCTTGAAAATGTTTTACATTGCGCAGACTGAAGATGCTTTTTTCCTCATGAGAGTCCCAGTGTGGACTCAATCATAATGGCTCTCCCTGGGGTGAAGTGGGGTGCAAGAGGCAGCAAGGAAAAGGCACTTGGAATAATTCCCCCCTCCCTCCACCAGGGATTCTGAAAGCTGTCCCTCCTGTTTCCATCTCTTCCCTGAAAATCAGAGATGTCTCTCCTGATATAGGTGCATATTTTCCTATCAGGGCACCAAAATGGGGATTGGGAGCTTGATTCTTGCAAGCAGGTGTTCTCTTAACAGAGGGGCACATACAACAAGCATGTCCATGTGAAAATAGGTGGTACCAAACAGTGTGGTGAGATAATTACCATCAGTGGCATTTATACCCACTAAGGAATAGGTTCATGGTGGGGGGTGAGAGGATGGAATCTCTGGATTTCTTTCCTGTGAAATGGCTACTGACTTGGGAGTATTCTGTGTCTGATTTGTCCTCCCTCTGTAAGGTTGCAACAAGGATCAAGTGCAACATACACGACCCATGTGAATGAACTTGCCCCCAAAGGGAACAACTGAAGCAATGATGCCTTTCTCCAATTCAGTTTTGTTGACTGGGGCCACCCCAGGGGCTGGACATTGAGGACACACCCTTGACCTTATCCTAGCAAACATGTATGTGTTTTTGCTAGTGTTTCTGCCTAGGATGCCTCACCTGGCTGGGACATAAGCACTGAGAGTGACATGTTTTGCTTCATGTTTTCCAGGGCTTCTGCCGGATGTCTTCCTAGAGAAAACACAGCAATCACGCTTACAGGGCTTGTGTTCTCATTTTTGGAAATACTTCATTCCCACCTGAGACTGGAATCTTACAGCTGCTGCACATGTTGCATTTATTTCTTTTATCTAATAAAATCAAATTACAGAACTCCTCTCTCTCCCCTGAGGGAGGGAAAGATGCCTAAAGCCAGGGATCTCTTGGATACTGAAACAACAAGCAAGAAGCAGATGAGTAGACACTACTAGAGAGCCGAGCTGAAGTTGCTCACTGATTGTGCTGAGAGAGGAAAATTGCCCTATGTGATTTTCCCTGACGCATGGAACACACCAGAGGACTTGGGGAATCTCCAGAGGCACCCTACCTGAGGCACCAGTCACTGCCCAGACTTGCTAGCAGACAAAGTTATTGGAAATAGAAAACATGCTGCCAAGTAATTGGATGAAATGTATTTTTGAGCATTTGCTCTTACTAAAAAGCATGCCAGTTAGAAGCTCAAGCTCTAGAAGGAAAACTGAATTTCAAACCCAATTCTCCCACTGATTAGTGGGTGACCTCTAGTCAGTTACTAACACATCAGAAAGGAAGAAGACAAGTAGCGATCTCAAAAGGATGCTGTAGGGCTTGGCTCAGTAGCCTAGCGGCTGAAGTCCTCACTTTGCACACCCACTGAGATCCTATATGGATGCTGGTTCATATCCCAGCAGCCCTGCTTTCTACCCAGCTTCCTGGGAAGGCAATAGAGGACAGCCCAAAGCCTTGGGATACTGTACCCATGTGGGAGACCAGGAAAGAAGCTCCAGGCTCCTGGCTTTGGGATCAGCTGAGCTCCAGTTGTTGGGGCCATTTGGGGAATGAATCAGTGGATGGAAAATCTTCTCTGTCTCTCCTCCGCAATAACAATAAATCTTAAAAAAAAAAATGCTGTTGTGAGGTAATGTCTGCTCAGTGCAGGGCCTATAGGGCAATGCGATGTGAATTCTTGCTAGCCACGCTCTGTCCTTTAAAGATATTTCATCTGCAGGGGTGTGTCTTTAGCTTGGAAGTTAAGGTATAAGTTAAGAAAGAAGCTTGTATCCTACATCAGTGTGCCTAGGTTCAACACTCAGTACCAACTCCTAACTTCAGCTTCTTTCCGCTGCAGACCCGAGAGGAACAGGTGATGGCTCAAGTCTCCCCATGTGGCAGACCTGGATTGAGTTTCAGCCTCCCCCATTTGGAGTATCTGGGGAATGGACCAGGGGATAAGCGTGCGCTCTCTCCCTCTGCCCCCAACTCTTTGCCTCTGAAATAAATACATGAATAAAAGCTTTAAATGCCTGTAAGTCATCATCTACAACTTTGTACTGTAACTCGGGAGTCACCTCCCAGAGCACACCCTTTGAGGAGTGTCTGCTGACACATAGGGAAGAAGTAAATATATGACATGTTTTATTATTTCGCTCACTGAGGAAAGAGAATATAAAATTATTTTCCAGGAACTTGCTGTGGTCAAACAACCAGGCAGTGTATGTGGGACTTAAGACATGGGATGAGGAACAAGAATTGCCACCCAGTCCATAGATACCTTAAGTGGAAGACAGTCACAGTGAAAAGAACGCAACTTAGCCAGAAGAGCATCGCCCTATCAGTGACGTAACTGCACTTCCTGGGAGCTGGAGTGGCATTCTCAGCTCCCAGGTCAACTTGAAGTCAACTGCCCACTTGCGAGTGTCTCCACCAGATACCCAACCAGCTTCATTGCCGACTCCTGCACCTGCTGCTCTTGCGTCTTCACTCCATCTGCATGAGACTAGTGCACAGGAGGAGGATCTGCCTGGGGTCTCTTGTTATCGTTCAATAACAGTTAGGGCAGGAAGCACCTGCTCTTCTCATGAAATCTGCCTTGCTTTGTAACTTCACAACAGGACTTTTAGTTTATTGATTGCCTCTTCTAGGATATTAGCTTAACCTTATGGGTCTGAGATACCTAATTCTTATGTGCAGATGGAAGACCTGCAAAAAATCAAGAAAGCAATTTTCTGCTCTTATTACTCTCCACATTAGGTAGGGTGCTCAGTTGAAAATGTTTCCAATCTGGTAACTTCTTTGCTGGCAGCATAAATCTCAAATTAATGAATTAGCTTATTTGTTAAATGAAAACACAATGTTAAATACATTGAAGGCCATGAAGATTCCTTGACATGAAAACAAGGAGAGGTGACTCAGCCAGATTTACTGCAAAGAATCACTCATCCAGGTTTTCCAGGTGGAGGAGAGGAACAGATCCTAAATGACCTCATTTTTTATGTCACCTGTACTTCATTAGCACGTATGAGATAATCTCAGTTTTATGGGAAATTCATGTGAAATCGGATATGACCTTCAGAAGGTCACATCAAATGAATTTCCTTCTTAGTAGCTCAATAACTTCTACAATTCCTAGATGGCATAATGACCAGTAACTTGAGTTAAGAAAGAAAAAAAAGGTGAGGTAAGAGATCTTCTATTCTGTTGCAATAATAAGTACAAGCTTATAAGCAACAACAAAACTTACTCCAAACTTGAATGATTTAACACAGAATGACATAATCACATAAGTAAAAGCTCAGGCTCCTTCAACCTTGTTAAAGCAGAGTGTATTTTTAGCTCCTGTTTTGCCTCTTCACCAAGCTTGATCAGTGAACAAGAAAGTCTTATCAATCATCGACACGTTGGAAAGCGTGGAGTTTTTGAACCACATAGCTCATTTCAAAATTAGAAATACCCCCACTTAGGGACCCATGGCGAGACTTTCAGGAAGTGGTTGTCACTACTGCTAAGTGTGACATGTCACTCAAAGTCTGACTTGTGTCTTTGAGTGAAAGTAGCTAACAAGTGATCCTTGAGATAGAGTGGGAAAAGCAATAGAAGAGAGAGTTCTATTTTTTCAACAAATAAATCTCAGTTCAACTTTGAAAGTTATGTAGTTGTTTCGCAATCACGTAAAATGTTCCCTGTAACCACCACATCGCTGTGAGGTCACCATTTGAGGTGTCTGCATTCATTTGGAAGTACTGCTGCCCTTCTAATCCAGCCTCTTGTCAATGTGCACACTGGGAGGCTGCAGGTGATGGCTCAGATGATCCCATATGGGCCCCGGTTTGTATCCCAGCAGCTCCACTTCCCATCCAGCTCCCTGCTTGTGGCCTGGGAAAGTAGTCGAGGACGGCCCAAAGCCTTGGGACCCTGCACCCATGTGGGAGACCTAGAAGAAGCTCCTAACTCGTGAGTTCGGGCTGGTTCAGCTCTGACCTTTGTGGCTACTTGCAGAGTGAACCATTAAATGGAAGATCTTCCTCTCTGTCTCTCCTTATCTTTATAAATCTCACTTTCCAATAAAAATAAATAAATCTTAAAAAAAAAAAAGACACTGCTACCCATGTGGGAGATTTGGATTGAGTTCCAGGCGCCTAGCTTCAGCCTGCCCAGTCCCGGCTGTGGTGGATATTTGGAAAGTGAACTAAGAGATGGAAGGTATCTTCCCATCTATCTTTATTCATTTAAAATAAAAATATTTAAAAAAATTGAAAATAAATTACTCCTGAAATTTTGCAAAACAAAATAATTAAAAACAAAACAAAACGAAAACAAAGAATAAAAAAAGGATTGCTCTTGTGGCATAGCTGATAAACTGCCACCTGCAGCAATGGTATCCCATGAGGGCACTGGCTGGAGTCTCAGTTGCTCCACTTCTGATCCAGCTCCCTGCTAGTGTTCCTTCACAAGCACTGTGTGGGTGCTTGAGCCCCTGTACCATGTGGCCCACCTAGAAGGAAGCTCCTGGCTCCTTGCTTCTTCCTGGCCCAACTCTCATTTGGGGAGTACACCAGCAGATAACAGATTTTTTTTCTCTTTCTTTTCTTTTCTTTTTTAAAGATTTATTTATTTTTTTATTGCAAAGTCAAATATACAGAGAGGAGGAGAGACAGAGAGGAAGATCATCCATCCACTGATTCACTCCCCAAGTGACCTCAATGGACAGTGCTGAGCCAATCCGAAGCCAGGAACCAGGAACTTCTTCCAGGTTTCCCACGCGGGTGCAGGGTCCCAAAGCTTTGGGCCGTCCTCGACTGCTTTCCCAGGCCACAGGCAGGGAGCTGGATGGGAAGTGGAGCTGCTGGGATTAGAACCGGGGCCCATATGGGATCCTGGGGCATTCAAGGCAAGGACTTTAGCTGCTAAGCCATCGTGCTGGGCCTTTTTTTCTCTTTCTTTCTTTCCTTCTCTTTCTCTTTAACTTTGCCTTTCAAATAAATTAATCACAAAGCTAAAAAAAAAAAAACCCTAAAAGCAAAGACATTTTCCCATTAAATACACACCGTCAAGGAACATTTTTTGGTTGCAAAACCATTTTCTTAGTACCACCTTTCAGCACTAGCACTTACTTGGGGATTAATACATGCCAAGTATTGTTAAAAGATCTTTACACAATTCTCTCTTCTTGTTCTCTACAAACATCCTAAGAGGTATTGTCCCAATTTGCTAGGTAATACATCTAAGGAAAAAAGAATCAAAGCCACCAGTCCAAAGACTTATGGTTGGGTTGAGAAAGCATGAAGTCTAAGCCCACTTCTGCCCCTAAGTATATGGCTGTGCAGCCCATCCACCCACAGCCAAGTTCACTGGAGAGGAGGCTGCAGTTTCCTAGGAATATTTGGATATAAATCCTCTGTCAGGTGGAGCATTGAGCTTGGAGTCTCCATCTTCACCTTTGATGTCACCCTCAGAGCTCACCTGGCATGATCCTGCCATTTTCTTTGACTTTAGATTCACTCGTGGTGGCTAATGGGGAATGTCAGTTGCATGACATAGATTTGTTCTCCATAAGGGGTTATGAGTTAATGTGCTCCCTCCCTAGGGGTGTTTACAGGATTGCTAGTTGAATATTAATTTACATGAATTGAATGTTAATATTACAGTTTTGTAAGTGCTAATGAGAAACAGTTGGAAGAACCAGGCAAATGAAGGTAAAAAAAAAATGCATTTTATAAAGGATGAAGCTGAAATGGAGAGCCTTATTTGTGGTCTCAGTCAGATTCCCTAGTGTTTTTTCCTGAGTCTAAAACCTGGTACAGTTCACCCAAGATAGAGCTGGCCCTGCAGAACACACAGTCTCAAAGCAAGTAAAAAGGGTCCAAGCAGGCCGGAGCTACAACCCCAACTCAGGGTTACCACGCACAAGGCAGGTGGTGAGCAAAACCCTCTCGTTCCCAAAGGACCCAAAGGAAAACAGCAAGGATGGCCTCAGTGCTGGCAGCTTCGCCATGCTGACCCAGCATAATGTTTCCCCTCAAAGAAAAGGAAAGGAATGATGTTCCCTCCCCATTGTCTTCACAAGGGTGACCTGGAAAGGGACAACGGCTTCAAAGCCAACAATGGTGTCGAATGTGCTGGGCCTGCTGGCTGTTGCTTTGGCTCTAACTGGGAGTGGAATGAGGCCTACAGAAGGGTTTAATGCTCCTGGGAATGTGTATCACACTTGACCATAACATGCACTCAGCTGGGGATGCACTTACCATGGCATCCTAGGAGCACTACCATCCACAGCAGAAGTTGGCCACTTCCCCCACCTCAGCAGGAACAGTCAATGTCAGGAGGCTGTAGGCAGTGCTGTGTGACTTCCAGCAGTTAGAAATTCAATAATGGAGCAACCCAATCACTCAATGAAGAGAAACCAGCTGAGTTTTTCTTATGACAAAGATGAAAAAGAAATAATATGTAAGAAGGTATAGCCATTCCTTTCCACGTGCTGCTTTTCCTTCTCAGCTCCTGTTGCTGGTCATGCTAATCAGAGAAAGGGGAAGACAGAAGAGTTGAAAGAATGTGATGAGAGACAAATTGGTCTTCACAGGAAAGTTATAAAGTTACCTGAAGATGCAAGGAAAACATAGAACTCAAACAGAAGCCTGAGAGACAGGGAAGAGGGAGTGGGAGAAGAGGCAGCCTAGGTTGAAGATGTTAATAGAGAAGAAAGAAATTGGAGTAATGGGTTTTCATGGTGCAGCTGGACTGGAGAAGAGTGCGAATTTGCAGCCGGTACTTCTGAGTAGTTCTTTCTTACATATTCTAAAGGGTGCTTTCATAAGGATTTCCATCACTTCAAGATTTTGGAATGCTGTTCATTTTTCTCTCGTATGTATCATCGTGAGGTGATAGACTTAAAGAAATGGCAACACATTCTAAGCCTATTTGAATATGTGCAGTGGATCTTTCTAGAACAATTACTCCTGTGAATACTGTTTGTCTATGAGGAATTAGGAAACATTGATAAAATATGCGCTCAAAGTATGGCTGGAGGGCACAATAGAACGTGATGATGGCTTTAGGACACAGTGTCCAGGCATGTGAGATGGCGGCCCTGGACAAAAGCCAGAGACCTGAGGTGCACTCTGCTCTGTGACCCCCCCCCCACCCGTTAGCACACTATTATCTGTGAAGGGACTTCCTGGAGTGTTGTCTTTCACACAGTGACTCTAGGTCTTTGGTTCTGAAGGGTGCTTGCTGGAGCATAGGGCACTGGTCAGCTGAGGCCCCAGCTGCTGGATTCAGGGTCCTGAGAGTCACTGTGCTGGAGTGCAGGAATGTAGGGCATCAGGGTCAGCACAGACTGCATAGCCTGCTTCCTCAGCTAAAAAAAAAAAAAAAAAACAAACCAGCAATCCTGGCAAGATGACCTCAGGGAGCCCTTTCAGCTCTTAGGTGCAAGTGATTCCTTTCTAGGTTTGTGCTCCTTACAGCAGCGAGTGCTCACACTTTGTCCTGTCCCAACCAACTCTGATTCCCCACCCTACAATTTCTAACCACACAGTTCAATCTATTCACATCACATCCGTCCCAATCAGATCAACTGGGAGTGAGCAAAGGTAGCAGAGAATGGAGCCATGGTTAGAGCACCAGAGCTATCTGCTTGTGAATTGCAGGGCTCTAGGCTTGCTAGGGAGGGAGAGGGCATCTTATTAGTGATCACTCCCCCACTCTGGGGATCATGGTCTGCTGCTCAAATACACACACACACACACACGCACACTCGTGGAATGAGACAACAGAGAGCTTGTCCCTGGACTTCAAACAGCTTGCATAGCAGAGGGAAGCAGCTTTGTTTTTCTCCAGACACTTCTCAGAGTCACTGAAACAGCAACTAAATATAGGAGGATGACGCATCAACTGAGAGTGGATGTGCATGCGTGAGGATGCATGCACAAACAAGCCCACAAGCTGCGGTCGGCCACGTGGCTTGCAACCTCCAAGAACTGACAGCCTCCCAGAGCCAGAAATCAGAACGAAATGAGGCATCATCAGAGAAGCCAGGCAGAAGGGTGATATGAGGCCACAAGCACAGTCACGGCTGTGGCTCCTTGGGGCATTCTTGGAGGTCATTCTCTGCCTGGCCCGGCTATATATAGCCCTGCCTTCTCTGGTGCACATACAGTCTTTCTGAATGAAATACCAGAAATCATCTCAGACTCTGAAAACATCAGCTCAGTGGCATTTGAAGGTCCTAGAAAATGAGTGAGGGAAACAGCAGGTGTTTTTTTGTTCATTGTGAAAGGCAAATGCTGATTTGGAACGTACTGAGGTAGGGGACATGGGCCAACTCAGCACTGCCAGTTTTTAATTACCAGCACAATTAGCAGCCTGGCTTAACAACAATCCTGTTTTGTCAGGATCTGTTTAAAAACTACTGAATTGCAGCAACAGCACCAAGCAGATGAACAGGGCAGTCACCACATCTAACTCTTCGAAAATAATGCTCTGCCTGCATCATGCTAGATTACAGCAGCCACTTCCACCAACAAATCCTCTCATCCTCCTTATGCCCCTGACTACATTGGCATGTGTGGGCCCATGTTTCTATCTGGCCATCTGCCCTGGGGTTGGTTAATCCATATTGAGTGAGCTGTATTAAATCAGGGTGATTAAAAATCAACATTAACTTCTTGAGATAAACTAAACCAGTAACCCTCTGTCCTAAGAATATCGTCTCTCATCATGAGCATTTCAAACAGTATTAGTTAATTTTATGTACAAACAGGCAACTCTTCGAGGTTACTAACTAGCATCACCTTGGAGACAAATTTTCTATGGGAGACTCATTGTTCATCAATGCCCATAAGGGCTTAGAAGGTTTTGGCAAATTCCCCTTCCTAGAGCTCATGTGTGTGGTTGATTCTGCTGTTCAAACCAGCCTCCCAAAGGGCTGGTGTTGTGGTGTATCAGTTAAAGCCACTGCTTGCAACACTAGCATCCCATTTCAGAGTGCTCATTTGAGTTCCAGCTGCCCAGCTTCCAATCCAGATTCCTACTAATGTGCCTGGAAGACAGAGAATGCTTTTATTATTTCTGCAAGACCTCCAGTGGTAGAGAGAAGTTCTTGGAAACTCCAGAAGGAAGGGCTGAAAGGGGAGCAAGGGAACATGCTTTTCACCTAGCTAGCACTAAGCTGCCCCGTGGGATGCCCACCTCTCATTTTGGAGTGCCTGGGTTTGAATCATGGTTCTGATCTCAGTTTCAGCTTCCTGCTAATGTGTGTTCTAGGGGGCAGCAGGAGACCCAATTGGGTTTCTGATTCAACTGTCACCGTAATGAACATTGGGGAGTGAATCACTGGGTGGGAGTAATCTCTCCCTCTCTCTTTCTCTACCTCTCAAAATTTAAAAAGCTGTTTAAATGGAAGAAAAGGTGAGTTTTCTCCAACTCTTTGGTATCCTGCCTCTGACTCTAAAGAGCTACAGGAAAACTATGAGAAGCAGCCCTCACCCTGACTGTAACCCTCTAGCCTCTTAGCAAGCACTCTGTGCCCCAGCAGAAACCCATTCTCTGGGCCTATGATTTTTGTGCTCACAATCGCAGACTTTTGCACACCTACCCTCCTTCTCTCAGGAGCATCTTCCTTCCTCCCTTCTTTGTTAAGACAGTACCTGCTTTGCAAAGGTACTTAAAGCCAGAAGTCTGAGAACCAGACTGGCATATGGCCTTTCAGCATGCTACAGGTGCAATCCGAGTGTCAGTGCGTTGTGTTTGCTTGTCTGTTTGTTCATCTGTTAGGTTGTTAATTACCAGTAAAGTTGCAGTTTTAATTATTTTTCTACTTGGCCAATGTTAGTTTAAGATACATACATACATCTTCAAAAGGCTCATGGAAATGCATGTTATTAAAAATTGTACATGGACTTACAAAAATATTTGAACAACAGAGATTGAAGGAGAAATAGAGATCAAGAAAGGGGAAGAGAGAGAATCTCCCATCCAATGGTTTGCTCCTCAAATGCTGGACCAGGCCAAAGCCAGAAGCCTAACACTCCATCCAGGTCTTCCATACAAGTGGCGCTTGAGCCATTACCTACTGTCTTTGCATCAACAAGACATTGGGTCAGAAGTAGAAGATCCAGGACTCCAACCATCATTATATGAAATGTGAGTAAAATCCTGGCCTTGCGCACGCCAGGACCCCATATGGGCACTGGTTCATGTCCTGGCTGCCCTGCTTCTCATCCAGCTTTCTGCTCATGACCTGGGAAAGCAGCAGAGGATGGCCCAAAGCCTTGGGACCCTGCACCCACATGGGATACTCGGAAGAGGCTCCGGACTCCTGGTTTTGGATCAGCTCAGCTCCAGCAATTGCAGCCACTTGGGGAATGAATCATCAAATGGAAGATGTTCCTCTCTGTCTCTCCTCCTCTCTGTAAATCTCATTTTCCAATAAAAATAAAATAAATTGGAAAAAAAAAGAGACATATGAGTAATCCAAGTGCTAACCTACTCCTCCATGCCACAATGCTGGTCCCTAAGCTTAGCTTCTTAATTCCATTTTCCCACAAACTTTATAAAGTTCCCTGTTATGAGATTATGTCTACTATCTGTTTTGCGCCCATTCCTGCCTGCTCCTCAGTCCTTCCAGCTCCTGGCAATTAGAACATTTAGAACTACTCCACTTTCTTCCGCACATACAGAGATGCTGTCCCAACACACTTGCTCAGCTATGATGCCTGCGTGTCAGGACAGTGTGCCTGCTGTGGGGGTGTGGATGGTTTGAAAACCCTCACCATGTCCTCTCTTTGACGGAGCATCCTGGCAGAACGCAGTCTCCAGACGCGGCGTTGGCTCAGTCATTCTTTGCATTTCTCCATGGACCTTGTGTGTTTAAACTACATCTGCAATGCAGTTGTTTTTTCCTCCAGCATCAGCCTCCTGAAGGGGTTTCTTGCTGATGGCATCTGTGTCAGAGAAGAGCTCATGCCTGCAGAGATAAATTATTTATGGTGACTGGCGCCCTAATGGATTGTGAGATCAATAATGCTTATAATAGCACAGCAGTGGACTAATCAGAGAATGGCCAGAACACGTGTTGACATCATTCGGAGAAGCCGGGGTCTACCGGAGAGCAAGGCGAATCCCGGCATTCTCTGGATGTCAGTCTCAAAGCAGTCACGGGTGAGGAAAAAAGAGCAGTGTACCTCCTCTTTTTTTTTTTTTCTTCATGTCATGGGAGCCCTACGTCCACCTTTCGAACCTACTGAAGAGAGTCCCGTGCTTTTGAGTCTGCCCGGAGATTATGCGGGAGTGCTGAAGTATTCCTGTGAGTTGTGATCTGGCCTGCCTGTGAGAAATGAAGACATTAGGATCTGTTGCTTAGAGTGCTAATTGCTCCACTGTAGAGCTTAGCTCCAGTTTCTAGGCAACCTCCAGCATCTCAGCAGGCCCCTTTGTGCAGATGTATGAACCACAGTTTAAACTTTCTCAACATTCTGCTCTTCTTGCCTGCTGGAAAGTTCCACCAGGAGGGCCAACAGAAGTTTCAGACTTAGCGTATCCAGAACCAGTGACATTGTCTCCATGGTTCCCCCTCACCTCCTGCCTGCTCTTACGCTCTTACCCAAGGGGTACCTTGCAGGGGAAATTTCTTTTCTTCCTCTCCAGTTCCTGTCATCCAGTCACCAACATGTCATCTAAATGTCATAGTCTTTCCTTTCAAGGACCAGGTCAAGTCCCACTGCCTCCCTGAAGCCTTTCCATAGGAAACTTCCCTCTCCTTGGGGTCTAGCATGCGTTTTGCCAGGACAGTTGCGAGTTCCCCCTCTTGTCCTCATGGCTCCAGCCGAACTCAGGCGATGTTCCTGCAGAAAGGAGAGGAACATAGGTTGCCCAAGCCTCGTTATGTATGGAAGAGTGATGCTGTGCATCCCTGAGGCTCCAGATGGACAGGAACATTCCAGAGGCCAAGTCTCAGGCACAACCAAGGGGTTCTCTTGCCATCTGGGAGCAGTGGGAATAAAGCAAGGCTGGGGGAGCACCTCGCGGCCTGCCCTGCCACTTATACACAAAGATGAGGCTGTGTCTCATCATTCTGAACTGAAGGCATTTGGGGGTGGGGTGTGGGGTGTGGAGAGTACGCCATGGTACAGAACAAAGAAAGAGAAAATCCGTTTTAGACACCGTTTATATGCTTGCTTACCAGTAGTAGGACCTCAATAAATAGTCATTTCTTCCTGTCATCCCTTAGTTGACGCCACCCAAGATGCATGCCTGGGTGTAACTGCAAGATAAAAATTCTCTGCCTGAGCCCCAATGGAAGCTTTTCTTCCAGCAAATGCAGAAAGGTGTAATAGGTTTGGATGCAGTTCCACTCTCTAGGGTTTCAGTCCTCACATCACAATAAGTTCCAACATTTATGTAAAGTCTCTATTACTGGGCTCAATTGTTGTTGCAGGGAGAACTATAATTTTGTATTTTCTCACTTGGGCGCAATTAAGTTTTCAAACATAAAATTGAGCTAATGTCATCACGGAGTTCTTCACTTACTTTTTTTTTTTTCTTATAAAGGAAACCACCCTTGAATACATTTGCCTGTGTGATTGCATAGTCAGATAAGGACACATTTAAATTCTCAGCTGGGCAACCGCATCTACAATCTACTTTCATTACTAGTTTCCAACACTTTGCATGGACAAAAGTACCTAATTGGAGAATGTTCTTGTTACTCACTTTGGTCTCTCATGAATGACATAAGCATTACTTAGCTGATTTCTTTCTCTTCTAATCTTAGCACATCGCCTAATCATCCCCGAGGACAGTATCTGCTCTGGAGACACTGTTCAGGATGACTTCCACACTAGAAATAGTACTTGTTTATTTTTAGAACATTTTGCCTAATCTTTTTACATATGAATGGAGATACAGAAGCCTAGTCAATGAACCATGCAATCTTACCCTGGTTCTGTGCTAAGGTGAAAAATCAAATTCATAATCCCTGGTCATTTCTTCAATTCCTGCAAATCTTGTTTGAGAGCACCAGAAGCCAAACTCCTTTTACCATCAATATTTTTTTTCGGCAATCAGGTTCTGCTTTTTCCTATGATTGATTCCTTGGCCCATGGTAGGTCTTCTGTAATAAATCATGGTAGAGGGCGTGATGGAATGGAAGGCCACCGGTTCTCTTGACCTCTGGTGGTAAGAGGCTCTTTCTCACAGTTTGGTAACTTGGGAAGAAGCAGTTGATCCATTCATTAAGGAACCAAAGGAAGTTCTAGGGGCTTTTGTCTATTAAACTTCTGCAAATTTGTCCTTCTTTACTTGAGGAACAAAGATACAGAGATGGAGAGTGAGCACCCATCCAGTGGTGCATTTCTGAAATGTTCTCAACTGAACCAGGCCAAACCTGGGGGCCAAGAACCCAACCTAGCTCTCCTTGTTGGTGTGGCAGGAATGGCTTGTGCCACCACTTATGCCTCCCAGGGTTTATGTTGCTAAAAAGTGGGGAGCCAAGAACCAGAGTCTTGCATTAAATCCAGATATTCCCATATGGCATTCAGGTACTGAACCTCACTGCTAAATGCTCACTACCTAAGATTTTTGCTTTTTTAGAACTAAAAATTCTCAGAAAATAAAAAGTGACTATATAATCCATGGCAGGAAAATAATTAGGGGTGAAATGTGAGTTTTAAGTGTGCCAAAGTTCAACTGTAAGTCTTTGTAACTTCACGACTAAGACCCTGACTCTTACTTGATTTCCTAAACTAGGCAGGAAACAGTAAGAATTCTAGCAGAACAAAGTGTTGAAGTTCTGGTACTCACTCCAGCAGAAATGGCATTTGTACAGGTTACTGAGACACCTTAGCATGGGTCTTTCTAGAACCAGCATCCAGAACAATCGTCATAGCTGAAGTGAACGCGACAGTTGAGAGCCTGACCCTCCATGGCAAGCAAAGGGATTATGAGACCGCATGGAGCAGTGAAGAGTGCCGGATTGAAAGTGTGGGATGCTTTTGAGTACAGAGTGTCAGAGGAAAGAGACTTTCACATTTCATACCCTCTATTCTCCATGACTGCCCCGAGATGAATGGCAGATTGATTGCTTCCATTTAGAAGGCCCCAGGAAGGAAAATGCAATGTGTTACCATTTAGAACCTAGTACAAGTTAACATGAAAGGATAGTAGGGGTCCTCCTGTCGTGTATGCCTTGTTGACTGCATCCAGCCTGCTTTGCATAAACTTCACCTCTGCCTTCATCTGGAAATCTGAGGTTGATTTCCCCTCATTTCTGCAGTAACAGTTTGTGGAAGACCACTGCCTTCTCTCTGGACCAGAGCCTAAACACCATTGCTGCTGTTCTATAAACTTGGTTCATGAGGCCCTATTCCCTTCCTCAGGCCCAGTTGTCTCTTCTGTGTGTGTTTTAAATAGATGTGTAGTCACATCTTATTGCCTTTTTTCTTCTTTTAAAGATTTGTCCATTTACTTATTTGAAAGCAGAGTTACACAGAGAGGGAGAGACAGAGAGCAAGATTTTCTATCCACTGGTTCACTCTTCCAGTGGCCACAGCTGGTTCAGGTCGAAGACAGAAGCCAGGAACTCTATTTGGGTTTCCCACATGGATGGCAGGGACCAAAGGTACTTGGACAATCTTTCCTTGCCTTTCCAGGCTCCTAAGCAGGAGTTGAATCAGAAATAGAGTTGCCTGGAATTGAACCAGGGATCGTATTGTATACTGGAGTCACAGGGGACTTAGCTCTCTGCATCACAATGCCCCAGTGTTCTGTTGCACTGTAGAATGTCAGTGATGCTTGCCTAACCTCCAGCTCCTCCAATCAGATGCACTTTCCTATGTGTCACCTCCATAAGGAAGGAGGTGCTAGCCCACCATACGGAGCTGCTGATGGGTCATCCTGGGACAGAACTGCCTTGTGTATACACATGAAACAGTGGGAGACAGGAAATAGAGACAATCTCATCTGAAGCCACGGATTGGGTAATCCATTTCTTTAAAGCCACTTAGACATTTAAAAAAATAAATCAGAATTCCCACTAGGGCTTTTGCCATTTTCTGCCTCAGAACAAGTTCTTTTCAATCAACAAAGCAAGTATTTTCCCGAGCTTGGCTTGAATAATACAAGAGAGGCCCAAAATACCTTCCCTCAGTTCTCTCCTGGCACAGGCAGTCTTCCAGGCACAGGGCTGCACTCCCTGCTCATGCCACATGCACCGGGTAGCCACTGGTTTTCTGTCTTCAGTTGGTCTGAGCATCTGCCAGCATGCAGAGCGGAAGCTGACATTCATTGGTGCTGATTATTCATGTTTTATGCTCCAGTGCCGGGGAGCACCTGCAGGAGAAGTTGGGCTCTGACTGCTGGTGCTGCTGGGTCTAGAGAAGCCCGCCAGGCTGCCAGGGAGCAATGGCACTCAGGCCCTGGCCTGGATGGCCCCTGCTCCCAGGGAGTGTAGGCTGAGGAGAAAGGGAGGAAGCGAGGGCGGCTGGAGTGAGGGAAGTGCCCCAACCCCCTACCACACTCCTGCTGATCTCTTTTCTGAGATGATGCCTTTCTGGCTCTTGGCTAACAGAGCCTTATGCAGTTAGAGAATTTTGATCTCAAACACAGCAGAGATGCTACAGTGAGCTCACCAGTTCTGCTGCCATCGTCTCCTGAATCCCAGCTGGTGACATTTCCCAGCTGCCTTCAGGGAGATGGGCAAGTAGCTGCGTTGTGGAGGTGAAACACAAGAATGCCATGTGTTTTCTTTTACTGTTTATTTACTTATTTATTTTCATTTTACCTGAGTTGCACACACACACACACACACACACACACACACACACCCCTTTCATCCATGGGACTGGCACCTGGCAGTATTAGGTTATGTCTGCATTTGTGGTACAGGCATCTCATATGGGAACATGATGGAGTCCGAGTTGCTCCACTTGAGATCCAGTTCCTGCTAACGTGCTGGGCAAAGCAGTGGGAAATGGCTCAAGTACTAGGGTCGTTACCACCTACATGGGAGACAAAAAAAGCTCCCACCTCCTGGCTTTGGATCGGTCCATCTCTGTTGCAGTCATTGGGGGATGTGAACCAGTCACTGATGGAACATTTCCAGGTCTCTCTGTCTCTCCTTCTCTCTCTGTAAATTTGCCTTTCAAATATAAAAAGTCAAATCTTATTTTAAAGAAGAAGAGGAGGAGGAGGAGGAGGAGGAGGAGACATCCAATAGGTTCACTCCCAAAGGCCTTCCACATCTGAGGCTGGGCCAGGCCAAAGCCAGGAACCCAGAACTCCATCCATGTCTCCTATGTGAGTTGCAGGCACCCAATTATTTGAGCTGTCAGTGGTGCCTCCCAGAGTGCCCGGTGGCAGAAAACTGGATTAGAAGGGAGTGGAGGAGGCTCAAATAAGGCACTTGAGTGTGAGACGCAGGCATCTTAAATAGGCGCACAGGTACTGCACATGTATTCTCTATAAGTCAGGTCCATAAGATCTCCAGTGGGCTGATGCATGCACTCTGTTTCCCTTAGTGGGCCCTGCGTCCATATTGAGGGTGAAGTTGGGAGGTCAGCATTTAAGGCAGCAACTTGGTTCCCAAACGCCTGTGGAAAAATGTCATGAAAATTTTGAACTGGCTTTAAAAAAACAGTTTAATTTCCCTTTTATGTGAAAAGCACAGAGATGGGAAAGAGACAGACAGAGATCTTTCAATTCCATTTGCTTTCTTCCTCAAATGCCTGCAGCAGTCAGGGCTGCATGAGGCCAAAGCCAGGAGCCCAAGCGCCATCCAGATCTCCCACATGGCGGGCAGGGATCCAAGCACTTGAACCATCCCCTGCCGCCTCCTTGCGAGTGCATTATCAGAAAGTTGGATCAAAAGTGGAGTTGTGACTTGAACTCAGATATTTTGGGGCCATGGGAGTCCCCGGTAGCATCTTAACTGCTGCACTAAGTGCTGGTCTTCTGCACTTACATCTTTTTCCTTTAAGAGGGAGTCTGTTCTCTCAGCTGGCATTTTGCATAACTCATACTTAGGAGTTTTTGATAGGCAGGGCCTGTGCCTCACCACTGCTTTGCATCCTTCACAAAGGCTGACGCGGCCTGCTGCAGTCTGCTGGCTCTTGTAAAATAGAACCAGGGCTTGTCCACCTTGCTTCTTTAGTCATCTCTTGTTCAGTCACTTTGCACGTTATTCTCAGAAACCTGATAACCCAGCTGAGATCTGAGAAAAGAGGCCTAACTGGTTAACTGTGAGAAGGGAGAAAATCCTAAGACAACATCTAGTAACTGAAGAGAGGTAGATCCCAAAAAGCTGCCATGAGCTCCTTTACTGGGGTTCAGCCTGGTGCAAGGGTTGGTGGAAAGCACAGACACCCTGTTGGCACAGCTGGGGTGGTTCTGCATGGAGAAGGGAGGGCCCATCAGGCAGGTGCCCAGAGAGAGGTAAGAGAAGCTATGGTGTCCTAGGGCCCTGAAATTTCTGAAGTCTGCAAGTCTGTGGCAGAAACAGGTGATATTTTTGTGTCCAAGAAGCTCCTGGAAGTGGCTGAGACAGGAAGCTGCTTCTGAAGAGCCTGTGGTCACAGGCAAGGGACATGTCGGCAGCCACCTGGCGAATCGATAAGCTAAGACCAGATGGCGAGGCGGCCACCTCCCGGGAGGCCAGCAGGCATGGCAGACCAGGCCAGAGGTCTCCTCCCAAGCACTAGCCCTGCCCAACTGTGCAAACTGCCCCTACCAGCCTGAGGCAAGGGGAAGGGTGCAGGAAAGCCACATGCATTAGAATAAAATACATGCAACTCAAAGAGAAAAGAGGCTTTCAAAGAGAAATAAAGAATTTTGTTTCTGATGTACCTGAGTATGTGGAATGAAACGGACATCTGTGACACGTGAGCCAACAACATACAGCTTGCCAGTCAGTCACCTCTAACAAAGAGGCCAGAAGGGTGTGACGAAGGACTGTGATTGCTGGAACAGTAAAAGCCTACCTCACACCCCCAGCCTCGACACTCGCCCTCATCTCTGGGCTGCTGTTTTCATTTCCATCATCATGATGGGTGGGTTGTTTATTGATTTATTTTTTATTTAAGATCTCCTTATTTAAGATGGCCTTATTTGTCGATCGTTCCTTGAAGTGAAGCAGTTTGTCCTGACTTTCAGAGAGTGGAGTGTAATCCAGCAATGTCTCCCCCACAAGAGAAGGAGAGAGCCAGAGAATGAAGGGTGGGGAGAAAAGGGGGTGTGGGAGGGCAGGAGAGACTGAGCAAAAGAAAAGACAAAACTACATGCACACAGGGCCAGCTGGTTGATGCAGTAGTTAACATACCACATGATGTATTACAGCACCTGGTTCGATTCCTGGGTCCTCTACTCCTGATATCAGCTGCCCATTAATGAGCACCTCTGGGAAGGCAGTGGAAAATGGCTGAAGGACTTGGGTTCCTGCCACTCATAGGGGAGACTCAGATTGAGTTCCCAGCTGCTGCCTTCCACTCCACTCTGCCTCTGCTGTTGCCATCCAGAGCATAGAATATTTTGCTCCGTCTCTGTGCCCTTCAAGTGAAGTGAAAAGAATCAATTCCACATTAGTTTTAAAATCATGTGCCCATGTAAGAGGAGAGTGGTACTTATGATCCCCACCCAGTGTTGCCCACCTTCTGACTATGAGGGGAGCAGCGTCGCTATAGCAGCCATGCTGCTGTATTCCAAATGGCACTGACCCACCTTCTGACACGTTGTATGATTCATTTGTAGGCACTGTGTGGGCTCCTGCTGCAGACCCCAACCACAGCGCCCATGTACAGCCCCAGGCCTCTCCCCTCTGCACAGCAGTCCCTCTGCGAACCACAAAGCCCCTCACAAACAGCAATGAAGTTATCAGAGCCCAATGGTGCACCTGTGAGGCAGGTGCCCATTAAATCAATTAAGCCCTGATAAACATTATTTTCAGTAGAGAGATGATGCTCCTAATAGGCAGAAAGGATGATTGCGGGAAGTCCCAGGGCTTGGGGAATAACGGCTTTCTCTCAAGGAGTGAAATCAGCCTTTTGTGTAACATGGCTGTGGCAGGGACTGAGCATATAAAGCAGGTGTTCGCTGTGACATGAATCTGAAAAGTTAAGCCAGGGGAGAAACAGGTAAATAAAAGCGAATGTAAGAGCTAAATCCCACAGTAAGAGAATCACTCAGCCGCCACAGAGAGATGCTATTGAGAGGGAAGAAAAGACTACCCGGTCCTTTGTGGACAGGGGGAGTGAATTGTGAGTCGTGTTTCTGCTCTCATCGTGACCTTGTGATATTGAGTAGCCTCCTTTCAGACAATCGTGTTGACATCAGCTCACGCTCAGATCAATAGACACAGTGGAGGATGAGGAGAAGCCGTGTTCTCCGAGGCAAAGCAGGAAGCCTGTGTGCCTTGTCTCCCAGCCATGTCACCTGCTTCGTCAGGAGACTAGGGAGAGGAAATGGGTCAGCATCCTTCCCTGGCATCAGTAAGACAGGCTTCTCCACTGTGCTTCAAGGATGAGTCAGTCTGCGGGTGATTTTCCACTCACCCAGGCACGTGACCATTCATTAAATCTGGAAATAAATCATGCAGAGCACCCTGGGGGAACTGTATTTGTTTTGCATGCTTCTAATTCAGCACATCTAGCTAGAAAAGACGGCCGCTCCACTCTTACCAGTTCTGAGAAAACAAATCGTTGCTTATTTTCATCATTTCTGCCTTAAGAGATTACCCAATGCTGGTTTGGGATTTTCAAAGAACATCCTCATTAAATCCATTTTGGACTTGATCCACATGAATATTGATGCTGGCAGGGGTTAAGAAGCCCCCCACCCAGTGGTGCACCTGTCACAATCAGGTACTGATTCACACCTAGGTATGTGCAGATCCTGCAACCACAGGCCCCAGACAATGAGTCTGAATTTTTCATCCAATTGAGAATTTCCCAGAAAACCTACTGAAGTACATATTACAGGGCCTCCCTCCTGAAGACTGCATAAACGGGTCTGTGATGAGACTCCCAGGATTCTGCAATTTTAGAAGTTCCTCAGGTGCTCTTCATGCAGATGCTCAGAGATCACACTTTGGGAAGCTAGCCAAAGTGCACCTCAGGACACAGCTAGGCCAGCCAGCACCAGGACCACACTCAGGGAAGAGTTGCTTCTCTTCTAACTCTACACTCGCCTTCTCTCAACCCTCACCTACTCAAGCCTTCCCATCTTGCTTGGTTCTATTACCCCTTCCTATTTTTCCAGTCCAGCTCTATACATCAGTTCCTTCTGGAAAACATGCCCTCCCTTCACCCCTGTCCTCTGGCCAGTGCTGCTTCTGTCCCGACCTGACTATGGGTGCTACATACCTTGCTCACTTGTGTTGCTAATGCTTGGAGATAGGACCTTCATGGGTTGTTTCTTTGTGTGTGTGCGTGTGTGTGTGTGTTTTGTTTTATTTTCATGACCCGGGCAACCACAGTTACCTTTTTGAAACACATTGCTTCTTACTTGTGCATTAAACCTATCAGACATAACTAACTAAGCCCCCACCCTGAAGGGGAAGGATTCCCGTCAATGCATTATAAGCATTTTCTTCTAAAAGTAAGGAAATTTCCTATGAAAACCTCCCAATTATCTGCACTAATGAAGAAAGCCAAGGCACAGATAATCCAATTATTTTTGACTTTGAAATTAATTGCATGGCTTCTTGATGGGAGATGGGCTTGCTAACTGTGCCTTGCTTTCACTGGTGTGTGACTCAATTTCCTGAGCCATATTCCAGCTGACTGCGAGATGAAGTAGAGGTGTGTGTGTGAGCAGGGAGGAGGGGAACAGATGGGGGAGTTAGCAAAGGGTTTGGTTTTAAGTTGATTATGGTAACTATTCTGAGGCACAGAGTTTAAGCCCTCAGGCCACATGGTCCAGCATTTGGACACAGAAAAGCATGCATCTCCCCTGCAGGCTTACAACTTTTGGCTCTTCGAAGTTGTAAGAGTCAGAGCATGAATCAGTAGCCAGATCTAGCAGAGAAGGAAGCAAGTGTAATGCCAGCACTGATGTGAGTGGTGTCTCCAGGTGGGCCTAGTCATACACTATCGTCCACAGCTTAGAGCATGCATAACTGACTGACATTGCTGTGTGGTCCCTTCTAACTCTGAAACCCCAAGAACTTAGAACTTGACACCTGACAAAATTTGATGTGAGCCTAGAGATTAGGAAATTCTTGCTAGTGTCTAAAAGCTCAAGAATTAAGACATGGGCCATGCAAATGTCTTGTCAGTATTTGGCCTCCTTTCCTTCAAGTCTTTGAATAGGAGAATCTGATCCATCAAGTTAATTAATTAACACATATCTAGAAAAACTCTCTAGTCCAAGTCACTATTATCTGCCAACAAGCTGGATATTTAGGTGGAGAATTGCATTTTCTCATCCAGGGGAGTTGCATGCTTAAGCACCTGCTGAAGCTGAGGTGAAATCGGAAGTCACTTAGTGTTCACTTTGGCACTGCAGACTTGAATGGGAAGTTGAGAGCCACAGTGCAGATGTCTGATCCCATATCCTGCTTCCTCACTTCCTTATCTGTGGTGGGAGAGGATCTCTCAGAAGGTAGAGAGAAATGGTCACTCCCAGTGAAGTGACATGAGCTCACAAATCTGGAATCAGACCCAAAGTTGATGCTTTCAGCATCGCCACAATTACCAGTGCAGGTTTTAGATACCAAATGCCGGTGCACTTTTTATTAACTGCTTTTCCAACTTCTTTTTCAACATATGGGTAAAAGTTGTGAGTTGGCTCCTGGGACCTTTCTGCTGCCTGGACAGCTCCTTCCTTTGTGAGTGCTCCCAAAGCCTGGCTTTGCTGCTCTCCTCTCTTGTGGCTGTCTCCAACAATCCTGTAAAGGGACTGTTTTCTCATTGTGGTGGCAAGGAAGGATGACAATCAAATCTTTTCGTGCCATGGGGTAACTGATGAACTGCTTGTGTCTGTTGTAACACTGGCTCCAGTCAGTGTCCAAGGATGGTAGGGATGTTGGGTCAGTCCATTCCTGCCTGATGTGAGATGCTGTGAAGAGCAGCTGTGACTTGGGACCGTCACACTGACTGCCAAGACTGCCCCGGAATTCACTGTAATCCACACTTCTTCCTACCTGTCCTCCCTTCCCTTTCTTCCTCCGCTGGTATCAGATCTGCTGCACAAGACTGCCCACAAGAAAAAAATTATCTGAGAAACTTACTACATGCCAATTCCTGGGTCTCTCACAGTGTTGCAGAACCCCTTGATCGAAATCTTTAGGACAGAGGCCTACAAGTGTGTATTTGAACAAGGTTCTGGGTGATTCATGAGAAAATAAAAAGCTCTGGCTCCCTCTGCTTATTTCTGCTCCTCTTTTTATTCATAGATCTTTTCCCAAGAAATGACACACGTGAGAATCAAGAGGGCGGAATAGGGTAAGGACACATTTAAGCAGATGGAGAAATACTGGCCAGTGTGAGCAGAGAGGGCACATTCCAGGAAATAGGAGAGGACAGAACAACAGCAGAGGGGTACATGGAGACTGACTGACAGAGAAAAGCAGCGGACACAATGGTGCGGTATTGCAGTGACTGATACCCCGGTGGAATTCAGTGAGTGGCAATCCAAATCTCATGGGCAGCCAGAACTACACCAACAACCAGGTGAGAAGGGACTTTCACTGGGAGCTCAGGAGGTGAACCCAGATAAAGAACTGCCCGATCTGCTGGTCTGTTTACTTTGACCAGGAGCAGAGTCGGAGCAGCAGATCTTGGACGGGCCGTGTAGGAACAGGGTGAATTTCACAACCCAGTCCGCCCTCTAGAGTCGCATTGGGCACCATTTTGTTTAAGGAGGCAAGGGCCAAGGATAGGACTGTTCATTCACTGAGCTGGAAGTGAACTCATTTCTGGCTCAACGAACTGCAACAACATAGCATCCTATATGTTCCATCTAAGATAGGTCTGTGTAGCCCTCAGACCTGATGGCCAGCAGATCAGGCACAATTTCGTACAGTGTGGAAAAACTTGAAGACAGCAGGGACAACAGCGAGCTGAGCATGTGCTGAGTTCAGGGAGAACTCACTGAGCTCACTGCATTGTACTGCTCCCACAGGGAAATAATACTTGCTATGGCATTGTATGGGTCAAAATAGGTCCATGTAGCCCTTAGACCTAACAGTCAACAGGTTCCGGCAAGATCACCACCACCACCAACAACTTAGCTATAGGACACATGGGTGTCTCCCTAATCCTGGGACCTGCTCCAACCGGAAGTGGGAGAAAGGTTGTACAAAGGTGCAGCCTCACCACGGTATCACAGGAGGTGGAGACTGGTGAGCCAGGAGTTGGGGCTATGCAGACCATGGTAGAAATCTAACATAAGAATCCAGACCTGGAACTTGCTGGAGGGAGTGGCACAAGTGACTGCAAACAAAGAGCCGTGTACCAATTGCAGTACGTAAAATCGAACTGTAGACCTGTGGGTGAAACAGCTTAGAAATCTGCCCCAAGGAGAAGACTCTGATAACCAGAAGTACAATGACCAAGAGCAAAAGAAGAGACAGAGGCACAACGAGTATCACTGAAGACTCCCCTGTAAAGCAGCAAAACCCTTTGCCATTGTCAGAGTTAACTGAGGAAGACATCGAGAAAATGGGGGATAGAGAATTAAAAAACACTTGTTATAAAACTTCTCATCAACAATGAGAAGCACACAAAGCAGGCCTTCAAGGAATTCAAGGAATATGTCACACTGGAAATGAATCAAATGAAAGCTGATATATCAGAAATGAAGAATACAGTAGAGAAAAATTAAAAGTACAGTGAAGAGTCTTCAAAATAGAATGAATGAAGCAGAAGAAAGAATCTCAGAATTGGAAGATATTTCCTGTCACCAGAGGGAAATAAACAAAAAAATGGAAGCAGAGCTGGATCAGGCCAAAAAAAGTATTCAAGAATTGAAAGACATTATTAACAGGCCTAATATAAGAGTTATGGGAGTTCCAGAAGAGAAGTGCAGAAAGAGAAACTGGGTTTAAAAATGTATTTAATGAAATAATAAGGGAAAATTTCCCTAATCTAGAGAAAGAATTGGGAAACAACATCCAGGAGGGACACAGGACTCCCAACAGGGTTGACCAAAAGCTATCTTCACCATGACACATAATAATCAAGCTATCTTCAATCAAACATAAGGAAAAGATCCTTAAATGTGCACGTGAAAAAATTCAACTGACATATAAAAGAATGCCAGTTAAGCTCACAGCTGACCTCTCACAGGAAACTCTACAGGCAAGAAGAGAATGGAGAGACATATTCCAGATTCTAAAAGCAAAAAATTGCTGGCCCAGGATAAAGTACCCAGCAAAACTTTCCTTTGTGTTTGAAAATGAAATAAAATTCTTCCACAGTCAAGAAAAGTTAAAAGAATATGCCTCTTCCAAACCTGCCTTACAAATGATACTTAAAGATGTTCTCTTAACAGAGAAAAGGAATAGCACCTACCAAAACCAAAAGCAAATGTGAAGAACATCCCAGTAAAATAACAACAGAAGACTAAATCAATGAGCAACCCATTGCTAAAATGACAGGACCAAAGTACCACCCATTCATATTCACCCTGAATGTAAATGACTTAAACGCATCAATCAAATGTCATGGATGAGTAGACTGGATTAAAAAACAAAACCCATTTATTTGTTGCCTACAGGAGACACATTTCACCAACAAAGATCAGCGGAAACTGTATCTCATGGATCTTGATTTTTTTTTGTTAGTTTTATCTCTTCAAAACACTTTCTTCTGATTAAATTCTTCACTGACTTATAGATCATACAGAAGCATCATTTTCTTCAAGAAGGTTCTTGATTTTCATTTCTCCAGTGACACATTAGTCATTCAGTAGCATGTTATTTAACTTCATGGTTGATGTTACTTTCTTTTTTTTCCTTGCTGTTGTTGCTTTTGTATTGTGGTTTTTCATTTAAGGGGACGTATAGTAACTGTAATGGAGACTATCATATCCAGATGTGAGGATACAATGTAGTATGCATCTCTACTTCCAGACAAAGATGGACTCCTAATGAAACTGTTTACTATATCTTGACAATAGGATGTGGGACTCTGCCATTATCCATGCCTGCTCTGATGGACATATGACTGTGTATGAAGAACTATACTAATGATATAGGGGAATTCGGTGAGGGGGGATGGAATTGGCGAGGGGATAAGGGAAATCCCAGGCCCTGTGGAACTGCATCATAAAATGATAATAATAAAAAGAAGTAAAATAAAAAAAAAAAAGAAATGACAAACATGTCTTCTCCTGCCTAAGTGTTTACAGCTCAAAAAACAAAGAGCAACCACGAGCAGTCTGAGAACAGGGAGCTGTGAAACTGGGACGACAAACAGGACCTATCCTGAGTGGTTGGGGACATGGATATTCTCCAGCATCAAGAAGAGGCCCACTTATGGAGGATTCTCTGTGTGGCTGCTTGGAGGAGAATGCCTGAGCCCGTGTTAAACGTGGATGCAGATAAAGATAGTGGTTGCTATAAATAAAAGGATTTATTTATTTATTGGAAAGGCAGATGAGATTTATGGAGAGCAGGAGAGGTAGAGGAAAGAAGATCTTCCATCCACTGGCTCACTCCCCAGATGGCTACAATGACTGGCGCTGAACCTATCTGAAGCCAGGAGGCGGGAGCTTCTTCCAGGTCTCCCATATGGGTACAGGATTCCAAAGCTTTGGGTTATCCTCTACTGATTTCCCAGGCCATAAGCAGAGAACTAACAGCTAGCACTTCTCTAGCTTGGAAAGATATTTCAGAGTCCTCTTCATGACATGGCAGCAGGCGCCCCCCTCGGGTGCTGCTCCATTTCCTTTATTCTACTAGTCCGATAACAAAAATCATATTGGGATAACACTGTGTTTACTATGAAAAGACAAAGGAGCTGTGAGGATAAGCTAGCACAAACCAATGAGGGCAAGGTGAGTACCCCCTGGAATTTGATTTGGAGTCTCCTTGATCAAAGTGATTGAACCTAAGACTTGGAGCAAAACAAATGGTGATCCAATAAGGGTGCCGTTTAATACCCAAACTCAGAGGAAGGCGAGAAAGGAGGAGAGGAAGTCATCATTATGGGCTCATGTACGTCTTGCCCAGATCCGGTTAGATGTGCAGATCTGGATCCCACTATACCTGACTCCCTGCATAAAGATACACTGATGATAAGCATCTACGCTAATGATTTCTCTAGTCTTTTCCCATAGAGACTGTGCTCATTAAGGAAAGGATGCTATCTAGATATTTTGAGGGTTAATAGATATTAGGTCTAAGTTGACCTTGATACCTGGATATTGGAAGTGCTCTCAAAGCCCCTTAATTTGGAGCTCACAAGCCCAGGGAATCAAGTCCTGGCTAATGCCTAGGTTATGGTGCATTCTCTGGATGGTATATAGATCTTAGATCCACACACAAGTCATGCTTTCAGTTATCAAGTGCTTCATTGGAGCAGATACACATGATGGCTGGTGCGGTTCTCACATTTCATCCTTGCGTTGATGGATGTGAATTATCACGACAGGAAGACAAATAGAAGACTCAGAAATTGTTCCCCTCCTATTCATCTGCAGATTAGTCAAAGCCAGTATAATATTCCAAGTGTAAAGATTTGTGTCCACAAAAAAGCTAATTGATTGGTACTGCAATGGTAATTTCCAACTTAGCTCAAGTTTCTTTCCCAGTTGATTCTTGCAACATTCAGAACATTTTTTTTTAGTCTCCAATCCAACGCTATATGCCATGCACCTGGATCTTATCATCACCCCTCAGAGCTGGCCTAGTACATAATAATCAGAATGGCCACACAGACAGATGTGGAGGAAGTGCGTAAGTACCGTAGTGTTGGTTTCCACTCCACAAGACTGGTCTCAACATCTTTAACCATCCAACCTGCAGGTAACAATGTTAATTAGAAAAGCCCTGCTCTCACACTGTACCTTGAAAAGCCTTCTGGTGACTGAAGACTGGCATTGCACCCCTCCCATCCTGGAAGGGCCAGCTGCTCTACTGCGTAGGCCTATGACCCAATCTCAAAGTAAATGTGCCTTTCCTGCCCACAGAGCCTCAGCCTGCACAACCTTCCAGAGGTTTACAGGATCCTGGATTCCTAGTCTCGTAATTCCAAGTAACAGAGCATCCATCAGGGGTCCCACTTCACAATAGGGAAGTAAGGGAGGGGAGTCCCGGGATACACCTGTATCACGTTCCACAGCATCCTAAAGCAGAGAGCCTCAGACCTCTGGAACCACTGAAAACGAGTTGCTGTAACACCAACCCAGAAACAGACTCTGCAGAGAAGGGAGGCTGTTGCTTAGCATGCTGTATAACAGGCTGTGTCCCCAGTAGGAATGAGACCAGGACAGGAAATCACTGGATGGAAGCAAGAGTGCCCCAGCTTAATAACATCCCCACCAAGCCACTGGTTCAGCTTGGATTTTTGTGTCCACAACTGCAGTCTCTGTAGATTTACAATTCTGGTCCTCAGAGGAGCTCACTTTTATTTTTTTTAGTGATTTTTACATAGCTAGTTAAGGTGATAAGGGTTAAGGGCTACAGGAAGGTGGGTGAGATCACCATTTTCACATTCTCTTTTTCCTTCCTGTATCTGGGGGAAGAGGAAGATAAGGAGAGAAGCCACATCCAGCCTTCCTAATGCCTCTGCACCATGGGTCCAACCACCCGACACAAACCCCAGGGTCCATGATGTGAGGTGTGCTCTGAGGGTCCTGCTTATGAGATTTCAGTAGTTCAACAGTTCTGAATTACTGCTGATCTCACCACTCCAAGCACAAAGAAATCTGCCCAGAATCTATTAGTTGACATAGTCTAACTTAGATCTCCATTTGCCCAGATTTTCACTGGCAGCACTTGGCTGGGGTAGTTGATCAATTTGCTCTGTCCTCCATCTTGTGCTGTGGTACCAGATATTCTCTACAGACTCCAATGTACTACCATATCCTCCATGTGCACCTGGATATGCTGTCCACTGCTTCGTCTAAGACACTGAGGAGGCCCAGCTCTGAAACAAGCACTCCACAGTCAAACCATGGAACCTGCAATTCTCTCCATGGTTGGGGCTCTGAGTTCAGTGATTCAGTTGGGAGAATCTCCACAGAAACTTCATCTGAGGTGACCCCAGACCTGATTCTTGTGTGTGTTTGCCAACACAGGGTCTGGCACAATCTGCTGCCTCAATCAGCTTATGCAATGCTGGTGGTTGCAATTACTGGATAAGTTCTGCCTCCATTCCTGTCTTCTACACATACCAGTGGGTGTTGCAGTCCAGCCTGATGCTACCCATCACACATTCAGCCTTCACATTCGCCAGTGTAGCCTAGTCAAGCAACCCACTGTAACTCCCCCTGCCTTGGTTCCTATACTTGCCAATATGCACAGCAGACTGGTCTAGTCTGTCCCACACCCCGCTCAGTTTTCATACATGCCAATGCACACATCAACCCGGTCTGGTGCACCTCAGACCCAGTTTACACTTGTGCTGAGGGACACTGCATCCATGTCCAGACCACATAGCAACCCCCACTCTGGCCTTCACACTCACCAGTGGAAATCACAACCCAGTTGGGGTGTCCCCTTTGCTCCCCAACCAGGCCTATTCCCAGCCACAGATCTTGCATGTGCCACTGGTTGCTCTGACTCCGCTTGGCATTTTGGCATAACCCTTACCTGTCTTGGCCTTTGCCTTTGATTGTTGTAGTCTTGCCTGGTACAGCCTGCCCCCAGTCCCAACTCTCATTGGGGGGTGCTGGAACCTGGCTCTGCTCAGTCTGCTCCCATCCCTGGCTCATGCAAACTGGTAACTATGACAGCCTAGTACAGCATGTCCTGTGCTCCAACCTGGTTTCTGTACTTGCCAATGAGCTAAAGTTTGCTCAGCCCTGCCTGGTCCGCCCTTTCCAAACCCAACCCACACACTTGCCAAAAGATGAAGCTACCTTGCCCAGCTTGCCTGATCCCCAGGCCTGGACCATGTGCTCACCAGTGGGAGCTATGACCCACTAGGGGAGCTTCCCACATTCTCCCACTTGGCCCAGTCGCAGACCCAGATCTCATGCATGCCAGCGGGTGCTAGGCCCTTGCATGGCATAGCCTTCCTCTCCATCTTGACCTTGTATGAGCTGGTGAACATTGTGGCCCGGCCCACTCCACACTGTGTTTTTGGATGCACATGCACATGCTGTAGCTTGGACCTTCACAGACTATTCTTGGTCCCTGTACCTGTGAGTGTGGCAGGTTCCATGGTTACACCTAGCTCAGCCCATCATCACCCCAACTCTTGAGCTAAACAGTGGGACTTGTATTTCCACAGTGTTTAGCCCACATATCCCCTGCAGAATCTACTCTTGGTTCCGGTTCTCTCAGGTGCTTGTTGGTGACATGCCTAATGTTACCTGTCTCCTGCTACAACATTAAGTCTGGCACTAGAATCTAGCCCTGCTAGACAGGCTCCCAGCCCTAGCGTTCATGTCGACTGGTATGTGGTGGTCAGCAATGCTCCGTGCTAACAAGCCCTACTCAGGACTTCCATGTGGGCTGGTATATCAGTCTGACCCATACAGGTCTTCTGATCTCTCCCCTCCAAACCACCAGGTCTCAGGCCCCTTGCTTACCTGCAAGGACAGTGGCCCTATTGTTAGGGGTCCGTCAGGATTCATTCCTGACGTACACATGCAGTGGCATTCTCCATGGATGTCCCTGCTCCCCCAAGATGGCAGGA
This sequence comes from Ochotona princeps, assembly GCF_030435755.1. Taxonomy (NCBI): domain Eukaryota; kingdom Metazoa; phylum Chordata; class Mammalia; order Lagomorpha; family Ochotonidae; genus Ochotona; species Ochotona princeps. The sequence continues at coordinate 16,792,167 of NC_080838.1, forward strand.
GCTCAATCTTGCAAAGGGACACAGCAGAGCATGTTTCCTGTGTGCTCATGTATGTATATGAAACTATATGTGTGGCAGTGTATGTGCTTTGTACATGGATGCATAGATATTTCTGCACATATGTATGTCACATGTTTTACACATGACCTGGTTGTGTACAAGGCATGTGCATATACTAGTGGTGTATGTATGTGACAAGGCTGTGTAAGTATGTAGTGTAGGGAGAGTTTTACATGAGAGGTATTATATATGTATATTTTGTGTTTATATGCACGTGTGTGTTGTGTGTAGAGAGTATTGCATGAGGGTGATATTGTAGTATGCATACATGTATAACATGTAGATGTGCACACATGATGTGTGTTTTGCACATACATGTGTCCATATGTCGTGGCATGTTTTACATTTGTTAGTGCGCATATACTAAGTGTATTACTTTACACACATGTGATAATTATGCCATATGTGTATCTTTACCTAGAGGGATACTGTAGATTTATGTGTGTGTGTGTGTGTACATATTTGTTTTATATATGTGTGGATATCAGGGGAAAATATTTGAGCCCTTGTGTGGGACATGTATGTAAGGGGCATAAAGCTATTCCTTGACTTGGGCTTTCATTTCTAATGGGTAAGGTAAAATATCACAGAGAAAATATATTTAATCTTATCTAATCTATCAAACAGCATGGTTTAGCCTTGCCTCTCTTAAACATATTCAGACCACCTAACAGTAGCCTATAGCTGGACCAAATCATCTAACACAGAGACCATTTTATACTAAAATACTGAAATTCCATGTGATGTATTGTATGTTGAAAGTTAAAAACAATGTTTGGGACCAGTGTGATGGTTGAGTGGCTAAATCTTCACCTTGCATGCGCCAGCATCCCATATGGGCGGGCAATGGTTCATGTCCCGGCTGCTCCAGTTTTTTCCCAGCTCCCTGCTTGTGGCCTGGGAAAGCAGTGGAGGACAGCCCAAAGCCCTAGGGCCCTGCACCCATGTGGGAGACCCAGAAGAAGCTCCTGGCTTCAGATCGGCTTAGCTCTGGTCATGGCAGTCACTTCGGGAGTGAACCAGTGGATGGAAGATCTTTCTCCCTGTATCTCCTTCTCTCTGTAAATCTGCCTTTCCAAAAAAAAAAAAAAGTCATGGTTGAGTAGGTATACTTTCACGTATGTCAGTCAGAACCGCTCACCGCAGTATGTGTTTATGTAGGTAGCATACAGGAGTGTGACCTTGTTTTCGGTATGTTATCTGTGTGTTTGTAGAGTCTGTATGTGCATAGAAGCATGTTGTATGAATCCGACAAGTATATTTGTGCTGCAGGTGTATGTGTGTATGTGTAGTCTATGTATGGTGTGTTTAAGTGATGTCTACATCTACCTGTACATCACAGAGTTGTGAGTGTGGCATAGGTAAGCACATGTGATGTGGGGTGTGATTTGTACATATATATGTGGTGTCTGTGTATATGCAGCGGGAGAACAAGTATGTCTATATGTGCATATATAACTTTGTGATATAGATGGATGCATGCATTACACACTCCACGTGAAAGTGTTGGCTTGTTTACATGTATGATACATACAGTGTATAGAATACTGTGTGACCTTGTGTGATGTGTACATGTGCGTTCATGTTCTGTGGGTGCACAAACAGGGGATACATGTACTACAAAAATGTCTGTGCCTGGCCTGGGTGTGATGTGCGTACACGTGGAGCATGCAGAGCGTGGCGGGGCAGGTGTGTGGTCCTCCATCTAAGCGGAAGCCAGTCCTCTGGGGGAGCAGCTAGTGTGTCCCCTTTCTCTCATTTCCTCTCCAGAGTGCCTCTCCACTCAGTGAGATCTTGACAGCATGCTTAGCTGACAAGAGTCCATTTTCCAAGTAGCTTGAAGGCTGCGTGACTCCCACAATCATCCTTGACTGCCAGCTCCAGCATCCCACCCCCCTCCACATCCCTCCCTTGCCTGCATCTCACACCCAGCAGCACGCTGGGAGCTAACCAACCGTGATATTGGCAGTCACGTCCATGTGCCCGCGCCACCCGTGTGCATGGGAGCAGCCGATTCGGCACAGAGCTGCACATGCAGCTCGAGCTGGGTTCTAAACAGCTCTGCCTTGGGAAGAGCAGGCTGACTCAAGAGAGGAAATGCAGCCTCTAATTCCATGTTACATTGCCTTTTGGCTCTGTTTAGGCTTCGCACGCACCAGATCTCAGCTGTTGGAAGCTGCATGTGGCTCATTAAAAAAACAGAGTTAGGGAGGGACATACAGCAGGGCTCACAGGCCAGATGTCACTGTTCCATCTCTCGTCATTCTATTCCCCACCTCCCCGCCCCGCACCCCCTCTGCCTTTTCTGGTACTGCAAATTTTTCCTTTCATAGTTAGGCCTTCTCTCATTCACCAAGAAAAAATAGTTGGGCCTACCTCGCTGATCATGCATCCCCCACTGGGCTGGGTACAGTGGTAATGATAACTGACCCTCCAACCAGCAAAGTTAACATTCTGATCCCAGGGTACAGAAGTTGAATGTTGGGAGATATGGGAGCTGCAGGATGGGAGAGCATGGTTGGGAGCCAGGGCTTTCTGCCTCTCCCCACTGTATCACTTAAACCTGGAACATCGGTACTGTTCTTATTGCCTAGTATTGTCTTGGTTCATTGAAAAGGGAAGGAGGCTTCTTCCCAACTTAGCTATACAGAGAATGGAAAGTCTGTATTCTTTAATTTAAATATCTCATGGAGGGATGGGAGTTTTGGCACAGTGGTCCAGAGGCCACTTGGGACAACGTCTTGCACTTCAGGATGCCCAGGTTCAAGTTCCGGCTGTTCTTTCCTGCTCACTCTCACCCCGGGAGCAGCGGTGATGAATCAATACTCAGGCTCCCACCACCCAGGTGGGAGCCCCAGAGTAAGCTCTGGCTGCCACCTGGTCCAGGCTCAGCTACTATGGACCAGTGGGTGGAAGATCTCTCTCTCTCTCTATTTCTATGTCTTCCTTTCAAATACAAAATAAATGTATAATCTAGAAAGTTTAGAAAAACCTCCATTTCTGTACTACTCAGGTTGATATTCCAATAAGCCAAAAGACAAAAATTAACACCTAGAGATACATAAAATGTTCCAAATTTGACTATCCCAAACCAGAACACAGTGGCCAAGTTCTGCTTTCTGGCCAGCTTTCTCATCAATCTGGACCTTCCAAGCACTGGTCCCTGGCCTTTATTGGCCCACTAAGTAGCAGTAAGCCATACCCCACCCCAAATAGCTCACGCTCTCCATTGAGTTCCATTCATTCTTGTGGAATTTGCAAAGATCCGTTTGTAACCAAGGTGTACTGTGGTACACGTTTGCTCCTGACATCTAAATTGGCCCTTATCTCCTTGGGCTCCTTAGGAAAATTCTGGCTTTGACTCGCAGGGATGTGTCTTGTTGGGAAAAGAAACACAAGGGCTGTGAACACATGGTTGGAGAAGATCTCCCAGGCTCATATCGTGTTTGCAACCGTATATGTACTTCATTATGTGGCCAACTCCCTTGCTTCTGCAAGCTTCGGTTTCCTCGTCTGTTGTGAAGAAAGCACTGCATGCACAGCTCTCAGCACCACAACTGGCACGTGGTAGCACTCACCCAGCTGACCATCCTCACATCACCCTTGGAGTCTTCAACAGGAACACACAGGAGACGGTTACATTTGCATGATTGTACCTTTACAGTAAGTCATTAATAATGCATTCATTTAGTTTTCTCCTCTGAAAGAATATAGATTTGATTAATTACAGCAAGATTTTTAGATGTTCCCATTATTCAAAAATAACCCACAGAAGATGTAAACCTGCCCCTTCCTTTCTTCCTTCTTTCATAGTTTTTTTTTTTTTTTTCTTGCAAGGAAATAGCAACTATGTAGTTGGATTCATTGGTTCTTCTCCTCCCTGGTAATAGACCAAAGCTTATCCTTGATGAGACAGCATCACATGTGAGTTAAGTTCTCTCGGGTACCCCTGCTACCTGAGCTGCAGGGCTCAGCCGTCCAGGAACATGCCCACCCCTCTTTCTCCTTCATGTCAGAACATTACCAAAGCCACGCACCGTAATGTTTTTCTTTTAAACAATTTCTATTTGCTTGGAGTTTTTTTTTTTTTCTTTTTCTCTAATGCAGAAATTGGACCACTTGAGCTGCGCTACAGGATACTCCGGCCTCTGGGGAAATGCTTGAGCCTGTTAAGTTGTTTGGAAATGCATGGGAGAAGCAGAGTTCTGTATCTAAACCAGGCTCTTGAATGTGCCAGCCTGAGCCCACTGGAGTTCTTTTGGAGCTTTGAAATGCTTCCCCCGAAACTTCTCAACAAAGCCAAAGAGGAATAATAGATGCTACTTGGCATTTCCTGTGACTCAGATCAAACCTATTTCTAGACTGTGAAGTATGGAAAGAGAGATCAAGCTGACACTGAGGAAAATGGAACCTTGATAAATAAATTGCTTTCACTCAGTCTCTCAGGCCCACTCTCGCACAAACATGTGTGTGCACATGCAGAGAATAAAGGTATCTTTAAGGGTAACTGTTCCCAACAGATCATGCTTATATTATCTCAGCTTAAACACAGAATCACTGAGACAACACTGGAGGGTGATTGTAAGTCACAAGGCTTTAGATTCCACTAAATGTTTTAGGTCTGGACAGTGGACTTCCAAACTTTGTGCTCAGACCTTCTTATAAATACAGTGGCCTCTTTGTTTTGGGTGATGATATATTTGATGCTGACCCTGCTGCAAATTTTAACAACATTCAATCTTGAGAGGGTGAGTTACTCTGTCTTACTCATGGTGGTGCCTTATTTTGATTGAAAATGAGATAAATCAATAAGAGATTCCTTTTACCCAAGGCCATGTTCCTTTCACATGAAAGTCATGTATGTGTTAACTGGACAAAACATCAGTCAAATTTTCTTTAACATTCTGTTTCAGATGCTGACCTGATTTGTGTTAAGAAATACAAGGGAGGGGCTGGTGTTGGGGTGCTGGCCCATAACAGTGCCAGTTCAAGTCCTAGCTGCTCTACTTCTGATTCAGTACCCTGCCAATGCACCTGGGAGAGCAGTGGAAGATGACTTAGATTTTTGAGCCTCTCCACCCACGTGGGAGACCTGAATGAAGTTCCAGACTCCCAGGTCCAGCCTGCGCCAGCCCCAGCTGTTAGGACTATTGAGAAGTGAAGCAGCAGATGAAAAATCTTCCTCTCCCTGTGTCTCTGTCTCTGTAACTCTGCCACAAATGAATAAATAAGGTCTTAACAAAAAGAAATCAACAGTGTCATCGAAGTGGGTACAATTTAGAGATAATTTCTTCAAATCATGGAGTGACATTGTATATAATTCCAAAAGTAAGGGATAGAAGAATCAGCAGGACACTTTCAGCATGTTATAACCAAAGGCAATTAAATGCAAGTTGTACTTGCTTCTCTGTGTGGTAGGCATTTTAAAGAAAGAAGAGTTTAACTCTCACCAGTTACCCATCATGCCCACCTAGCAGAGCCCATGTGGAAGAACTTCTAGCATTTGGATCAATGAAACAACCTGTCTCTCCTTGTTTTAGGATTTATTAGCCTCATTTCAGTGAAGTTTAAAAAAGTAAACCTTGTGTAAAAAGGCGAGATTCCACCAGTTTCTCCAGTTAAATAATTGTGATGCAGATGTTGAATAAAATTCTGCTAGGATAGTTTTCATTCCAAGATGCCACTCCATAAACTTAAGATGGGCACTTTTATAAGGTAAGGAAAAAAAATGAGAGTACTATAAAAAGTTTGTGGACTTTAAAGGCAGGTTAGTTTTGTATAAAAAAAATTTGAAATTCACACTTTTTTTCCAAAATATGAATTCTCCATGAACTTTTTGAAAGATCCTGATATGCACAGATGTGTCACCAAAGTAAAATGCTATTAGCATGAACTTTTTGAAATGTTCTCAAACAAATCTTTTTCCTAAATGCTGGATCCAGTCTTGAAAGGAATGAAAGCCAAGTTCCTCCACCATCAGCCTCCTTTCTCCCAAAATGCAGGTGGTCCCCAAATAACAGTAACAGAATGAAATGTAGGCTGCCCAGATAAATGTGAATCCAAATAACCAATAACTGCTTGTATAAATACGTTATAATTTTTTAAAGATTTATTTTTATTGGAAAGTCAGATATACAGAAAGGAGGAGAGACAGAGAGGAAGATCTTCTGTCTGATGATTCACTCTCCAAGTGACTGCAATAGCTGGAGCTGAGCCGATCTGAAGCTAGGAGCCAGAGCTTCTTCTGGGTCTCCCACCGGGTTGCAGGGTCCCAAGGCTTTGCGCTGTCCTTGACTGATTTCCCAGGCCACAAGCAGGGAGCTAGATGGTAAATGGGGCTGCTGGGATTAGAACCGGCAACATATGGGATCTCAGCATGTGCAAGGTGAGGACTTTAGCCACTAGGCTACGGTGTTGGGCTCAATATGTGACTTTTTTTTTTTAACTTTAAGTTTACTTGTTTATTTGGAAGGCAGGCACACAGCTAGAAGGACACACACACATACAGAGAGACAAGGAGAGAGAGCGAGAGAAAGAGAGAGATTTTCTACCCACTGGTCCACACACCAAGTGCCAGCAATGGCTGGGGCAGGGCCAGGCTGAAGCCAGGAGTCAGGAACTGTATTCAGATCTTCAACTGAAGGACTAATGCTTTTGAGGAGCAGGTTGTAATTGGAAGTAGAACCAGGACTCAGACCAGGTACTCTGCTGTGGAACAGAGGGGGTCTTAACTGGTACACTCATGTGTTGCACGTATTATACAGTGTCTCCGTTACTAGAATTGGCCAACTGACCCCCAAAGCCTTTAGCATATGCTCTACAACTGGGCAGGTGAGTCAGAAGTTAAGAGATTGATAATCCCACAAAACCAAGGGCAGGGAGGTACCTAAACAGCCTTGAATCAATTTTTCATTTGACAATCCAACAGAGATGAAACACAGAAAAATCATTTTCTAAGAACAAATACTAACTGCTGAAGAGCCAGGCCCAACCTCTCCTGTTTCCCAAGGCAAGGTCTGGAACATTCTTACATTGGCATTTGAGATTTTGATTTTAGAGTGGCCGGTGTACCCAGTCTCTTGGTTACCAGTACAGCAATAGGAATACACACACGAATAAGTCCTATCACTTTCTTGAGCAGGGAAATAAACCAGCTACCTTCATGGAGAAGGGGGGAGGGCAGGGAAGGCAAATTACAGAGAACAAAGCACAGATTAGTATCTCAATAAATTATCCTGCCACATAGGCTTTCACATGTCAGGTTGTCTTAAAGTGGGGCACATGCATGTTAGCAACTCTGATTACTGTGGTTGGTTATAGAATCGTCCCCCAGAGACCTTTCAGAATCAGGAAGAAAACCATTTGTCTTTGTTAGCCAAGTTGCAGCCCTACCACAAGACCTTTGAGAGGATGAATTTAAATGACTTCTCCAGAACGCTCCTGAACCCTGGGCGCTATGAAAATTTAAAGAACTAATATGATCATGTCCAAGATGAGAATAAATGCAAAAGTAGCTCAATGTTATTACAGAGTTTTAATATTATCCAAGGATTTACAGAATCATGGAAAATCCTTCTAAAAGCCAGGGGAACACCCTGGTGGCTTTTTTGAAACATCCCAAGAAGGAGGGAGCATATTTTGGCCAGTGATGATTTAGGATGCTATTTATATGCATATTAGATGCCTAATCTTATCATTTGCAAGGGATACACCCCAGAGAGTCCTCAAGTCAGAGAAACGCATTGCTCACCAATAAACAGGGGTAACCTGGGTCAGCTGAGAGGTTTAACTAGGCCCCTCCTTTCCCCAAGACCATCTTTGCTCAAGCAGCTGCCTTTCCCACTCTCCCAATTTTCACCTCTTCTGCTTCTCCTAAGTTGTCTGATTCGAGAGGACAGATAAAATGTTCAAGTGGATCTGCCTCCGTCACTCCTGCACCAGAACTGAAGCTGTGATGGAGGCCCTTGCTCCACAGCGTCAGTAATGGGTCCAAGTAACACACAGGCAGGGCTGGCTGCTTTTGGAGTCAGGCTGGTGACGACTGGGGCTGCAAAGCAGGAACTGCAGCCCTGCCTAAGTATGCTTCCTACTCAATCCAAATTGCCAGAACTTTAAGGTGTGGATATTGTAATTGAGATGGTTGACATAAGTGTTCACAAAGACCCTACTTTCAGATAGTTATCGCATTTGTACAGAGGTTACATACAAATATGACTATATATTGCCTATTCACATATGTTCTCACTTTTTAAAAATTTTTTTCACTTATTTGTGATAGAGAAAAGGAGAGATATTACTCTCCTCCACTGGCTACTCCTCCAAATGCCTCAATGGCAAGGGCTGTGTGGAGGACAGAAACAGCAGCTGGAAATTCAATGCAGGTTTCCCATATGAGTGAGAGGAACTCAACAGTCTTCCAGGGCCTGTATTAGCAGGAAGCCAGAGCCAGGGGCTCAAGCCACAGGCTGAACTCAGATACTTCAATATAGAACACCAGAGTCGGGCCCAGTGGCGTGGCCTAGCAGCTAAAGTCCTCCCCTTGAATGCGCCACGGGATCCCATATGGGTGCCGGTTCTAATCCCGGCAGCTCCACTTCCCATCCAGCTCCCTGTTTGTGGCCTGGGAGAGCAGTCAAGGACAGCCCAATGCTTTGGGATCCTGCACCTGTGTGGAAGACCTGGAGGAGTTTTCTGGCTCCTGGTTTCGGATCGGCCATTGTGCTCACTTGGGAAGTGAATCATCAGACGGAAGATCTTCCTCTCTATCTCTCCTCCTCTCTATATATCTGACTTTGTAATAAAAATAAATCTTAAAAAAAAAAAAGATCACTGTAGTCTTTTTTTTTTTCTCTCCTTCCCTCCCCGTCTACCCTCCCCTCCCCCCACTGATTTCCCCTGTATTATTATGATAGTATAGTCCTTCATAAACAGTCATGAATCCATCATTCTGCTATTTAAATGTATCCTGACATTGGAGGTCTGGACAATGGCAGAGAATCCAGCACTCTGTTGTCAAGATACATTTAATAGCATCAACTGGAAGTCCATTTTTGATTTGGAAGTAGAGATGCATACTGCATTGTATCCTCACATCTGGATATGGTAGTCTCTATTACACATTTATTGTACATCTAAAATGAAAAGCCATAGAACAAAATCAACAACAGGAAGAAAAATAGAAAATTTTCAGGCCTGGCGCAATAGCGTAGAGGTTAAAGTCCTCGCCTAGCACGCACCGGGATCGGGCGCCGTTTCTAATCCCAGCGGCCCTGCTTCCCATCCAGCTCCCTGCTTGTTTCCTGGGAAAGCAGTCGAGGATGGCCCAGAGCATTGGGACCCTGCACCCGCGTGGGAGACTTGGAAGAGGCTCTTGGCTTCGGATTGACCCAGCTCCAGCCATTTCGGCCTCTTGGGGCGTGAACCATCAGACGGAAGAACTTCCTCTCTGTCTCTCCTCCTTTCTGTCTATCTGCCTTTCCAATAAAAATAAATAAATCTTAAAAAAAACCCAGAAAAATAGAAAATTTGCAACAACATGAAGTTAAATAACATGCTACTGAATGACCAATGTGTCACTGAAGAAAAGAAAAAGAAAATCAAAACCTTCTTGAAGAAACTGATGCTATGGTATGACCTATGTGTCACTGATGAAATCAATAATAAAAAACTTTTTTGAGGAAATGAAAATAAAACCAAAATTATCAAAACTCATGAGATGTAGCAAAAACAGTATTGAAATTTATAGCATCAGGTGTCCACGAAAATGAAGTATCTCAAATAAATGATCTAATAACGCATCTCTAGGACTTATTAAAAAGAAAAATTAGCAGGAAGCAAGAAATGATAAAAATCACAATGAAAATAAATGGAGCTGAAATGAAAAAAATACAAATTGCAACTAGAAAGAGCCATTTTTTAAGCAGATGAGAGTAACAAACTTTTAGCCAAAGAAAAACAAGACAGAAAAACCAGGTAAAATTATAGATGAAAAAGAAAGCATCATAAAAAACTAGTAAGGTGATCTCTTCTTGACAAATAGATCTGTTGATCATTATGTGATGTCCTTCTTGAACTATTTTATTATTTTTCACATCAAAGTCTGTATTATCTGATACAAGAATGTATATACCAGCTCTTCTTTGCTTTCTATTAGCCTGGAATATATTTTTTCCATCCTTTTACTTTTGCTTTCTGCTTGTCTTTTTTGGTGAGATGTATCTCCTATAGGCAACAGATAGGCTTCTTTTTTTTATCTAGTTAGCTGATTTTTATGTGTATGTTTAAGGACCATTCCCTGTGTTCAACTGAAGAGAGCTTGGTTATTACATGCCATGGTGAAGATTTTTTTTTTTTAGCACTATTGGGAGTTTTGTGCTCCTCCTGTATTTTGTTTCACAATTCTTTCTCCAAATTGGGAATGCTTCCCTTTATTATTTCATTGAATACATTTTAAAATCCAGCTTCTCTTTTCTATGCTTTCTGGACTCCCATCACTTTTATATTTGGCCTTTTATTTTATTTATTTATTTATTTATTTTTTTGGATGTTGCCCCTGTGGAGGGCTGGACTCCTGCTGACAACCCAGGCCCAAAGGCTTTCTCCCCAGTACAGGGCGGGGCGTACAGTAAGGACAGGGACAGGAGCAGGGCTGGCTTCATCTGTCTTCTGCAGCTCAGACTGCCCTCCTGCCTGCCCCAGCCCTGCCTCCTCCAGCAGCCTGGCCCTTGTGGTGTTCACGCCAGTCCCTGGCACACCCCATTCCTGCAGTCAGGAACCCCTTGCCCCAGCTCTTCGACCCCTGGTGGGTTCCTTCTGGTATTTGGCCTTTTAATAATGTATCTTAATTCTTGGATACTTTTTTAGCTTGACCCAATTCTTTCAGCCTTTTTATTGCTCCCCAGTTGTTGAAGGATGTGTCTTCCAATTCTGGGATTCTTTCTTCTACTTCATTCATTCTATTATTGAGGCTTTCCACTGAATTTTTAATTTGCTCCATTGTGTCTTTTGTTTCTAATAATTCGGCTTGATTTTGTTTCAATGTTGCTATTTCCTGTGTGATATATTCCTTAAATTCCTTGAACTCCTGTACGTGCTTCTTCTTATTGCTACAGAGTGTTGTAACATGTTTTTAAAGCTCTTTATCCCCCATTCCTCAGTCACTGTGGCATTTCCTCCAGTGAATTTCAGTCCCAGACTCTTGTGTTAAGCTTTCACCATAGTCTCCATAGACCTGCTTCTGGCTTACCACTCTCTACTCCCTGTGATCTTGTGCTGTAGCAGCAGCCTTGCCTGTACAGCCTTTCTCCCACTCCCACTTCAAGCACTGCCCAGGATTAGAGAAGTCCAGCTGTCCTAAATCACTGGGCTGTCAGCAGTGCTGGCCTTGCTGGAACCCACTGGCCACTAGATTTGAAAGCTACCTGAACCTATTTTAAGTGGAACCTGTAAGATTCTGAGTCAGTACTGTTTTCTCTGTGCAATGCATGTAGCCGGAATTGAGCTTGTTCCTGGCTCAGTGCATAGGCAGCTTGCTGTTGTCCTTCCAGCCCCACAGCCTTGTCCCCCACACAAGATGGTGCCCGATGTGACACTGGTAGGGGTCTGAGCTGTGAAATCCACCCTGTCCCTTCACCAGCCTGCTTGGGCTCTGCTATTCTGCTTCTGCTCATGGTTGAATCAAGCAAATTAGCAGGATGGGCAGTACTATGCCCAGGTTCACCTGCTGAGCTCCTGGTGACCTCTCCTTCCCACCTGGCCACTGCTGGGGTATCTGGTCACTGCAACACCACTCTGCTGTCTCTGCTGCTTCCACATGTCCGCAGGTCTCCAGGTGTCCCTCTGCCATTGACTTATCCTCTCCTGTTTCCTGGGATCGTGGCCTCTCTGTTTCACCCTGGCTAATAATTCTCTGTTTAAATGTGTCCTTACACTATTCTGCCATCATCTTTTACTCCAGAACACTAGAGTCTTAACTGGCGTCTGAACTACTAGACCCAAAGCCTGCACCCAGGTCTGAGTTCTCTTAATGGAAGTGACATAGATTTCACATGACATACCACAAAGGGAATCTGGCTTGCATTGGTCCCTTTGACCCTTCAGGTCCCTCCTGAAGACACATGCTTGAGCTCCATTCTGAATATATAAAAGGACTTACCTAGGTAGAAAATGAAAAAGAACATTTTCTAGGTGGCTTAACAGCATGAGCAAAAGCCCTGTAGTGGGAAGAATCAAGTCAAGTGTGAGGAACTGGATGAGGCCTGGTTGATGTGTAGAGAGATAGGAAGATAACACTGAGCAGAAAAGTAGATGGGGCCAAACTTCCCAGGCTCTTGAGGACCATGTTAAGGATCTTGATTTTTAATTTCAGTGCATGTTGTCTCCAGGAAAGGATGTAAGAAGAGAATGAGGGAAAAAAGACACACTTGTTCATGCAAACTGAATTACAGCTCTTTTATAAAGGACAGACGCTGGTTGGGTACAGGGTAGATGCAAGGAAATTCTTGCGGCACAAGATCCTAGGCACAAAATTCTGATGGGACCAAAGTTACATTAGATGAGTAGAGATGGTTGTTAACCGGAGGCCAATTTCCTGGTATAAAACAGAATCATATATGCTATGGTTTGAATGGATGTGTTCCTCCAAAATTTGCATCCTCATTATTCACCAAAGTAGTGATAGCATGAAACAGGGTCTCTGGGAAGTGACTAGATCTTGAGGCTCCATCGTCCGGGAGGCTATTAAGACCCTTACAGAATAAGTTTGGGAGGGCCACTTCTATACCACCTGAGTCAACAAGACTTAGTTCAGTGAGATAGGTGAAAAGAAGCAAAAATGGAACCACAGAACACATCAATTGTGAGAATTCCAGCTGTGCCAAAGTTCCAGAACCCACCGTGGCAAAGATTTGCCATTAATAAAAGTTTTGTCTTTTTGGCTTTCCTGCACTATGTTACTTGCTCTTCCTCCTCAGTAGTGAAAGAGCCAGTGCATCTCAGTTGGATCTGTCACAGGCAGGGTAATTCCCACCTGGGCCTTTCCCCCAAAACAAACTCAGCCTTGTTAAGTGACTAAAACAGAAATCAATGGCCATCATATTTGCTGAAAATGCCTCTACTGTTTTATTTAGTTTCAGGCTTTGTTTGTTTTTATGCTGCTTTTCTACTAAAAGTGGGAAAGTAATACTCTCTTGGTCTATCTAAAAATATCTCTCTGTAAATATTCTTCATAAGCTCCTAAGCTCCTTGAATGAAACTATTTCCCTCCCCTTTCCACTAAAAGCACAAAGATCCGTTACTCCTTGATGAAATTATTGACCAGCCATCCCCCATGACTTCCTTCAATAGCAAGTAAATATTCCCTCAATAACAATGGATATGGAATGGAATAAAAATGGAACAACATGGAGAATATGAAAATGCTCGGTGATTTAATAACAGATTTCTGAGAAATGCCAAGGAGGTTGATCTTACACAAAAGAGACTTGGGCAGGGGGGTGGGTGTCCTGGCAGCTCCCACATGCCCAGCTCACGCAGTGTGTGTCAACTGTACCTGAAGATGCACACTCACCGTATTCCTCCTGGTCCGTGTTAGGCATGATCTCTTTAAGCCCCTCCCAGGAGAAATCCGACGTGATAGGGTGTAGTGGTTAAAGTCCTTGCCTTGCACGCACCAGGATCCCATATGGGCATCGAATCTAATCCCAGTTCCCATCCAGCTCCCTGCTTGTGGCCTGGGAAAACAATGGAGGATGGCCCAAAGCCTTGGGACCCTGCACCCATGTGGGAGACCGAGAAGGAGTTCTTGGCTCCTGGCTTTGGATTGGCTCAGCTTCAACTGTTGTGGCCACTTGGGGAATGAAAGTTGATGGAGGATCTTTCTTTCTGTCTCTCCTCCTCTCTATCTGCCTTTCCAGTAAAATAAAATAAATCTTTTAAACATGTTTATTAAAAAAACAAACTGTGATTCCCCCTTAGGAAAGTTTGCTTTTCAAAGTGCAATTAGGAGATTTCATTTCTTTCTTTTTTTTAAAGATTTATTTATTTTTATTGGAAAGGCAGATATACAGAGGAGGAGAGACAGAGTGGAAGATCTTCCCTCTGATGATTCACTCCCCAGGCAGCTGCAACAGCTGGAACTGAGTCAATCCAAAAGCAGGAGCCAGGAGCTCTTCCAGTTCTCCCACACGCGGGTGCAGGGTCCCAAAGCATTGGACCGTCCTCAACTGCCTTCCCAGGCCACAAGCAGGGAGCTGGATGGGAAGTGGAGCAGCCAAGACATGAATTGGTGCCCATATGGGACACCAGCACTTGGAGGTGGAGGATTAGCTAGTTGATCCAACGTGCCAGTCCCAACAGTATTTTAAAAACAGGAGTATCATTTCTGTGTTTACAGGGAAAGACCTTGTTGAGATGATTGGATTCAAGAGGGATTTGGGTAAAAAATTTTAATAAGCATTAATAAATACAAAAGAAGCTGTTGCAATTAACAAAGGTGGTGAAGGGAAATTTTTAGTTAAATGTGGCAGAATCATTAAAGATTGGGTGTGGATGCAAGAAAGGAGCCTTTCTTGTGGCCTAGATGGATTTAACGTTTTATATAGTGAAAAGAATCAGAGAAATAAATTAAAGTCAGATTGTGAAGGTTCAAAAATTGCTGAGAAGTTTAGAATTCCTTCTGTGGATGTTGAATGCTGTTGGGAAGGGGAGTACTATCATGAAAGTTGTATTTTAGAAAGCTTAATCTATAAAAAGCAATAACACAAGTATTGCATGAATTAGAGAAGATTCTGAATTAATGAATCAAAAGCAGGCTCTTTGCCATGTGTGGAAGGGAATATTCGAGATAGTTCTCCCCCTGTGCTGCAGAATGCAGCTGCTGGCTAGAGGGAGGGAGAAGCTCTTGGCATCTCCCCACGAGGGATGGGAGGCTGATGCACCTGCCGAGACAGAAATTGGCATCTCTTCTGCAGAGAGAATCATGGCAGCCATGAATGAACATTCTGCCTCCACGATGAGCCATCTCATAATTGGACAAGGTCACCTGCAAGGAGAAATCCAGGAGACAAGATCTTCCTGCTGCAACTTCAAAATCAAAAGCTACCAGGGAAGCGATTGCACTGACGTGCACCTAGACCAAATTACGACAACTGAGAGGAAAGAGAAAGGCCTCGCTACCATTCCATACTATAGATTCTTTCAAACTCGATTTCTAATTCTACCTGTATGAAATATAATCATGGCTGCTTGTAATTACTGATGCATACATGAATACTAGTAAGTTAAACTTGCTCATCTATTTGCAAAGACCCTGGGATGTGTAGTAGCTTAGGAGTTGCTTGTCTTTCCTGTGATTTTAAATGTGCAATGAGTTTCTTTCTAAAACACATATTTGCAGATGTCACTTTAAACACTATTTTCTGAGATTATATTTTCCATAGAAAACAGATGTCTGCAATTATCCTTTTTTTGACCTCTGAGACTTATCAAAGTCAAATAGGTAATCATCCAATCAGACGGGCTATCATTATCAGAAGAAAAGTAATTATAATCTGAATATGTTTGAACATGATTATTATAAGCTTTAAACTGTTACACTTTTGATTGGGGCAGAATTGGGAGACATTATCACTTCATAATTCAAATGATGTAACTTCACTTGTTTTTGTCATTTAGAATCTGGAGAGCTAAATTTATTTAACAATATAATTCTTTAAACAGGAACAAATTATGCAATAATCTCTTTAAAACTGTGAGAATGCTTCTCAAAATCTTGACAGTGAAATTAGGGGGAATTTTTTTTTTTTAACTAGAGCAAATCAGAGCTCGGCGCTGAGCGCCATCAGAGCGCAAGGCTGTAGGCAGACATGTTCATTTGACAGACATTTTGCGATCTGCTTTCAAGAGACTGGCTGTCTTCCCACTTACCTGTTGAGGTCCAAAACAAAAGAACTAAAGGCCAACTACAAAAAATATGAGAGAGGAAAAGAGAAGAAACATATGCGTAAGAAAACAGAGTATCTTTGTAAAGCAGAGAAGTAAGGCAGACAGACAGCCAGAACCAAGGAGCAGGCTGGCTGGTTTCAGACAGTGGGAAGGTTGCAAGCCCCTAATCTCTGCATGCCTGGGTTCTAGACCCTGCCCTTGCTTCTGACTCCAGCTTCCTGCCAATCCTGGAGGCAGTGGTGGTGGCTCAAGAACTGGGTCCCTGACACTGATGCAGGAGACCTGGATTGAGTTTCAAGCTCCTGGCTTAGGAAGAGCCCGGTAGACGTTTGTGGCATGAACCAACCCATGGGAGCTCCCAGTCTCTGTGTTCCCCCACTTCTCCAGCAAGTAAATCCTTATCAACAGAAACCAGAACTGTGATTTTTTTCAATTCCAGGAGTGGAGGTGAGGGTGGGGGAGTGCTGGAAACCAAATTCCTAAGTGATATTGAGTAAGATCATCACTTCCCCTTGAAAATCACTTTGTAATCTGAGCACTCGCGCCTTCCAGCCAGATGTTTAGTTAGGTGGCTGCTTCGCGGGGTAGGAGGTGTGGGAGGGTCCTCTTTTTCTCCACCTTTCCCGAGGTCTGTTTCCTGCACTTGCAAGCTTCTGTTCCTCTGCAGGGGAGACAGGTGCTGAGTTCACACTGAACTGCTAGGTGCAAGACCCAGAGAGCCGGCAGCTCGGAAGTTTTGTGTGTTTAAACTCCCGGACAGTTAGGAATAGTCAGAGAAAGGAAGTCTTGAAAGGAATTTGAAAACCACTGAACGGTTAGTTGTTTCATAGACACAGCATTTCTTAGAACAATAGTTTAAGAGTTGCCACTCACCTCATTCTTCCGGATCAGCAGATCTTGGACCCGAGAATCAAGAAGCAAGAAGCACCTCCTCTCTCCCTCCAGTCCCAAATAGAGCAGGAGACCTTTGGTGAAAGCTAAGCTTGCACTTTAGCAGCACTTCCCTCATTAAAAGCACAGCTTTTTTTCTTGTTGATTCAGCCTCTTGAGTGGATATCTTTCTCCCCTTCTCCCTCGCGACCACCCCACCTGCCTCCTAGCTTCCTCTGACTGCCTCAATGCCTTCACTTGGTTAAGTGCCTCCCATCACCAGACACTTGCAGGTGCAGCAGTGAGCAAAGTAGATGAATATTTCTGCCCACCCAAAGCTTCCATTCTAGCCAAACGCTTGTCGATCCTGGCTGTGTAAATGCTCTCTGGCAAGAACTGCACTGACAGTTATCCAGGGTTAACGACAGTGAGCTCCTGGATCACCCAGGGAACCAGCAGGTCTGGGGGAGTAGGGCCCCCTAGCATGTGTTCTTCTTTTTAAGACTTATTTTACTATTATTTTCTTCTTGTGATTTATTTATTTTTATTGAAAAGGCAGATTTTCAGAGGAAAAGAGAGAAAGAGAGACAGAGATCTTCCATCTGCTGGTTCACTTCCCAAAGGAAGCAATGGCCAAATCTTAGCAACCTAAAGCCAAAAGTCAGGAGCTCCTTCTGGGTCTTCCAAGCAGGTGCAGGATCCCAAGGACTTGGGCCATTCTCTGCTGCTTTCCCAGTGCATAAGCAAAAGTTGGTGGGAAGCAGAGCAGTCAGGACATGAACTGGTGAGAATATGGGATACTGGAGTTTTTAGGGAGAGGATTAGACAATTGAGCCATCACGTTAGGCCAAACTTATTTTTATTTTTATTTGAAAAGCAGTCACAGAGAGAAACAGACACAGCAAGGTCTTTCATCTGCTGGTTCATTCCCCAACTGAAGCAGACCCAAATTGAAGCCAGGAAATTCTTCTGGTTCTTGCACATGGGTGCGAGATGACTTGGATCGTCTTCCACTGCTTTCTCAGACCACGAGAAGAGAGCTGGATCAGACATGAGCAACAGGGACTCAAACCAGTAGCTGTGTGGGATGCTGGTGCTGCAGGTTAAGGCTTAGACTACCACGCCATGGCGCAGGCCCCCTAATGTGCATTCTTAAACTCCCCTGGTGATTAGAGCTCCCCCAAGTGTGAGGTCAAATCTTACTTCCCACCCTGAGAAGTAGAAGACTTGTTGGCCCGATCATAGGAAGCTTGCCTTGTTGCTGCCTCCTGGAACTTGACTACACGGGAGGGGTTTCCATTCATCCCTCCCTTGGCTCCACAGAGCCTGTGAGTGCACTACTTTCTCAGCCGCTCCAGGGCAGAGATCCGTTCCATCAATGTGACTAATGGTTTACAATCCCCAGTCCCATAACACAGCGCCTGGCACTTGTGAACCCTCAGAGGTGCCTAAATGAGTGAATGGCTGCCCACTCACTTGTGTAAAGCTGTGACATTCTGTTCAGTCCACTTGGAAGAACCTTTGCTGGCATGCAACCTGCTGATCACAGACTCTCATCTCACACCATGTCAAATGGGGTGTTTCCAATTTGATTCTGAGTCTGAATTCCATCCAGCCCAAGCATCTAGATAATGCCTCTACTTTTCAATGTGGGTTCTTTTTCCTGATATCCAATCCATCTTACATCTATGTACTGCTGCTGGTGGATTTATGCATTGCAGTTGGTGCCAGCCAGCTGCCTCTCCCCTTGCCTTCTGTCCCTCCAATCTACCTCGAAGGAACCAAGGCTCCCAACCTAGCAGCTGGTGGCTGTACCAGACCCTGCAAGTACCTGCCTGGAAGCCTTCTGGTTGTATCAGCCCCCATCCCCAACTTCTCAGAATCCATTTCTCCTCCATTCTGCCTGGTCTCCTGTCTGACTCTCAAGACCCACCCAGCAAGCCTATGATGCCACTATCATCTCAGAGCCAGGAACACTGGCAGGTTGATGACCCCTTGCCACGAAGCCTTCTTGGATCTCTACAAATGTTTTCTCCCTTATTGCTTCACCGCAATTATTTGACAAACTAACTCAACATTCTCCTTGTACTATCAACTTTCTTTTTATATTGCTAGATACGCCCACATGTGCACTTAATTACTAAGTGGACAGCAGTATAGCACATTGAGAAGGGCTTGGTCTGAGGAACCCAAGCAGGCCAATGTTTAAGCCTGGAACCTCCACTCGACGATAATATGATTTGTAATGGGTTACTCTCTGGGTTTCAAGCTTGTTGTCTGAAAACCAGAGAAATTATATCTGCCTTTATGCAGGAACTTCAAAAAGTTCATAGAAAATGGAAATTACTTGAGCCTCTACTGTTGCCTTCCCATGGTTTCCATTAATAGGAGCATGGAACCAAGAACCAAAGCAGAAAATAATTCTTATCTGAGGGTGATCCAAGACACCCAGGAGACACTTGGCAAGGACTGAAAATGGTTTTGGTTTCTCAACTACAGAAGCAAGTGCTACTCACATCTAGTGGGCAGAATCCAAGGATGCTGCTAACACCCCAGGATGCATCAGGCAGGTGCCTTTGCAACAGAGAATTTTACCTGGCTCCCAATGTCAAGACTGAGAAGCCTGGGTTACGGTGAGGGTCCTGTGAGGTAAAGTAAGGAAAGCCCTAGCTGCAATGGTTTTCTGACCACACTGAACATCCGAAGCACCTTGAGGCTTGTTCAAGTACACACAGCCGAAGACTTGTCAGTAGGTCTGGGACCGTATCCAAGGATTTGCATTCCTGACGATTTCCAAGGTGATGCTGATGCTGTTGCTTTAGTACCATATACTTTGAGAATCCTTGGCCCAATTCATAGCAATCATTCAATGTGTGCTATCCCATAATGATCATTTATCAGGTCTTTTAGGTCAGAGACAGATCTTATACTTCACATCCACCACATCCCTGCAACAGGTACTCAAGAAAAGATGCAAGTGGTTAATGGACATGGAAGCATGATTAAGGGTTAACTTCGGTCATTGAAATACCTATTTGAATAGGCTAGGCATGAGCCTTGTTAGTAATATGATCTCATCAGCCACCACTTCTTAAGGAACCACCCCCAAACTTCTAAAACAACCACCTCATTAAACACCTCTCATCATGTTGGGTGTTGTGGATTCTGACAGGGCTGTGTTTACTGGTCTTCATGGTAAACAATTCATTGGGGCATGGCTGGAGGTCACTGCTGGCAGATCTGCCTCACGTGACCAAAACCTTGCAGAACGCTGGGACTCCCCACTGAGACTCGTCCATGTGGCTTCTCCAGTACGGAGACCTCAGGGGACTCAGCGTCCTGGCATGGCAGCATGAGCTGTGTTAAGAATGCTCTGGCTAGCCAGGGGAAGGCCACGAGCCTGTGATGCTGCCCCAGCGGTCTCTTCTCATCCCTTCTGCTTGACTGCCCGTTGAAGCAATCACAAGCTTCTCCCACCACATCCTCAAGCTTAAGGGTGGAGATAAGGAGCCCCCATGTTCATGAGAGGAGGAGCAAAGAAATTGTTGGCACATTTTTAAACTCCCTGTGAAGCATTTAGTTGCAGCTCTGCTCTAGCAAAGAGAGTAAAAGAAGTGAGCGAATGACCCTGCGACTTTATAATTTTACTCTGCTGGTTTGTTCTGAACTTTGGCTGTTGACTCCTTTCCCCCAATATATCATCACCAGCCGGGCAGCGTCTGCACTGCTGTCTTCATTTCGTGGCTGTGAGCTGGAATAAGTGTCCATATACCTGCCAGAATTGCCTGGTGCAGTAAAACTCACAATGAAATGCCCTTCCCTCCTGCAGGTTCATTACCCAGCATGAAAAATCACAGCCCCCAAGGACACAAACCCAGATGGATTTCTCTCTCTCATTGTACTCTGCAGTGCCTGCGACACAAGTGTGCCACCCGCCTTCCCAGCAACCCAGTAATAGAGGCCTGCACAGCCGACTTCCTACAGGAAGACCCCTGCCACCTACAGGATGTCTGCTCTGGGGCTGTGCTCCCCCTGGACTCTGCTCTCCAGTGACCCTGTGATGCCAGCAGGGGCAAACTGACCACCTCGGTCGGCCACAGCAGCCACAGATTATTCTGGGGCTATGACTGGTTGGGATTCTGCAAAGGGGAAAGTTGAGTTGTTTATCCAAGTATTCCCTGCTCTAGCGAGAAGAACTCTTGGAAGGCTTTCATTTTTTTAATGTCATTATACTGTTAAGCTCTCTTTTTATCACTTTTATCATCGTTTCTTACAGAGGCCCAAGTGGTTTGGCTGGGGTAGGAGGGAAACAAATCCTAACAATTCATTTGTCCTAGTGGGAGTTGGATGTGGTGAAAATATTAAAGGAATATTAAATTAGAAAGGCTTATTACAGCATTCTGCCATCTGTTTAAAGTAAGATATCGAGGTCCAGAACAAAAAAAAAAATATGGGCAACAAGAATGCCACAGATGTTCAATGACTCCCGACTTTAGTGGAACCCCTGGGTTACACGGTAAAGTGAGGTGACAGAAACTTTCTCCTGTCTCCAGAGCCCGTGGTGCTCCTCCTTTACTGAATTCAGCACCTAGGCTCACCACCAGCTGATTTGTTCCTTGAAGTGTTTGCTTCCAGTTCCAGTTCCAGCTCCCGCAGACCTAGAGAGGAAGGTCTTCAAGGAGCTGCATGCTGAGCGACTCCAGGTCCTCTGGCAAACCTGTCGCCCCTGTCGCCTGACCCAAGGGCCATCCTTAAGTAGTTCTCCTCACCCCACTGAGCTCTCGCAGGGGACCAGCCCCTGAAATCCATGTGTCAGCCAGGAGCTCCCCAAAAAGCAGAGAATGGGTCATGCAATGACTTGGATACCAGGATCTATGACAGCAGGGCTGCAGGAGCTGAGGGGCAAGCCATGAGGCAGGGAGGAATCCCGGCCCTGAAGACAGGAGGCTCACACTGCAGCAGCACAGGGTAAGTAGCAGAAGGGGTCCCTAGAGTTCAACGACAAGGCAACAAGGCACAGTGGCAGCAGGTGGAGGTTGCAGCCATGGTGGACCTACCTGCCACACAAGGGGGCTGGAGAGGTGGCACAGCTATTTCTCCTTCTTTATGCTACCACCCAGCCTTTCATCAGTGCCTCCCATCATGCTCCAGGTTTAAAAAAGCAAGCTGCAGAGACCATACCCCTTTGATGCAGAACAGGGTCAAAGCAGGGAAGAGACAGATTTCACTGCCAGTGTCATGGCACAGTAGGTTGAGCTGCCATCTGCGAGGCTAGCATCCAGTATGGGTGCTGGTTTGAGTCCTGGCTGCTCCACTTCTGATCTAGCTCCCTGCTAATGCACCTGACAAAGCAGCAGAAGATGGCCAAAGTCCTTGAACCCCAGCACCCCTGTGGAAGATGTCTCCTGACGCTTGGATTTAGCCTGGCCAGCCAGCCCTGGTTGTTGTACATTTGAGGTTTGATTCAGTAGATGGAAGGTTTCCATATATTTCTCTCTTCCCACCCCCTCTGTACCTCTGCCTTTCAAGTACATAAATAAATCTTTGAGGGGAAAAAAGAAATAGATTTTAAGAAAACCGAGCCAGGATGTGCCCTGCCAGGAATGCCATGAAGCTATTCTCACTTAGGTCCGTGGGGTCTCTCCAGAATGTCACACACAGAGATCCTCCTGCCCAAGGCCACTATCAGATGCTCCAGCACCCAAGTCTGGGAACTATTCTGAAGGCACCAGTGCAAAAGCATCCAGCAACAGCTTTTCTCACACGCGTAGCCCTACCCCAGCGCCATCTCCAGCTGTCCGCCAGCGATTTTTCTCCCTGCCTACTTATTCCCGCTGCCCTCTCGCTCCCTTGGTCACCCACTGCTCACCCGAGGCTTTACCAATTTCTCTCCATCCCACAGCCATTTCTGTAAGCTGGTCCAGCACTCTAGTGGGTATGGTCTATATTTAGAATCAAATAATCTTGTTTTTCACCATAAAGACATTCTTGCCTTTTCTCCAGAAGATTTTGTTCTCATGACAGGCTCAATTCAAGGAGAGAGTTTGATTTGACCTGTTTGTGTAAGAGTAGAAATGACAGGTATTGTTATGGCCAACTTTGAATGTACAACTAGAGCAGGTGTTTGGCCTAGCAGGTGAGACAAGAACATCCTACATCAGAGTCTCTGAATTCAGATCCATTGCCCTGATACCTGAGTCCTGCTTCTTGCTAAAGCAGAGCCTGGCAGGGCAGTAGGTGACAGCTCAGAGACCTGGGTCTTTGCCACCCACCTGGGAGACCCGGATTGAGTTTCTGACTTGTAGCTCCAAGCCAGGGAGTCACTGCAAACATCTGGGAACTTAGCAGATTACAAACATACAGACATACACACACATCAACAAAGAAAAGAAAAGCAACCCCAGGCAGACTCTTTAGATCTCTTCAGTCATAGTTAAAAGGTTTTTTAAGAGTGCTTCTCTTTGCCTCTACCTCTCTCCCTTCCTCCCTTCCTTTTCTTTTTCTTTATTTCTTTTTCTTTGCTTTTCTAGACACTGAAAGATTTGGAGAAATAATACATTTCTGTGTAGAACTTAGTTACATATTAAATCTGGGAAGATTCATCTCTTTATTTAGCCAAATAAGGAGTTTAACAAAATGAAGAGTTGGCCCTGTTTTCTTTAGATTCTGGCAGGCTAATGTCTAGCACCCTCATCATTAACATAATCTAATCATATATTAATAGAACAAAACTGAACTCAGGACCTGTCCCCGGGTTATGGACTCATGTGTATGTCTACCTCCCTCAGCAGTTCACATGCCGAAATTCTGTCCAGCTCTTCTCGGTGGTGGATCACTGGGTACTGAGGGTGCGATCCTCATAAATGGGATCAGCATCTCATAAAGAAAGACCCCGAAGAGCTCTCGCCTTCCTTGCTGCTCCACAAGGAGGCCACATCTGTCTGCAAACCAGCAAAAGGCCTCGTTAGAATCCAGCTTGGCAGGCACCCCAATCTTGGACAGCCACCCTCCAGAACTGAGAAACAAATTGTGGTTCATACGTCACTGATTCTAGGGTGCCTTTCAAATTTATTCATTTATTTAGGGTTATTCTAAAGGCAGAGCAAGAGAAAGAGGAGAGAGAAAGAGAACGATCTTCTATCAGCTGGGTTATTCCCCGAATGTCTGCAATAGGCAGCTCCATCTGGGACTCCTCCGCTGGTGGTGGGGGCCTAAGCCCTTGAGCCGTCCTCTGCTGCCCTCCAGGAAGAGCAACAGCAGGAAGCTGCATTGGAAGCAAAGGTGGTGCTGGAGTCCCTGGCACTGGGACGTGCGGGGCAGGCATCCTGAGCAGTGTGGCACAACCCCCGCCCCAGCTATGGTATTTATAGTATAGCCACTAGAGCCGACACATTCACTCCACTCGCACTCCTCTCCCAGACAACACAAACATGTTCTCTTGTGTTCCCAACCGCACAGGCTGCCTACATCTGCCCCTTTCTTTCTCTCTGACCACATCAGGAAAGAGCACAGCCCTACTCCCTTTTCCAACAGGACCTGCTCAGGCATGAGACTTCAGCATTAAGGGTCCAGGTCTACCTGGCAGGGAGTGGTGCCTTGACACTTGCTGGGTTGGGAAGATGGCCACAGGGAGAGGAGTTGCTGGGAGATCTGCTGTCCTTCCTGCCTCACTAACTTCAATTTTCACACAAGAGAGTAACAAAAAGCCAAGAAAAAGAGGCTTTTCTGATCTAGCTTTAGGGGGAGAAAGAAGATATGCATGTGTAAAAAAGAATCTTTCCTCTTGAAGCTAAGAATTCTACTAGGCAGGTAGAATTTTCGTCATAGACTAGACTTTACAACCCTCAAGGGCAAGTGCAGGCATTGACCAGAGTGCTCTGACAACTAATCACTTACATGCCCAACTAAGAGGCAACAGGAAAAAGACACAAGACAGCTGAATAGTATCCTATAACCATTTTAAGGTTTACAGCAGTTGGTTATGTATAAACTGAAATTGAGATGTCAATGAAATAGTTACAGGACGTGGTTAAGAACTTGATTTTCTAACACATTGGTCACTCAGTAGCATGTCAATTAACTTCATGTTTCAAATTTCCATGTTTCTTTCTGTTGTTGAATTTGTGTTGTGGCTTTTCACTGGAGAGGATGATATTCTGCCATGTCTACTTTCAGATCAAGGATGGTCTCCCAATGAAACTGTTGAATTTATCTGGACAATAAGATGCTGGATTCTCTGCGTGGTCCATGCCTGCAGTGATGGAATTGTGACTGTTTATGAGCTGTACTGCTGTAATACTATAGAGGAAATCAATATGGGGAGAGGGTTTGGGGATGGGGTTGAGGGAATCCCGGAGCCTATGGAACTGTATCATAAAATGAAATAATAATAAAAAAATAGAAAACACAAAACACAAAAGAGGCAACAGAGATGGTTTTATTGTTTTTTTTTTAAAGACTTATTTATGTTAAAAAAAAAAAAAAAGAGTTGCAGAGAGATAGAGAAAGGGGCAAGAGCAAGGTCTTCCATCTGCTGGTTCACTCCCCAGACGGCCATAATGACTGACACTGAGCCAGAACAAAGCCAGGAACCAGGAGCTTCATCCAGGTCACCCACTTGGGTAGCAGGGGCACAAACACTTAAGCCATCCTCTGCTGTTTTTCCAGGCTGTCAGCAGGGAGCTGGGTGGGAGGTGGAGCAGCCAGGGCTTGAATTGGCACCACTTGGGATGCAGACCCGGCAGGTAACAGCTTACTCGTTACACCACACCACTGATCTCCACAGGCATATTTAGACAAAGTTAACTATCCTCCCCTTGCGTTCCTGTTTCCCTGACTCAAAGGCCAATTTCTGGGAACTACAGATGTTATGATCACAATGAGAAAAAAGAAAAAAAGAACTATTTTTAAGCCTATTAGAACTAACACCTCTTTTTTATAGCAAGGGTTTTATCATGCCCTTTAATATCCTGAATAAAATTAATAAGCATAACTCATCCTTGCATTTCAAGAAAGAAATCAAGGGCATGCTCAACTGATATAAAAGAGAGATACAGCATTGTTTATAACAAAATAATATCATTTTGTTGTGTAAATGCTTGAGTAAAGCTACTGTAAACGTCAACATGCTTGGGGAGAGGCCGGGCGTACAGCAGAGCTACAAGCACAGCCACACGTGGGATGGTTTGTGCCACTGGAAAGTGATTTTCTGAAATGATGAACAGCTCTTGACAGCACTTAGAATGAGGCAAAGTGTGATCTTCTTGACTTAGGTGGTCCTACAAAATTCAGGGTTTATTACAATAATGTGCAAAGATCTCGTGGCGACTTTGGAAGCCAAGATGGGGGCAGGTGGCAGATGTTTGTCATGGGTAAGATGCTGGTTAGGACGTCATTACCCATTTCATTAGCAAGAGGTTAGAATGAGAAGTGGAACCAGGACTTGAACCATGGCACTATTAGACAGTGTGGGTTTCCCAAATGGCACCTTCACTGCTGTGCTGAACACCCACCTCAGGATTACACATCTAACTTGTCATGGGCTATTGTCACCAGGCCATCTTTTAACACCTCCAGCACAGCACACCAGACCCTGAACTCACATCCCCTGGGTACAACCCTCCTCACTCTCCACTCTTCCCACTCCTCCTACCCTCTTATTCCTATTCCTGGATGGAAAGGCCCCCATCTACATTTATCTGCAGTCTACTTTATAACTGATATTTAAGAATATGATGCATCAACACTAGACTATGTTTCTGAAGAGCAGAACCTGTGTTAGGCTCATTTTTATATCCATCACATCATTTGGCAAATGTACGTAGAGTACTTACCAAATATGATTTCATGAATGGAGAGGATACCCAAAGTTTAGTGTTCCTGGCAGTGAATTCAAAGGGAACCAAAAGAATGGGGATGAACCATGACATTATTATGGTGAAGACCGAGGCTTGGGAAAAGATCACTGTCTGCTCCAAATGCCTGACAGAGTGCTAGTCACCCCTGATGTTGATAATGCTCTGCTGACTAATGTGCTTGGCTTTAGGAAAGCTCTTGGAAGGAGTGGGGGTGATGGTTTTTTTTTTTTCTTTTGCACTTGCACTAGAGCTACAAAAACAGGAGCCCGAGTCAAAAGACATGTGAAATGTACCTCCTGCTTCTTGACACTTACAACCAGATTCCAAGTTCCTGCTGTGGTTGAGTTTCCGTGAGCATATAAAAATCCTAAAGTCTACAAACTTTGCATGCTCAGGAAAGGTCATCACCTTCATTGCCACTTTTCACTTATCATTTCTTTCTATTCAAGGAGGCTTTAAAATGTTTGTGGAAAATAGAATGCAAAGATAAGCTTATTTTAGGGCAAACACATTTTGAAATCTATGCCTATGAGAGGGTCTTCAAAAGTTCATAAAAGGGTACACATGGATTGCAATTTTCTTGCATCAATATAAATTTACCTTTTAGTTACACTTTGCATGAATTTTTCAAAGTACCCTCATGCTAGTGTTATAAGTTTCCTAAAAACAGGGTTCTATCTACCTTATTATTTAACTCATTCATCTTTCTAACAATAAATTGTGCTGGACATCAAGTTCAGCTTAGTTTAGAGCTTAATGTGGATGAGGCTAAGAACACTCAAGTAAAAGGACATACAGTTATACGAAAAGGCATGCACTGTTCTTAATTTCATGGAAAATGGGCCTAAAATTAACATTCTTAGGCCAAAATTTTAAGAATTAATTTAGAACACGGTTTTTTTTGGTTTGGTTGGTTTTTAGTGTGTTCTACAGTCATGAGAGTTAGGGTGAAATCAGCACCCTATATTAGAGCACTGGTTTGAGTTCCAGTGACACCACTTTCAATCCAGCTCCCTGCTAATGCTCCTGGGAAGTCAGAAGAAATGCTTGGGCCTTGGCCACTCATGTGGAAGGCCACAATGGAGTTCCTGGCTTCAACCTGGCCTGTCCCTGAAGGTTGCAGGTGGTTGGGCAGTGACCCAGCAGATGGAATATCTCTTTTCATCCTCCTCCTTCTTCTTCCTCCTACTTATTCATTCTCTCCTCCTCCTCCTTCTTTCTCTGTCTTTCTCCTCTCTCTGTTTGTCCACCTTTCAAATAAATTAATAAATACATCTTTGTAAAAAGAGAGAGGGCCAACATTAACAAAAATATAGCTGACATATACTACATATACATTAAATACAGAATTGCAGATTCAGGTGTCCTTACTCCAGAATGACGGGTCATATTACTTCCTGGAGTGTACCTAGGAACTGACATTTTTGAAACAAACTACATTTCAAACACGCATGTAGGAGTTGCTAGAATAAACTGAAATTTTGCAACATTGACCTAAACTGACAAGTGAAAATTCATCATGGAAACCCTGGAGCTTAATTATCCAAAACAACCAAGGAATTCTAGCTGTGTGTTGTTTAAGGATTTTTTTTTAAGATTTATTTACTTTTATTGGAAAGGCAGATGTACAGAGAGGGAAGACAGAGAGGAAGATCTTCCATCCGATGATTCACTCCCCAAGTGGCTGCAACGGCCAGTGCTGTGCCAATCCTTTTAAGCCAGGAGCCAGGAACTTCTTTCCGAGTTTCCCACGTGGGTTCAGGATCCCAGTGCTCTGGGCCATCCTCGACTGCCCTCCCAGGCCACAAGCAGGGAGCTGGATGGGAAGTGGAGCTGCCAGGATTAGATCTGGAGCCCATATGGGATCCTGGTGCATTCAAGGTGAGGACCTTAACCACTACTCTATTGCGCCTGGCCCTTAAGGATCTGGTCTTACCTGAATTCGAGTCAGGAAACTGCCCAAGATGCGTCCACACTACTCTTTCCTGGTACACAAAATATGGAAAACACATTCCCTAACAGTCGCTCAAGTTCAACACATAAAGGAACAAATCTCTGGGCCTGTCACTTTTCAGCTGGTGAGAAAAATGGCTTGACTGCTTGTCTTCCTTTTCAATGGCTTTTCCTCTGTTTTTTAAATGCAGTGTTCTTCACTGTCACTTAGCACAAGGCAAGGTGGCTAGATAGAAATGTAGAATATAGGCCCATTGTGGGCAAAGGGATCACCAGCCAGGACATGGGGAGAGGGATGGGCATCTGGAAGTTGGGAGCACTTCAAGGCACCAGAGTATGGTCATGAGGCAGTGTTGATTGAGTTCATGGAATATCTCAGGGTGTTCTGAGGAGAAGAAAAGTCTCATGCTTGTGTAGGATTTGAGTACAGTCACAAAGAACAGGGTGAGGAGTGTGGAAAGGCAGAAAAGGAAAAGGAAGGACATATCCAGAAATTGGAATGACATGACACATTTGGGATGAGAAGAGGTAAATCTATAGGACAGAGCAGGGGTTTAATCAAGAAAGGTAGGCAGTGGCTGTGTGTCTTGGAGACCTGCTTCATAGCAGGTCCTAACACAAGACAAGAGAATTTTGGACATTTTAAGGAAATTTGATTATTGTACATCAATATGTTTGGAGAAATGAATATTTCAAGATGATTAGTCAGGTGGAAGTTTTAGGGAGGTTTTCAAGGAGGAGAGATGTGAAACAAACAGACCATGTAGAAAGTCTATTGCAATGAACTGCATATGCAGTTAAAAAGACTTTCACCAAGATGAGAGTGGAATAGAGAGGAAACACAGATGTTTCGGGTGGGGGTTCAGCACAGGATTTAGACACTACATCACATGTTAAGATACATGGGTTTAATATATGGGTTTAATACTGAGTTCCAGCTCCTAACAGCAGTTTCCTGCACGTGAGAACACTGGGAGGAAGTGATGACTCTAGTATTTGGGATTTGTCACTTATATTAGAGATCTTGGCTGGGAACGCAGTTCCTGGCTTTGACCCCTGCCCAGCCCAGGTCATTGTGGCTATTTGGGGAATGACTTGGTGAGTGAGAGCTTTCTCTGTTTCTCATCATCTCTCAAATAAACAAAAATATGTTTTTTCAAAAACAAAGTTCAAATTGTTAAAGCTTTTTTAAGAGAGATATTATGAGGTAAATAAGAATAGCAAATATTGTGATCAATTAGTTGGACATGAGGTTGTGAAAGAGAGAGGAATCAAATCTTAGATTCTTTCAAAACTTTGAAAGTACTGATCACTGTTCAGAAATACCCAACGATTTGTAGACAGGTATTTTCTGAGTTGAGCTTGCTAATGCATTTTTCCTTGCACTGATGTCCATCCCAGTAACAGGCCTGTGAGCATTTCTAGATTTTTCTCCATCACATTTTAATGAAAATTGCTAAATTCATCCTGTGGAGAGCAAAGAGAATCTAGAAAGACCAGGCCATGGGACCAACAGTAAATTGCAACTTGACACATCTGCCCTTAACTCAAAGTACTCTGGGTCAGACACAAGACATAATCAGCAGGAGCGAAAACCCATATATGGATGATGGTGATGGCATACAAACAGACAGGCAGATAACAGTGACAGACAGATAGACAAAGGATAGTTGATAAAAAGAAAATAGATTGCAGAGAGAAAATAGATGGGTGGATGAATGGCTATATGGATGAATAGATGCTAGATACACATGTATATACATACATACAAACATACACACATATGCAGGCAAATCATGGGCCTTCATTTAAGTTTTAGCTTCAGTTTCTAAACTGGTTTGATACCTAAGAGAGGCAAGTGCAAACTATTCTTGAAGCTTACTCAAACAGAAAATAGTGGAGAGAGCAGACCCCAAAAATCTAGGGAGAGCTATGCTCCAACTCAGACACTCTCTAAAGAGGTTCTTCTGTTCATACCATGAATGAATGATAACGTTCAGAAATAAGGAACTGGCAGTAATGAGCTCAAATGAGAGGTTGGCTTGGAATTGACCTTCCAGTCCAGAAAGAAGTGCAAATGCTTGGGCTAAGGACTGACTGATTATATGGCTTGCGTCTTACCCACAGTGGGCAGTCAGTGCATGTACTGTTAACCTCAGTTGAAAATACAGTGTTTGATGCTGATAGCAACCCCTCCTACTCAGCTGGAGGCACAAGCTGGCCTCAAGAGAAGCGAGAAGCAGATGAGAAGGTACCTCTGGAAAAGGAGACAAGATGAACCTCCAACAGAAGAAGAAGCTGAAGGAAAACAATTTGTTAGTGAATGCCTCATGACAGGCAGAAACTAGGGATCAGACTCCACTTCTGCATCTGGGTGGGCACGAAGAAGGCCTCGGGTGGGGCTTGGGGCTTGGCAGAAGGGAGAGAAGGTGTCCCCAGCTGGCAGCATGAGCAGCAGACCCGTGTGTGGAGTAGGCAAGGCAGGGTGAGTGTCAGAGCAGTGGCGACCTCGAGGGCAGAGGCAGGAAACATCTGAGGACCCTAGTCCTGCCCCATCCAGAGACCTGCCTGGGGCAGAGGCTGACACGGGGAGTCAAGTCCCCTCACCAGAGGTGTGGAAACAGTGATAGCATGTGGGTTCCTAGGGCCAGCCTGGGTAGAGGTCTGCCCCATGCAAAGAGGAGGATAGAAACACGGACGACCCAAGGGTAGCTGGGACTTACCAGTACTGAGCAGGTCCCAGGCTTGTGGCTGTGCGAAGCTCTCCAGACTTGCCATCACTTTCAGTCCTCACGTCGAGCCAAAGAGGGTCTACCCTCCCCAAAACGGGAGACCAAGGCAGGGATGTTTGGATTCCACCCAGCCACCCAGCAGCCAGATCCCTCTAAGGGCTCTCCCCCCTTTTGGGTCTGCAAATAAACAAACAAAAAACCTCAGAGGATGAACAAAGGTGCACATTAATCAAGATTCCTGTATGCCAAATGGTCTGCCGTCAACACTTACCCTCATAAACAGACGTCGAGAACAAAGCCTGGGTGGGCCGCTCCATGAACACCTTACCTTAACTTCCAGAGGACACGCACTGATGCAGCAAAAAAAAAAAAAAAAAAAAAACCCTAATTCGCTAAGCTTCAGATGTAGCCATCATCCCCATCCGAGGCAAGAGCATCTCAGTAATGATGAAAAGCACTAGGATATTAACCTTGTTATTGGACTAAGCACAATGTACACTCCTGACCAAAAAAAAAAAAGAGAGATTTATGTGATGTAAGATGGAAAGATAAACTCTTGTCCCTTAGTGGCTATTAGAAACATTGCCAAAATACCATAAATGTGTGAGAGATGACATGATTATTTTGCATTTCCTGCAGTGTAAGAATTTATAGGGGCAGAGTTGACAGCAAAGATGGCAGTGCTTGATGGCTGGTGGTGGGGGAAGCGAGCTGCTACGTGCCCAGCTGGTCCGCAGAGGAGGGCCCCCGCCCAGAGCACTGATCAAGGGCAAGTGGCTGCAGGAAGAAAGAACCCACCCGATTGCGTAACAGCCAACAGCTGCCTGCATCCTCTTTCTTCCCTGCCTCCAGCCACCTGCTCAGACGCTGGGCTCCTCATTTCATCACTATGTGCTGTCAGATTCTGGAACTGTGTCCTTCGAGTCACCACAAAGCTTGAAACATGAAAGCGCATCCAGGATAGTTTAGGAAATCCAAGGAGGAGAGGCCTAGGGTCCCTGACCATCCCCACAATGCCTCACAAAGGCAAGCTTCGGATCCAGCAGGTTAAGTCACCACGTGTGACACTGGCTTCCTACACAAGCTCCAGTTCCAGTCCTAGCTGTTCCACTTCCAATCCAGTTCCCTGCTAATGTGCCTGGGAAGGGAGAGGAAGGCCCATTCACATGGGACCCTACCACCCACTTGGGAGAACCAGATGGAGTTCCAGGCTCCTGACTTCTGCCTGACCCAGTCTTACCCCCAGACGTTTGAGGGGTGAACCAGTGGTTAGAAGATCTCGGTCTCTCCATTTGTAAACTTGGACTTCAAGTAAATACATAACATCTTTTAAAAATAAGTTCTGTTGACAATACATACAAACTTTCAGGAAATGACGAACATCTAACCCTGAGGAACCAGAGTGAGGGAGCAGAGAGCAAACTGTGATGTAACTGAAACCAATCTGAAAATCATTTCTGCAGCTGGCCAACTTCCACTGGTTGCCCTAGAAGGGGCATCGTCAACATTGGCCTTGGAAGGTCTGCTCATGGAAAGTCAGCCCCAGCTCAGGCAGTCAGGATTGGATGGATGCAGGTCATGTAAAGACCTGAGAGCAAATCAAGGCCAGGTCCAAAGCTCCACTTGGCCAGCAGTCAGTGTCAGAAGCAGGAGGCCCGCTCAGCTCCTGGCCTCTAGAGAGGCCACAGAGAGTACACAGAATTAATCAATGGGGGCCGGCATGGCAGATGAATCCTCTGTCCTGTGGTGCTGGCATCCCATCTGGATGCTGCTCTACTTCCCATCCAGCTCCCTGCTGGCAGTCTAGGAAAGCAGTGGGGGATGGCCCAAAGCCGTGGGACCCTGCACCTTTGTGGGAGACCCAGAGGAAGCTCCAGCCTCCTGCCTTTGGACCAGCTCAGCTCCACTGTTGCAGCCATTTGGGGAATGACCCAGCGAGTGGAAGACCTCTTTCTCTATGCCTCTTTTCTTCTAACTTGAACTTTCAAGCAACAATAAATATATCTTATTAAAAACAATTAACCATTGGAGGGGTCTGGGTTACCATCCTTCGGTAACATCATTTCTTTTTCTTGTGGAGCTGAACACAGAGCAATGTGCTCCTAGGACCTGTCACACGGACACCAGTGGCCGTGGCCCCGGGTTGGGTTTCAGCTCCGGTGGGTTGATTCAGTGGCCTTGTGATGCTCGAAGGCAAAGATGAATACAGTGAGCTAGAGAACACACAGATCCCTCGGGCTGACCTAAAAAGGGAGTACCACGAGCACAGGTGCTTCACGAACAGAGTGTCGTGAAGTCAGTACTTGTCAAGTTAAGCGTTGGCAAAGGAAGCACCGTGGCCCCTGGATGTGGCTAAGCGAGGGCTTCAGCTGCTGCATTCCATATTTAACTGCAGGCTGCAAACTGAGACGCAGCTCCTACAACTCTAAAAACACTCTCTACTACAGAGAATGGTGACTGAAGCAAAAGTAAAAATAGCTGCTTGCATCACAGTCTGAGAAAATCTAAATCTGAAAATGATCATTTTTAGTTGCATGCTACCAAATAAGGACATTGGGAAGGCAAGGAGTTACCAGAACTCAAGCATTGACCAGAGTTGGCATTCCTGAAGACAAACATCAGATATTCTAACGCGTGTATCCAGCCTCCCCCTAGATGGGTAGCTCTGAGTTCCCACCTGAAAAATGGGTTGAACAACTTCTCAGAAGGGCTACCCAGCCTTAGCCTACCCAGGTGAATGCCTCCAGGGCTTCAGACTTCCAAACACCAGGACACACTACTTCTGGTCTGAAGAATATGTGAAGCTTTTCATAGTATCCCACAGGCATGATGTCCTTTGATCTCCCAAACCCGCCAGGCAAGGTGTTTGTGTGCACTGGTTGTCGCATCAGAGTGCCACTGCGCCAGGATGAATCACTGTGTGGTAGAGAAAGGAACAAACAAAGGAAAGCTGGGGGACGTTGAGATCTGAGGTCCCTGTTAAGGCTTCCCTCCACCCCTGCAGAAGTGCTCTTAAGTGACAAACCCCCCACAGCATGGTTTCGGGTTTTGCACACACTCCAAAAGTGTTTTCTTCTTGGTGTCGCTGTGAGGAGACAATTTAAAGAGAGTTAGGGAGGGTTCTGGCCTTTTGTTTTGAAATCTCCTCTGTTGCCTAGTTGTCTGCAGACAGGGAGATGGGCTTATTTGCTTTCAACAGACTGAACAACTTCTAAAACAAGCAGGATGTTATGACAGGTTGACTTATTCCGGAGGTGCGGAGCCTCTCACCCAAGATTCTGTCGCTGTGTGACTCGGGCGAGCACTGTCTGTTGTGGCGTACTTGGGGAGGTGGCAGGAGAAAAATGGCGCTGTTGTGCAGCGCCACCAGCTAGCTGCTTCTGCAAGGGTTTCTTGGGAGTCCTGAAACGAAATCTACATTATCCAGTGCCCAAGCGCCAACCACCTCTGCCAAGAAGCCACGGGGCATAGTTTCCAAAGATGGAAGACCTGATTCCTCTGCCTGGAACAGAGGCGATGCTTGTGGTTCATTACAGTAGGTTTGCGTGGATTCGTTTATTCCAGCAAAATAACAATGTGAGTGGGCAAAAATGACATCGATCCGGCCCCTTGCTTGGTTGTAGAATTGAGATGCAGTGGAAAGGAGAGCGACCAGGAGCTACCAGCACAAGGTGGGAAGCTCCCACCTGGGGACATCACCCACCTTGGCACATGGCAAACCCTTCGTGGTGTAGGCGATCTCTCCACCTCTCCCTCCCCAGGAAAGGCTGGCCCTCAGGACATTACCAGCAGGGCCTCTAGGGCCCCGGGGATTAGGAGACAGGAGTTCTGGTCCCGCCTCTGCTCCTAATTCCTTGGTTACCTTCAGATAAAGGGAGTCTGCCTGTTTCATCTGGGAAGTCGGGGGTGAAGCGTTCTCCAAGGGCCGTACGAGAACGCACAGAGAGTTGGTAAAGCAAAAGGTGATTATCCCCGTTGGCTGTGAAAGAACGGACCTCGCGGGTGGTGCGAAAATAATCTTCCCCGAATGCCGGCAGTAGCGGGTCGGGAAAGCCCGCAGAACCGCAGGATCGCGGCGCGCAATGCCAGCGCAGACAGCCGAGGCGGGAGAAAACGGGGCGCAGGGAAGACGGCTCGCCTGGCGGAGCGGCCAAGGCAGGCTTCAGGAGGGAAGCGGTGCGTCCTCCGCCCCCGCAGTTTCTCCGCACCATTGCGCGGCACCTTGCGCACACCATTAAATGTCAGCCACAGAAAACATTTTCTTTGCTTTGTTGTTCCAGACCAGGGGTCTTTTGTCCTCCCTAGAACGCATATGCAGAAACAACGATAGAACAGCTTTTTTTTTCTCCCTCTCTCTCCAAAGCCATGACAAACAAGCGGCTGCTTCCTCTCTCTCCCTCCCTCCTTCTTCCTTATCCCCACCCTCTAAAATAAATCATTGTTCCAAAAACCAAAATCCCATTGTCTATTGTCCAAGGAGCCGAGGATCTGCCGGGGAAGCGCGCTGGGGGCGCCGTGGCCGCCCGCGGCCGGTAGGTGGCGCCCGCAGGCAGCGCAGGCGGGGCGCAGGGCCGCTCCCGCCCCAGGGGCTCCCGGCTCCCATCCGCGCGGCGCGCTAATTGCCGGGTGCTCCGCCGGGACTTGGGGCACCGGGGGAGCCAGCGGCCGCGGACGTGGGGAAGCCGGCTCCACATACACAAAGCCGGCCCTAGAGCCAGCGGCACGCTCTCACCCGCCTTCTCCCCATCTCCTCAGCCCCACCGCTCAGGGCTGAGACCCCCGCCGACCCAGAGACCCTGCGGGAAAGTGGGGGGCTCAGGGTATCGGGACCTCTTCCATCCCTACCCCCGCTGTCCAGCGGGCGCTGCCCAGGCCCAGAGTCGTGTCTCGCCTCCCGCGTGCCACGTCTGGAGACGCAGAGTGGGCTGAGCTGCAGAGCACGAGGTAACCCCCACCGCCACCACCACCCTATGTGTCCCAAGTGGGCTCCACCTGCGGGTCCCCTTCCTGGAGGGAGCCTGCCGCATCCGAGGGAGCCTGAGCTGGCCACGTGGTCGTGTGACCCCCCCACCCTATTCC
This sequence comes from Ochotona princeps, assembly GCF_030435755.1. Lineage (NCBI taxonomy): Eukaryota > Metazoa > Chordata > Mammalia > Lagomorpha > Ochotonidae > Ochotona > Ochotona princeps. The sequence goes on from NC_080838.1 coordinate 16,828,660, forward strand.
CTGTCTGGTAAAACCCGTTGTTAAGATGTCTGAGCTCAGGTGGCAGAGGCCTGGGCTGGCCACTGCAGGGCTTGGTAATCTTGAGGCTGTTCCTAAACTCCCCCCCCCCCCCTCCAGCAACCGCCTGGGCAACACGGGCAGTACCACTTAGCTGCTAGGAATGGTGTGAGGGTTTGTAAAAAGTGCTTACCTGAGCCAGAGTCCTGGGGGAGAGTAGCTATTATTATTAACAATCAGGCTGCCCTTGGAGGAGAAGGGGTGGCAGTTCGTAGCCCTGCCCAGTAGGAAGGGCGCTCAGGGAATGGTGACCAGAAGGGTGATGCCCATCAACGGGAGACCCCAGCTGGCCCCTGCCACCCCAAGCCAGCAACTGCTGCCTGGTAGTGGCCAGCTGAGGCCCTCCTCCCTCTCCCCACTTCCCCCCCCCCAGCGGCAGACACCTGCCCCCTGGGGAGATTGTTTCCCCCTTTCAGCTGGAATGCCCAGAAAGGGCAGGCCCTGGAGGGAGATGGGGCTCCCCAGAAGCTCAGCAGGAAGTGGAGGAAGCCCTAGGCCTCCTTAGTTCACTCGGTGGAATGAGGGCCCAAAGATCTGCTTTGCAGGCTTGCTGGGAATTCTTTGCGTAGTTATGTGTAATAAACCACGAGGCACAAGCGCGCTCTCCTCTTGTCTCTCTCTAGTTCGCTCTGGAAATTTAAAAAGTTAAATTTTACTGGTGAGATGAGGTTACCTAGCAGAAAGTAAAGGACGGACATTCCTGGAATTCCCGCTGATAGGAAGGGGGACCCAGCAACTGCTAACAGCCTCTCTGCTCTCACCTAAGTCAACAGACTTCTCTCCCCTCCAAAAAGGAGCAGAAATTCCGGGGGACCACATGCTTCCTGGAACCGCACGGGTGCGACTTAGACCGGCAACCAGGTTTGCTAACTCAGTTGTGCATTGTAGAGCAGATTGTCCACCTGGAAGGTTGCCTGGAAGGGGAAGAGGGTAGATGCTGAGCAGGTCATTCAAGTTGTGCTGGTTACTGAGAGGTGTGCCCGGCTGCCCAGTGTCTCCTGAGTACTGTTCCCCTAGGAAGAGCTTGGGCAGCTGGGGCATAGCACTGAGGCAGGTAGGGGGTGCTGTCCACCTTTCTTCAAAGGATGCTCCAGCATTCCTATACTCATCAGGTGCTGGGAGAAAGTTCAGGGACTGGCTACCTCAAGGCCAGCCTCTTAGACACACCCAGTGCCCCTGGCCTCCTGGGGACTCCTCAAGCAGCTGTATGGCATGTGCTGTGAACACTTCATGGCCTCAGTGGGCCAGTCTGCAGATGACCACATCTCTGGCCAGCATCTTGGACACAGGAGGGACTCCAGGCCAAAGTCATGCAACTAAAACATGTGCCAGTTCTTGACCCAAAGAAAAACTGTGTGCTATTAAAAGGAAGCACCATTTTGGTCTGTTTGAGGTACAGTTGCTTTGCAGAGGGCTCCCATCGGCTACAATGCAGCTGAGAGAGTCCTGCTCCCCAACTCCATCAGCCCCGGCGCTTCCTTCATGTGTGGGTTCTACACACCCCTTCTGTACCTCACCTGAAGATCCCCCCTCCAAGAAATCGGGGAAAAACTCCAACTAGCATCTCCCAGCAGCACTGAGTTAGGGCTGATGGAGCAGGTGTTTCTGCCTAGACGTTAAGATTGCTACTTCTGGAGAGTGAACAGGTGCATTGGAGTGCTCACTCTTGCTCTTGCTCTCAAATGTATTTCTTTTAAAGATTTATTTATTTTTGTTGGAAAGTCAGATATACAGAGAGGAGGAAAGACAGAGAAGAAGATCTTCAGTCTGATGATTCATTCCCCAAGTGGCTGCAATGACTGGAACTGCGCTGATCCGAAGCCAGGAGCCTGGAGCCTTTTCCGAGTCTCCCATATGGGTGCATGGTCCCAAGACTTTGGGCTGTCTTCAATTGCTTTCCTAGACCACGAGCAGGGAACTGGATGGGAAGTGGAACTGCTGGGATTAGAATCGGCGCCCATATGGGATCCCAGCCCGCACAAGGCCAGGACTTTAGCCGCTAGGCTACTCTCAAATGTATTTTTTTTCCCTTAAATTGGATTAGGAGTAGGGTACTCTCTGCCTCCCCACAGCTCCTCCCCAGAGTGTGTCCTGACTTGGCCCTGGCGTAAGATTGTCACCATGTTTTTTTGTTTTCTTTTTTTAAGATTTATTTTATTTTCATTGCAAAGGTAGATTTACAGAGAGAAGAGGAGGCAAATATGTCTAATTTGCTGGTTCACTCCCCAAAAGGCTGCAATGGCCAGAGCTGAGCCAACCCAAAGCTAGGAGCCAGGAGCTTCTTCTGTGTCTCCCATGCTGGTACAGGGTTCCAAGGTACTGGACCATCCTTTGCTGCTTTCTCAGGCCCTAAGGAAGAGTCTGATTGGGAAGCAGAGCATCTGGGACATGATCCGATGCTCATATGCGATGCTGCGCTTACATGTGAAAGATTAGCCAGTTGAGCCATTGCACTGGGCCCTGTCACCGTGTTTTGAACTTAGTGTGTCTGCCATGATCCGCAGATGTCAGCATGTCCTGGTGGTTGTGTCAGATCTTTTGCTTTTGGGGTTAGAAGCCTGTTACTGAAAACTCAGTAGGTGGGTTGTGGTGACAGGTTATAGTGGCCTGAATGGACCTAGGCTGCTGGAGGATCAGGTTAGGAATGGCACATTGATCAGGTCACCTTGCTTCCTCCTGAAGTTTCTTTCCCTGGTCAATTCGAGGACTGGCTACCTGTGCAATGTTGTGTGTGGCTGAGTCCATACCCCAGGAGTGACTAATTGTCCCACTGCACCAACTGTCTGTCTTAGAGGTCTCGTTTTCACCACTGAACACACTGAAAAATCAAAGTACAGTGACTCAAAAGGAATTAGCATCTAATAGCCTTGGCATTTTCTGTGTTTTCATATATCTGCCCCTAAGTAGTCAGATTTCGAAGTCTAAACAGATCTAAGATGACTGATTGGATGTTTACATCATTGAATGAGGAGAGGGTGCTGATTGCCAATTCTAGACCCCAAGACACCCCACCTCCCCACCAGAACCAAAGTTATGATAGAGTTTGGCTTAGCAGGAAAACTCAACTTTATGGAAAAGCATTCTGATCCCCTAAAATCCATTTCTTATTTTACATGTGATGCTAAGTTTCAGCTTTTTTTTTTTTCAGAAAGTTTCATTTTTGCTATATTTTTAGATTCAAAGGTATTTATTTAAGGTGAACAAATGATACAGCATACCCAACTGCTAGGACTGCTTTTTAATTGAGCACAAAAAGGGAATACCTGGAACAAGAATATGCAATTACCACTTCATTGTTTTCAGTGCATTTTGTCAAGTTTGTTTATCTCATTGGTAATGTGATGATACAGCAATCCTTGGAAAATAGAATAACACTGTGTTAAACAACACATCTAGATAAAAATGGAAGATGGTGTTAGCCACAACCCGCAAGGCCTGCTATGCGGAGAACTACCTTGGAACAAAGCCACGTCCCGCCTAACGGGAGAAGATGCCACTGTGGTGTCTCCCTTTCTGGTGCCACAGTGTTGCTGAACAAAGGCCTCCAGGCAGTAGCAGCGTGGCATCTATTTTGTGACGTGATTTCTATTTTCAGGGCCCCGTTTTCCTCCTGCTTTGTTCCTGATGCATCTGGTCATCGGTGCCTTCTGCTTCGCTCCATCACACTCACCATCGCCAGTGCCCACCCGGAGCATTCAGCAAGCTGTCCGCAGGCCAGAGCAGGAGGGCTGTTGTCCATCTCCAGGGCCGACAGGTATGCTCAAGGACTGGCCCACCGCAGGTAGACAAGGAAGGGTGTTTGCATTCTGCAGGATGAAAAGGCTATTCCAAATGGTGTCAAAAGGAAAAAGCTAGACAACTAGCATATATCCAACTCTTGGATACTGCTTAAACAGCAAATGGGGCTGAGGTTTCTGCTGGTGCAGTATGCATGTCCTAACTTGTGACTGGATCAAAAGTAGCTATATGATACTTAAAAGTTTGCGTAGTTTCCCCAGTAACTTTACAAAGTAAAGGAGAAACTCTGAGTATTTATTTTTTACTGCTAAACAAGGATTAGATTGTCTCTAAACATGTCACACAAGTATAAAATCCTGCAGCTTTAGATTCTATATATGGCTTTAATCTGATTTTAATATTCATTCCTTCAGCTAGACATTAAACAATTATTTAAGTACCTATCATGTACTAAGCACAAATTTGCATTAATGACAAAACAGATATGGATTGTTCTTCAGACTACCATGCCCATAGACGAATCTGTACCCTTACAAACAGCATACATTTTGGAGAAAATTAAATGGATTTGGAGATTAAGAATACCAAAATGTACCTATATTAATAAAGGAATTATAAATGGTATCTCTAAGCAGAAGATATCTAAATCAACATCCGAATAATTTTAAGTCTGTACAATTATGTATGAGGAGAGGATTGACATTCTAGGGGGAAGAAATGGATGACACAGACAAAGGAAAAAGTGTTCTGTGTGAAGAGTTGAACCTTAAAGATTCAGATTTCTGCAGACTAGAGAACATGCTAGAACCCATGCCAGTCCGGGCCACATAACCAGTTTTTAAATCCCTTTCATAACTCTTTCTGAGTAGTTAACCAGCCTGAGGCTGAGTCGCTCCACGGGGAGGAAATGTAACACCTCTTGAAGCATTCGTGGAAACCTGGTCTCACCATGAGACTTTACTCCAAGTGAAGAACCTGGAGCCATAATCCGACTGGTAGTCACGGCCCCGCACCTGTGAGCATTTTCAGGCGAAATGGAAGCAGCCGCTTGGATAGCTGTGTGCACCACTTACTATTCCGTGAGATGTCATGGAGAGACAAGATTTCAAGCTTGTCATCCTTTCGGAAAGAAAGGCGAGAGGAATAAGGTAGCTATCAAAAACTTTCCATTTTTTTTTTTAAATAGCAAACTACAGGTCTGCATCCTGGCAGACTAGTGATTGCATAATATGGTCAGTTGTAACTTTGGGGGACAGCTTATGGTTGGGCTGCCATGATGAGGTGGGGGCCCCTTCCCTGTGGTACTTGTGGCGCACTGTACAGAGGAAGTGTGCTGTATCCACTGGTTTTCCACAAGGTTTTGATAACATGAGTTATGGCCGGTTATTAAAGAAGCTCAATGAGATTCCAAGAAGACTGTGCCAATGATTTGCTGCCGTTGCTCATACCCACTGAACACCAGCGATGGCTTCACTGTTTACCTGTCCTGGGGTACGTAACAAAACCTACATTTCCAGGTCTCAGGGAGGTACTTTCAACTTGAAAACCCCAGACGATGCACTCTTACAGACATTCATGAATTTTTGTAGTGATTGTTGGCACACTCTACTTGAATCAACCGTCAGAGGATGTTGACTCATCTGCCATATTTATAATACTGTATGGGTACAAAAAATCAGAAAGTTGACTGAGATTAAATGCTAAATCACACGATGAAAATCCTATTGACAACTGATACATTTCAACACCACTGAAAAACAAGAGGAAAACCTTCATTGAATTTCACTTCTCAGCAGTTATGCTCTAAAAATATCAAAGCAAAAGAAAAATAAAACACAAAGAATATCTGAGGCTGGTCAATGGTGAGTGTGCTTGTGTGGCACCTGCTTCTAGAATAAACTAAAGAGCTACAGACCAGGGCCACCAGTGTCTTAAGCCAGTCCATGAGGACCATCTCTTAGACTTGCCTCATGCCAAAGGATGAGAGACTTGCCAACATGCCCTGGAATGCAGCCAACCCAGCAAGGCTGAAGGATGTCCTCTACGTTGGCCAAGTACCTGCAGGCTGATCTTCATGTGCCCCTGTAGTCTGTTGAGGTGGTTCAGCTTCAAGGAACTGACCATTGGACCCTTTTCAAAATTTTACTCAGGGGACTGGTGTTGTGACATAGCAGGTAAATCTACCACCTGTAATGGTGGCATTCATATGGTTGCTGATTTGTGCCCTGGCAATTCCACTGGCAATCCAGCTACCAGCTAATGACTTAGGAAAAACAGTGGAAGGTGGCCCAAATGTTTGGGCCTGCATGGGAGAACTAGAAGAAGCTTGTGATTCCTGGCTCCTGGCTTCAGTCAATGCCTGGCTGTTGCAGTTATCTGGTGAGTGAATTAGCAGATGGAAGATCTCTCTTTCTTCCTCTTTCTCTTTCAAATAAATTTAAGAAAAAGAACAAAACAACAAAAAAATGGAAGATTCCTTAAACATCGCTGGTGGTGGCGTCTAGCTCTAGCAAGCTGGCAGGCAGAACAACAGACCTTGCTGGGCAGCGGTAAGGAAAAATGGAGCAGGTCCTTCTGCCCAGAGCTTGTATGCACATGTCACTTTCATTGGTCTCATTGCCACTAGTATCCCCCTGGATTGGACGGAAGCCAAGAGAGGATGTAAACTGAGATTCTGGCAGACTGGTGTGTGGACAAATAGAGGAGAGAGGAACGAGTATAGGGGAGCCATTCTGTTCCCTACTCTGTTCCCTACTCTGCCTGGTATTCTTGAATAACTCATTTAGCCTCATCTTCAGAGGCGAGGTGTGACACCCACTCCCACTGTGAAGTCAGTAAGAGGGGAGGATAAGAAATATTACACAAACTTAGATTTTTTTTTTCAGGTACCATATGGGTTGGATTTAACTGTGTTCAGTGCCTCCTGAATTTAAAGGTGAGTTATGTAAGTGATGGTACACAGGCCAATGTAAGCAAATAGGCGTAGATTAAAAAAAAAAAAAGACGGGACCAGAGAAATTAACCTCAGGACAAAGGGGAAAACAAAACAAAACAAAACAACCAAACTAAAAAAGTTGATGAAAAACTGGAAATGCGTGTTCTGTGGCAACAGCTGGCTCCTGTGGAATTCCTCTGCAGGTACGTGGCCCTACAGCAGCAGGGGTGGGTGGAGCGAGCTTGGTGCCACTGGTGAAGACCAGACACATAAACTTAACGCGATTTATCATCTCCAGCTGTTTGGGTACAAAGCCAGGCAATTCTGCCAAGCAAGTCTCTTAGAATCTTCCCTGAGTGGGAAGAACATAGGAGCAGGAGCATAGGGACCCAGATCCCGCTCCCAGATCGCTGACTACCTTGTGCTGGGTGACCCACACCTCATCTCCCTGCATTCGTGGAATCATAGTTGAAGCATCTGTGCAAGGAAATGGTAGGACCCTAGTTCTGCAAACTTGGAAACTGATTGTGCTGACAGCCCTCACATTCCAAGGCTGCACTTTGCTGGGAGCCTGAAGTGTGAGAAATCGCAGCAACTGACCCAGGTATTGATCCCCTCACACAGGCACACACTTATACACCCGTACACACCTGTACACACCTGTACATACATTTTCTATGAATTCTGCTGGGCAGAAGGATCATACTCCATCCCCTAAGCACCTATCTGAAATCTCATGTGGATCCTCTTGCATTATAGATAGAATTTTGATAGATTAGCCTTACCTATAGAATTTCCTAAAATTTTTTTCCAAGAAACCGAGCAAAGTAATTTTCAAGGTAGGTGGGAGGTAATATAGGTAGAGTTAGGATGTACATGTGTGTGTTTTGGCAAATATCACCCCTGCTTCTATAAATGGTGAAATATAATACTTTGATGTAATTTGGGACAAATTAGGTCATACTAGAAAAATAATTACTTTTTTAAGATTTATTGATTTTTATTATTGGAAAGGCAGATCAGAGAGAAGGAGAGACAGAGAGAAAGATCTTTCATTCGTTGGTTTACTCCCCAAATGGCCACAGTGGTTGGAGCTGAGCTGATCTGAAGCTAGAAGCCAGGAGCTTCTTCCTGGTCTCCCATGTGGGTGCAAGGTCCCAAGGTTTTCGACCATCTTGTGCTGCTTTCCAAGGCCCTAAAGAGGTGTCTGGATGGGAAGTAGAGCATCCAGGACATGAACTGGTGCCCATATGGGATCCCAGCACTTGCAAAGTGAGGATTTAGCCACCAAGCCATCACACCGAGCCCAATAGTAACTTTCATATTCAGAAAACAAATGAGTGGCTAATTTTTTTTTTTTTTTTTTTAAAAGGCCCTGGTCTTATCAACCTTGCATGCTTTTTTTTTTTTTTTTTTTTTTTTTTTTTTTAAAGATTTATTCATTTTATTACAGCCAGATATACACAGAGGAGGAGAGACAGAGAGGAAGATCTTCCGTCCGATGATTCACTCCCCAAGTGAGCCGCAACGGGCCGATGCGCGCCGATCCGATGCCGGGAACCTGGAACCTCTTCCGGGTCTCCCACGCGGGTGCAGTGTCCCAAAGCATTGGGCCGTCCTCAACTGCCCTCCCAGGCCACAAGCAGGGAGCTGGATGGGAAGTGGAGCTGCCGGGATTAGAACCGGCGCCCATATGGGATCCCGGGGCTTTCAAGGCGAGGACCTTAGCCACTAGACCACGCCGCCGGGCCCGGCTAATTTTTTTTTAATTAAGAAAAAAGATCTGGGATAATTGTTTATCAATCTTTTTTTAGCTTTAAGTCATCTTTCTTCACCATTTTTGGAATTTCTAAGTCAACTAAAAAGACTTTTTAAAAAAGATTTATTTACTTATTTAAATGTAGAGTGACAAGAAAAAGAGATTGAGAGAGAGAAATTTCCATCCCCAGATGCACTCCTCAAGTAGCCACAATGGCTGGGATTGGGCTAGATAGAAAACCAGGAGCCTGGAACTCCATCCAGTCTCCCATATGGATGACAGGGGCCCAAGCACTTGGGCCATATTCTGTTGCTTTCCTATTTGCATCAGCAGAGATCTGGATCAGAAGTGGTATGGCTGGGACTTGAACTGAGACACTGGTGTCATAGGGGCAGTGGCATGACAGTGGCCCCCATAAACTTTTTTGAATCTTATCCCGCTCTACTGATCCTCCCAAATCTGCTCTCTGATTAACAGCTCCATGTACACTCCCTGCTTTCTTCCCCATTTCTTTCCACCTTCATCTCCAGACTCCATTTTTTTCTACACTCAACACCTGGGCCTTCTTCGCTGGGCCCCTCTGTAGAGAATTCTGACTGAGCAGTCCCTAAACACACCCCTTTCTCAAATGGGGAGACCCCAAACTGAGGCCACACTGGCTCTACACTGAGCCCCTTCAATGTTCAGATGAAAGTCAAGAGGCTCAAAGTTTGCCCTGTCTACCCTCCACACAATCGCTGTGCCATCTTGACCAGCTCCCAGCCACCTGTGCCACAGCTCAGGGACCCAGTCTTGCCTGCACTCAGCTTCCTGGAGGGAAAGCTTGCTCCTTTATGGGAGTCTTCTGGCTAAATTGATGGCTCTTTGATTCAGTCAGCAGGTGCTTTCAGCGAGGCAGGAGAGGACTGCCATGGCTTGCCGCGTAGTGTCCATTTGTAAAACAAGGAAGTGGAAGGATCTATCCGCAGTGAATTCGCTCTGACGGCTCACGGCAGTTTTTCAGGCACCATTGAGAAGAGGCCTTCTCTTCAAGTCTAGTTTTCTGAACTGTTAAAGCTAGAGAGGATTTCTAAGGGCATGAGAACTGCTTTCAGTCAGGAAAGGAGCCCAGAGAGAAGCTAAGTAGCTTGTCCAAGTCCACACTGCACTCAGCCAGGACGAAAGCCTGGAGGCGCATTTCCCTCAGCCCACCCACTGTCCTCCACTTGCCCTCTCACTCTCATTCAAAGTGAGGAAGACAGAGAGGCAGACAGAATGACCGTATCTCCAAACCCTGCCATCTTCAACGTCCCCCTCTGGTTCCCTTTGTCTTCAAAAGATGGTGGACCTAAAAAGAGTAAATCTCTGAGAGAGGCAAATATTCGCCACCCGTCTGCCCAGCCTCTCTGCTCTCTTCATCCCTCCCTCACTCCCTTCTTTCATTCTCTCAAGATGTTCAATATTTTGGCTTTGCTCAGGAAATGAAGGAAAAGGGTAGAAAATTAAATATGTTTTTTTTTAAAAAAACTAAACAGAACTGCTTTTTAGACGGTGTTTGTGTAAACAGAATAAACATGTAAATGGCCTTCCCATGCAGTGAAACATACAGAATGATGTTTTCTTTATCTGTTCCCCCAAAACCTTGGTGGGGACAAACCCTCCACTCCCCTGCAGACACTGGGTCTTCTCATAGCAGGGATTTCTAAGAACAGTCCATTTCCCCTGGGCTTCCCTTGGCTCTCCCCAAGCCATCCCTCCCCTCACCAAGTTGTCTCTTCCGTCATCAGTCATTCCAATAAACACAAACTCTATAAAACAATCCAAAATGCTACTTTTGGCTTCTATGCTGCCTTTTGCAGAGACTGATACCTACATTAACTTTGTCATTTGTCCTGGAGAAACCCAGCTGAGATCTCTAACATACGCCGCTGCAAGCTGCAATATAATGGACATATTTAGCGTACATTCTGCTGTTAAATGGAATCTGCATTCCTAAGTGAACTAAAATTGCTTAATTATTAATCAGTCCCCCAGGGATCGGTGACATTTGGGATGATTTTCTCACACTGTAGATATTTAGCAACATGTACAGTGGAATCTAATTCAACTTCTTTCCTTTGAAATAAAATCCCTCCAATTTCTTTTTTAAAAAGACATATTTATTTTTATTGGAAAGGCAGATCAGACTTATGGAGGGAAGGAAAGAAAGATCTTCCATCTGCTGGTTCACTCCACCAAATGGCTATAATCGTCAGAACTGAGCTGATCAAAAGCCAGGAGTCAGGAGTTTCCTCTGGGCCTCCCGTGTAGGTTCAGGGTCTCAAGAACTTGGGTTACTGTCTGCTGCTTTTCCAGGATGTAAGTAGCAAGCTGGTTGGGAAGTGGAGCAGCTGGGACACGAACCAGTGCCCACATGGCATCCCAGCCCTTGAAAGGGGAGGATTAGCTTGTTGAGCCACAGGGCTGGCACTGGTTCCTCTGCACCTCCTGATTTCATGCAACATATAGACCAGACTGAATATGCAGACCTGGGTGCGTGCAGAAGTATGTTACTGACTAATAGGAAGGGATGAAGCTGGGGCTACCGGGCAGGGAGGGGTGAGAAGAGGCTTCAAGGAGCTTCCTCCTGGGAGTCACAGTTGGTTCCAAGTGATGCTTCCATGAAGGGGAGACAAAGGGAACCAGAGGGGAAAGTAGAAGATGGCAGGATTTGGGGGACAGGGCTTGTGTCTCTGCACTGAGCTTTCTGTGTGACTCTGAGAATGTTGTTTAAACTCTCAGAGAAAGCATGGTGTCATACGTGTATAGATGGCAGCACAATTGCAGCTTCCTTAGCTCCTTTATAGAATTGTGTGCAAGGTGTATGAAGTACTCCCAGCAATTAAAGCAGTATAGAAAGAGCGTATTTACAGTTGTAAAGAAGGAACTCTTACACATTATGTGCTAGGGTTGTTTTGATATTTTTACACACAAGAAGTCCTCATGCGGATGCTGAACTGGACCTCTTGCTCCCATTTCTCAGGGGGGGAAGACCAAAGCTCAGAGCCCCAGGCTGCAGTACTGCTGCAGAATCAGGCTAAAATCTGAAACGTGAAGGGGTACAACTGAGAAGACAATACGCCAAAGGGGTGGGTCACCACCTGAAGGCTTCCGCAGAAATGTTCCATCAGGCCAACAACCTGTTGACTTCCACATGACGATACGGATTCCCACAGCATGATAACAGCACCATGACATTTTAATTATTTTATCATCAGCCTATTTCTCTGCACAGCTCTGATATTAAAGAAGGAACAAAAATCTCTTCATATCAAAAATAGATTTTTAGATGAAGTAGATGTTTAGAAATTCCTGTCACAAGCTTATGACCTTCCCCTGTTAGTCATAGACTGACCAATGATCGTGAAGTTAACACTCTGACTTACTGAGTTCTAGAATTTCAATATGAGACCGGCCTTGGGTGGCAGTTGGACTCCAGCGGTCACAGTGGTTTCTTTGGCTCCATTCCTGTCCTGAGCCCCGAGTCCTGCTCCAGGACAAAGGGGGAGATCTCATTTGCGCACAGCTGCTTTGAATCCTGTGTGTCCTCTGCTGGCAGTGTGCAGGCTGGAGAGGAAGTTACTGATAGCTGTCCACTGGACAGACAAATTGAGGTAGGATCTGGAGTCAGAGACTAGAAGCTAACCCTTCACCTGCTCCGCAGTGACCTCACTTCACCCCTTCATGCTTCACTTTCTCTGTTTTGATCAAAGGCTGACACACTCTCAGAGTGTAGTGGACAACATTGTAAAGCGCTCGGAGATGCTGGAAGGGCCTGAACGCCTCCATGCTTCCTTTATGAGGTAAACTAAAACCTCATCTAATGGACTGCTACTGTGGTACAATACATTAAGCCTCTGCCTGCAACACTGGCATCCCTATCACAGTTACCGGTTCAAGTCCCACTTACTCTGTTTCTAAGCCAGCTCCCTGCTTATGCACCTGGTAAAGCAACAACAGATAGTTGAAGTACTTGAGCCACATTTGCCTAGTGAGAGACTAATGGAATTTCAGGCTCCCAGCCTCAGCTTGGTCCAGCCTGGCTGTTATCACCGCTTGAAGAGTGACCCAATGGATGGAAGATCTCTCTCTCTTTCTCTCTCTCTGCCTTTTCAAAGATATACGTAAATATATCTTTAAAAATAAATAGGGTCATAGCTCATTAAAGAAAGGAAAGAAAGAAAATAAGAGAAGGAAGAAAGGAAGGAAGGGATGGATGGAGGGTGGGAGGAGAAAATGTGACCTGTAGCTCAATAGGGAATTACATTTAAAAACCCGTTTCAAATTGGTGGACCTAATGAGTCATTTACACCTAAGCAAACACACATGCTAGGAGGTACACAGATGGGTGCTGTTCTGGCAAATAATCTACCATTCTGCCATAAAATGTTCCTAGCACTTGTATCATTTCCCCCCTTTTGTGCACACACACACACACACACACACACACACACAGGCACTCGCACAGAAAGGCAGACGGTTGCCATCATCACCCTGTTTCACAGATGAGAAAACCTAAACCAGGAGATGTCTGAATTACCAGGCCCACACAGATAATTAGGGAGAGGACTGGGCAAGCCATCTAAATCTGTTTTGAAATGCAGGAATCCCCCTTCTCATCACTTGTTATAAACCTGAACACTTGCTGCCCCCTTCCTGTTCTCTGTCTCTTTCTCTGCTCACTGATGCTAGGCAGCCATTGGTGCCTTCTGCCCAGCCTTTCTCCTTTAGAGAATGGTGCCCGGGGCCCTGACATGCTCAGCTGAAACTGGCACGGAGACCCAACTGCTTGTAAAGTTTGTGTCTCATCACGTGCTCCAAGACAAACCTGCCCGAAACCTCATGACTGAGTCACCGGGCCCTGCAGGCTGCTGAGTGGAGGAGCCGGTCGTGCTGCCCGCCGCAGGCTCACCAAGGCTGAAATCGCTGCGTTGTGATGCCACTCCTCCTACCATTGTTCCTCATGTGCTTCCCAGCTGCCAGAATACCAAAAGAACACCAGAGACGGGCATTTTTTCAACCTGTGCCCACCCGGGTGGCTATTCCTTCCCAGCACGTGTCCCTCTGGGCAGGACCAGTCAGGAGGCACAACTGTACTGAGATGTTCAAACAGCGAAACGAGGAAGGCTGCAAAGCAGAGTCCAATTCAACAGGCAGCTGGTGGCGGCTGCAGGCCACCAAGTGACCACTGAAGCACAGACTGCAAGAATCAAGGATGCTCTTGTCTGGCCCACACGAGCTTCCTCTGCCAGGGCCAGCATTCCCAGGGAAAGTGCTCTGTAAAATGTGCAGCATGGGGGCAGGTGTTCAGCTTAAGTTGCCACTTGAGACCACAGCATCCCAAATCCATCTCCTCTGTTTCAATGCAGCTTCCAGCTAATGTGCTTGGGGTTGGGAGGCAGCAGTAGTTGGCACCCTGCCACCCACGTGGTAGACTGTTAGGAGTTCCTGGGGTTCCTGGCTTCAGCCTGGCCCTGCTCTGGCTGTTGTAGGTATTTGGGGCAACAAGCCGGTGATGGAAAATCTTGCTTTCTCTTCTATCTCTCTCTGCTTTTCAGATACGTTTTTTTTTAATAGCGCACCCACCTCAGAGGCTGTTGCTGTGTACCATTGAGCAGCCCTCAGAGCCCAGCTCTCTGGCTCTGGAGGGACAGCAAGGAACCAAAGCTGGAGCCCAAGGCACGCAGGAGGCCTGGGGACAGCCCGGGGCGTCTGGGTTGCAGTGGCTCTTGCCAGCTTTGCACTGTCGGAGTGGCTGCTCGGAGGAGGCCTTGTGGCATGTCTCTCTCTGCTCTCTTTCCCTTATTGTACCATGCACTCTCACCCACGCTACAGTCTTGTCAGCCACCACCAGCACAGGGCAGCCAGCCCTCCCCCCTCTCCCCCAGCCTGTCCCCGCCCCCTCCCCCGCCCCAGAAGCCAGAAGGGCCAGATCTGGCTAGAGGCCAGATGCGGAAGACAGCACATAGCAGAGAGAGGCGGTGGGTGTGGCCGTCCAGGAGCCCTGCCTTGCACATTCGGAGCCTACTTTTGGATCTCAGTAATCCTTGTAGCCCAGCGGGAAAGATGACGAACATGGGGTGGGGCTGGGTGGGCAGAGGAGGGTGGGTTTAAGGGAAAGAGGGGCTGCAAATGATCTCAGAGCTGGGCCAGGCCTCAGCTCTCTTACTGCCCTGGGCGCTGCTTTCTCCTCAGAAGGTCAAGTTGGGCTTGTTTGGACCTTTCACGAGGGTGTGTCTGGTTTTGAAGCGACAGTAACCTTCTTTCAGTCCCAGGCCGGCTGAGTGGAGGTACAGGTGCGTCACCCCTTGCTCTACATCCGGCTTCCCCAAAGCCTCAGCTGATAAGAAGCCATGGCCACCCTCCCTGCTCCGCCAGCCTCACCCCTGCTCCTGCCTGCGAGGCCCCATCTGCTTGTACTGGACCCACGCAGACAATAGGCCGGCCAGGAGAGGGAAGCGGCAGGTGAGAGCAGGCGGCTTCCTCTGAACAATGGAAACCACTGTCTGACAAGGCAGAGCTCCCAGGGCGAGGAGCCCGGCCCCGCGCCGCCCCTGGGAGCTGAGAAGGGCTGCTCCCGGCTCCGACAAGGGGGTGGGCGCGCGTCCTGGGGCCGCAGACTCCCGGGCAGGAGGGGTGGGGGAGGGAGCCGCCTGCGTGTTGGCGGGGCTGGCCAGCCCGCAGCCCAGCAGCTGCTGGTAATTATGCGTTGCAGCTTCAGAGGAAGTTGCTGGCTCTGGAGCGCGTGCTCTGCCGGGCTGCACGTCGGCTGCTGGGCTAAGGGGAACAATGGAGATAGAAAGTAGTGGCAGCAGGGGAAGGGGAGGAGCAGGACCCGGGCGAAGAAGACTGGCTGTGAGGGAGGGTTAGGGCTGCTCCCTGCCCTGGCTTCCACACCAAATGTCCGTCTGTGCCCACGCTGGACGCAAGCCCCTGACTTTGCTGGCAGCTCTGTCCCTGCTGAAGACCTTGCGGCCAGAAGTGCGGCCGGCTGACATCCTGAAGGGCTCTCTGCCACCGGTGTGATCCGAATGGACTGGCGGCCCCAGGGAGAAACAAAAGACTTGGCGGCGTGAAAGGGGGAAAGACCGTGCCTCTGGCCGCAGTCCTGCTTCTCTGTACTTCGCCAAGCGCTGAGCCCAGCTGCCTAGATCAGGAGGCAGAGGGGGAAGAAAAAAAGACAAGTTTGCAGAAGTGAAATGTGTGTTAATGAATAAGTTTTTCTTTCTGTACAGGAAAAGACTTATTAATATCTGATTCCTTATACTTTCTTAGATTTCTTCTTTAGGGTTTCCTCATGAGAAGAGAACAGGAAAATCCAGGAAGATTCATGGGAGATGAGAAGCCTGGCCTTCCTTTACCAACCAGGTTTCTTTCTCTCTCTCTCTCTCTCTGTCTCTCTCTCTCTCTCTCTCACACACACACACACACACACACACACACACACACACGTGGGCAATCCCATCCGCCAAGTTTTTCGGAGTTTATTGGGTCCTTGTTTCTGTCAGGCAACCCAAGGTAGGAGGGCCCCACCAAGCATCCCCTGCGTTTCAGAGAGCAATTTGAAGGCCTCTGGGAAGCCAAGGGAACAGGCCTGAGATTCCTGTGGCCTCCCGCTGACCCCTCGGCACTTGCACAACTCCTGATTTATGTTGCTTCAGAAGGGCGGGTGTCCTACCTGTTATTGGGCACCCTTGATGTGTAAAAGTGACAGCCACCCACAATGACACATTATTGGCTTGGGCTGGTAAATGAGGAGGCAATTTCATTACCTCTCCCCCTTGTCTGTTGCCTCGCACAAGATGACTTGAAATGCTATCAATCAGTAGGCATGCATACAGGCGAGTGCCCAGCCTGGGTGTGGGCACGGCAGCTTGACTCCCTAATGATTAATGAAAATAAATGATGATGCTGCTGGACTGTGAGGCTCTTCTTATTGCCTGCTGCAGAGGTGATGGTGAAAGCTCCGAAGGAGCCTTCCAGAAAGCTCCTTATCAGGATGAATTGTTCTACCTTTTCCTCCCATGTAGGTCTCCAAACATACCCCTGACCCTCCCTCTGCCAACACACACACACACACACGCACAATTAATTTTTAGAACTGTGCCATTCAAAACAATAGCCACGATGGCAATTTCAGTATTAAAAAAATATGAACTCAGTTCTTCAGTCAGATTATTATTTAAAATTTTCATCTATTTCTATTTACTGGAGAGGTAGAGAGACAGAAGACACACACACAGAGAGAAAGAGACTTTCCTTCCAGTGGCTCACTTCCCAAATGCTCACAACAGCCAGGAGCCCAGAACTCAATACAGATCTCCCATACGCACAGCAGGGACCCATCGGCTGGCACTGCTGGTCCTCTGCTGCCTTCCAGGGTAGCAGTTATCAGGAAGCTATAGGCACTCTGAGGGGAAGCAGGTGTCCCACCCAAGTGATGTCTTAAATACCATGCCAAATGCTCACTCTAAGCCATACTTGAGTTGCTCGATAGCCATCATATGGGACAAGGAAGAATGAAATTCTACTAGATAGTCCAACTCAGTGTACCTACTAGTGCTTATACCTCAGGTCTGCTTTTCCTTTTAGAATCTTCTACCTATAATTTGTGTAAAGGTGAGTATTTTTTCTTTAATTGCAACTTAAAACGAATAAGCTCCCTCCCAGAGCCAAAGGGATAGCTCCCCAGTCGCGCTGCTGGTAGAATCCTCTCGAATCAATGGCAAAACAGGATGTAGCATTGGAGACCCCGAAAGGGCAAAAAGTCAGCAGAGTTGATTTCAGGGGCTCTCTGGCCTTCATCTATTTCTTTAGATCATTTTCCTAGACAGTTCTGAATAATAGCTACAAGAAGCTACTATGAAAGTCAAGTGATCTGGCCAGTAAGATACCACGGCATCTCCATAAAAATTTGCACAAGAAATAGAGAGTAATAGCTCCTTTAGAATGATATGGTATACGGCACTGCACATTCCTGGAGGGAGGCTTTGATGTTGGGCGGAGATGCACAGAGCAATGAAGCACTTTGATGCAGCTGGAAACACCTTCAAAGGCTCAGGGGGAGAGATTACAACGACTACCTGGAACCAATTGTTCAGGTCCTTTGTGTGTGTTGCTGGCAGAGCCAGGGGCTGGACCACACAGAAAATCAAACCAAAAAGTACACTGGAAACACTGTACCCAACCTAGCTACAGTACAACTTAACAAAGGGTAGGATAGTAAATTCAAAGCTTTGGCTAGAAAAAAAAAAATATATATATATATATATATACATTAAAACTTATTGCATTTCATTTTTATTCATTTTCTTGTTACTAATTTGTTGATTTTCTACCTTAAAGTAGAACCTTGTTGGCTTGTGGTTTGCATTGTAATAACTTGGAGTTTGTTATTTTGAATTTCTTCAAATTTTGCTTTGTGTTCCTCTTTGTTAGGACTAAGATAAACTGTAAATCATGTTAAAGAGTTAGGCAACAAGAACTCAGTCCCTATGCTGAGCCTCCCACAGCTAAACTGGAGATGACGTATTGAAAGCAGAGTCCTATGACCATGTTTCTATTCATGACGGACTTTTGTTCTGCTCTGTTGTGTTGGTGGAGGAGGTGGCTTTGCTCTCTTGGTCCAAACTCTTTTGTCATAAAGCAACCATTATGTGTCACAGGCACAAAGCAGAGGGATGACTTTGCCATGTTTCAAGCAATAAAATGTGGACCATGGCCTTGGTGGACATTGAGTCTGGAACAGGGGTAGAGTGAGCAGGAAAAATGGGTATAGTTGAGCCCTGCTTGAGAAAATTTCCTGGGTAGGTGCTGGGAAGCTTTTCCAGTTCCGAGATTTCTGCCTTTCCCTGTCTGACCCCTGGTGGAGAGGAAAAGGTGGAAGGTCAAGGTCGGCTGTGCACCGTGATGACTTGCAAGAGTCCTGGGATATTCTCCTAATCAGTGAGGCAGGGAGACAACCAACAGAATGCTTGAGCCTGGACCCAATAAAACTTGATCCCCTTTTCACCTTTCTCAGGGCCTTGAGCTACACACCCTTTTCTGGAGTAAGTAGCTCCAGGCCCCAGTGGCTTTTCTGTTCCAGTGGTTGGCATGTTTGGGAGGTAGTAAGCCTCCTGTGGCAGCGGAAAGCAGCTATGATCCTGTGTCATTTCTCCAGCTAGAGACACCCCCATTGGAGCTGGGAGCCAAGCAAACAGGGAAGATGGGTGTTGTTGGCAGAAGCAGCTTCAGAGCAAGCAAGCCAGGACCACATGCTACCATGATCCTTGACAAGCAAATCCTTGAAAAACAAGGCGGCTTCATCATCACGAAGCAGGCTGTTTTCTTCTTCTTTACGTCTTCATAAATCACATGCAGCAGTGTTGGCATGAGTCACGTGGCTGGGCGGCAAGGCTCCTGCTAAGCCGCACAGCTGCACGAGACAAAAATACCTCGGTGAACAGAGCATGTTTGTCCTGCAGGGTTGATGGCGTAAAAAAGAAGTCAGCCAGAATGCAGGGGTTCCCCAGCCTTGCATTTCTGAGTCTGCCAGTCCTGGGCTGCCTCCTCTGCCCCCTCAGCTGCCCACTATAAACCCATCCCCTCAGGGTCATCTTCACGTCCTGCTTGTCTGATCCTTTGACAAGTGAGTTTTAAGATGTACAGAACCTTTTCTTTCCATGGCAATGATGAGAGACATCCTCCCTTCCCCCCTTACAAATGAGTGGGCTGACAGGGAGCTCAGTGAACTCACAGCTGTGTCTCCCTCACCTTGGTCTTGTCCTTGTTGCCTTCCGGGGCCTCTTGGGAGAAAGTCGCAGGTGCCCCGTCCTTGCACAGATGGTCTGGGCCAGCACCGCTCGTGCAACCTGTCCTGGAATTTCCGGGGTGACAGATGCAGGCCGAGTCCATTTTACCTTGGTGGAGGCTGACCGCATGAAAGCCCTCTTCAAGGCCCTTCCCCACTTCTCTGGAGGATCCCAGGTTAACTCTGTGATTCTAATTTCCTCTCTCTCTTTCTCTCTTGGAACTTTCAGGTACTTGCACTCTCACAGCCTACTTGATGCTACTTTGGTGAATATTTAATAGTTTCACACTGTACACTTCTCTGTCCTCCTGGATCGGTCCCTATAACTTCAGTGCTGTTGCTTCACCGAATCGTGCGGTTTCTGACACTAGTGTCTGCTGTTGGGATGCATTCGCCTCATTAATGGAGGTATTCCTGTCTATGTTTATCACTTAATATCTGTAAGGTGACATATTTCATTTACCTTCAGATTAGGCTATCACTTAATATGTATTTAGGGCTTTGCTTTTAAGAGATGTATTTCTTTAATTAAATACATATTTTGAGTCCTGACATCTGACATGTTTTGCTTTTATATAAAGTGTTTATATAATTTGCCTATCTAATTTCAGTGAAGTATAAAATACACTAATGAGTGATAGTAAATCACTCTACAATTATAAACCTCAATTTTTTTTTTTTTGGTGGTTGGACTAGAAACAACTAGAGGCGTCTCCAACATTCCAGGCCCCGTTGCTTTGGGGTTTGTTTATCTGAGTATGGGTTCTGGCCTGCAAGGATGTTTTGGAACAGCTTCGCAGCCATGTGTCTGTTTTGGGGCTTGAGGTGTGAAAAGCAAGGAGACAGGTAGGAGAAAGACATTTCAGTGATTGTCATTTTGCTTTGAACTATCTGTGGACTTCCCTGATCCTTCCTGATGTGGAGAAAGAGAATGAACTTCAATGCCAGAGGGGACTGCATTTGAATCTATTAGCTTTTAACCTTGAACAGTTAAGAAATCTTTGTAAGCCTCACTTTTATCATCTTAAAAAAATGGAGAGTGAAACATAGTTCCTATGTTGGTTGTGAAACAAAGCTGCTTAGACCAATTTCTGTCTGTAATGATGTTCGAGAAATGTCAACTCTCTTCCTATTCCTGTCTTCATTCAGCTATCGGTAGCAAATAACCACATTTAGAAGGCAATATGAGGAAGCATTTTAGTTCTGGCCCCATCACCATGTAAAGTAATTAAGCAAAATGTCAATTAGAATGGGCATCTGGAAAGTGACAGTGGTGTCACACATTCTGGATGTCAAAGCAGCAAGGCACTGCCCCAGGTTCTTCTGCCTTTTCATCAGCAAATGGCCATGTGGAGTCAGTGCTATGGGAAGGTGGGCAGTGGATAGACTTGAGGGTGGAGGAAGACCACATGAGATCATACCTATGTGCCATCACCAGCTCCAACGACAGGCGTGGTCTGAAGCCACAGAGTATCGTCATGGGCCACACAAACATCCAGAGTCTGCCTCTGTTCCAGAGTTTGTCAGTGACAAATGCACTACTCAGCCTAGTTTTCTGGAAATAATTTGGGAATTTATTCACCCATGTTAGGAAAGGTAGCAAGATGTCTGGAGCACATATCCATCCACCGAGGCTGTGGCAGGCAGTCACTGCATGGATCAGACTGTGTTCGTGAGCCTGCTCCTGAACCAAGGGCTAGAGTCAGGCCTGTGTAAATCCAACTGCCACTGAAAATGGGAAATTTTGCTGAAAGACAAGTTTCTGCCTGGACAAGTGCAATAGATGTGGGACATAAGCTACTTGTGGAAAAGACAATATTGTGGGTATGTTAGCAAGACAATCTCCATTTTCAGCTGGTGTATCAGGCAGGGTCTAGAGAGGAGGCAGAAGCCACCCAGGTTAGTCCTAACTGGGTACTGTGCAGTTCACATTGCAATCTGAACTGGACAGAAATGAGAGATGCTCAAGTCTAGGAATGCCTGAGAAGATGATTCCAGAGAGGTTAACATTTGCATAAGGAGACTGAGTAAAGGAGACAGCCATTGTGCAGCGGCATGATGCACTCCTGGAGGAAGAGTGACTACTGCTTTCCGGCAGTGGCTGCTGCCATCTGACTTCTGCTGTGGCCTTGGGCGTTGAGACCCAGGGACTGCCCTGGCATCTCGGGGCCTGCAGCTTCCGGCTGGGCAGATGGTGAGGCTTCTCAGCCTGCATCACTGCATGACCCAATCCCCCATACTAAATCCCATTCCATACATTTCTCTCTGGGTCTTTCCTATTGGCTCTGTTTCCCTGGAGAGGCCTGACTAATAACAGTAACGAAAAGTGTAAAAAGAGGGTATTAAGATCCAAAGAAAACCACAACTGCAGGAAGCAGCAAAGCAGCTATAACCCTTAGGGCTGAGCATGAAGGAAGGTAAATGGAATTGTTAAACTCTGGAAGCCTGGGGGAGACGCCCTCTGGAGCTGAAACTTAGGCCTCTTGAGAAGGGCACTCTCAGCTGGTGCCCGAGCTGATGGGCTTAAGAAGGCTGCTTCTGGCAGGAAGAGATGGAATGCTGTTTTCACTCCCTGCTATTGGAGGGAACTGCTTCTTTTCAGTTAAGAAGTTTGACTGGGTGGCTCTCACAGCAGGGACCAAAAGGGAATGAATGGCAAGGAGGTAGTCGCCCCTCCTCCACCTGCCTCACAGACTCCTTCCACTCTCAGAGCCTCATAGAGTTGCTGGCCAGGAAGTTGACAGAAGGCCAGCTGCTGCACTCTGAACAGCCTATGGAGCAAGCAGGGATAATTAGCAGGTGACATACCTCAGTGTGCGTTGGTGACTTCCTTAAACACTGGCAGATAGTAAATGTGCTGAAGAAATGAAGTTTGCAGGGTAATGAATAATGTGTGAGATTTGGAATATTCTCTCCTATCGTCAAAGTTCCCTCTTGGGGCAGACCAGATGTGATATCAGGGGGCTATTATAGATATGACATGAAGTCAAAGACAATGTCTCATTAATTTGAACAATCTTTCCAGGTACTGCTAGGAGATCAAGCTTTGCTATGTCTATCTAGGCTGTGGGTAGCCAATGTCTTGCTTATTACCTAGCCAGGGTGACTGAAGCTTGATTGAAACTTTCTGATGACTAAGCATAAAGAAGTTTGCAAGGGGAAGGGACTAGCATGTTTACACAAAGTATTTGTCTCTATACTAAGGTAAGGCTCTTTACCTGGTCAAAATTTCTCAATACCTCTTTCCCTTGAGATCAGCTCATGAAGATCTGAAATTCTAGATAAATTTAATTTCTATCATGTTTCTAATTAGCACGACCATTTTGACAGCAAAGCAAGATGTATATGTGTGTGAGAACACATTTCATAAGACCAAGTGAAAAAAATATTCTGTAAGCAGTGAATGTGAGGAAATCCAGTGTGATTTTGTGAACTTTAGCAGAACATATATTAATTGATACCATCCTTGTCATTGCTCCAACAAATTGTGAAGGATCAAATTTTCAAGAAATGGAAAGGCAAAACTATTGAAGTACGATTAAACCACAAATCCATTTTTGGTTTGTTAGCAAAGGGCTCTCATTATGTCTATTAATAAATGACTGATAAATAACAACTGTTCCAAATAAGAATAAACTCTTAAGAAAAAAATATAGATCTAAAAATCAATCATCATAAAAGACAAGCAGGATAAAAATGATGAAAATACTCTAATTTACTTAAACTAAGCCCTTTCTATAAAGTTTTTAAAATGCACTCCCATGTGTTACACCATTTGATCACCTCAGAAATGTTAGGAGGCAGGTAAGAGACACAGCCAGCTTTTCACATAAATGTGCACACACACACACACACACACACACAGCCACCCTCAAAGGCTCAGGGAGGCCTGTGTGGTTTGTGATTTGTTGAAGTTGTAAATGGTGGAGCTGTAGTCAGGAATCAGGATTTCTGAATTCCATGTCAATTTCTATTACTGATGCTTCTGTAACTTCATGGCCAGCTGTCACAAAATGTAAAGGGCCATAGCCTATTCTTTCCTGCACAAGTAAAGTGGTAAAAATCCATCCTTTTAGCCAGTACACCTGAAATGTAACTTAGAAATAATTGAGAGGCAAGACTAGACACATCACCATCACCATCATCATCATGGTAAAGCAGGCATTATGGCATGGCAGATTAACCCTGTGCTTGTGTTACCTGCATGCCAAATTGGAGTGCCCCTATCAGGTTTCCTGCTAAAGCATCCTCAGAGATAGCAGGTGCTGGTCCAAGTGATTGGTCCCCTGTCATGCATGTGGGAAGTCCAGATGGAGTTCCAGGCCCTGGGTTTGGCCTGGTTCAGCCCTGGAGTTGTGGGGATTTGGGGAGTGAGCCAGCAAAAGGTTTCTCTCTCTCTGTCTCTGTGTATGTCTCTTTTTCTCTCTCCTGCTCCTCCTGCTCTCGCTATCGCTCTAACTCTGCCTTTCACGTATATAAAAATGAACATTTAGTAAATAGCAGTTAACATTGATTGCTGTTACTATTTACCAAACTGTCTTATACAACCCCTAAAACTACCTGTGATTTATGAATTTCTTTTAGTTCCATTTTAGAGAGGAGCCACTGGAGGGTTACCTGAGTTTCCAGAGTCACTTAGCCAGTACGTTGCAGAGCAATGATCCAATGGAGTTCAGCCTCATCAAGCACATCATGCAAGCACAAGCCCCTGTGGCACTGAGCCAGTTACAAACGCTAACCCATCCCAGACCCCAAGACCCACATAGGCGCAGAGGACGAGGTCCCAGTCTGACGCTCTGCAGATACATCCTCACCTGGGCGAGGCATCATTTGGGTTTGGTTTTCTGTCTGACCTCTGCTACAACCCTCCTTTGTCAATTTCCTCTGCTAGCAGGGAAGAACAGGTGCAGACCCATCTCCATGGTCCCTGAGCTCTGACTGACCTCCTCCACAGCTTCACACCAACAGGATGGACCTGGGCAGGGACTGTAGGCCTTTTTGCCTGGCTTTGTTTAATATCCTGGAACAAAATACGCCATGTAAGTTCCAGGGAGTGCCCAATTAACTGTAATGGATAATGTTTGTCACACTGGAAGCCTGAAGGCAGAAACCAGCATTCCACATTGGCAGAAGTAGTAGCAGATTTTAGAAATATTCACACACAATGCAACACATTTCCCAACAAGTAGTTTAGATTTGTGTCATCTTTACACCAGAGACATATATCCGTATCATGGGCTTGAAACTTTCTTTTCTCTCCTTCAAGTCTAACTTTCAAGCTGTGAAACTAGAAGGCCTGAAATGATCAAACGTCTGTTTTAGCACCTTTAACCATGAGTACATTTTCCCCCATAAGGTTTTTACAAGGGCTTTGCTGTTGGACTGATACTTGTTAATGGAGTTCTTTTTCCTGACCAACTTTTAATTTCCTGAAAGTTGGGACTTATTATGGAGGAGGTGGCAACAATTCGAATCTGGGATAATAGATGCATGAGCAAATGAGTGGACGGTTCTATTCAAAGCCCGTCATGTCTGGGGCTTCTTTTCCTCCCAATTACGTGTAGAAGGGATGCTCTGAAGGTGCAGAAGTAGTCCTTCAGTAATTGGACTAAACTAACAGCCCAAATTTATTTTATGTAATATTCTTTTTAATAACAATGTCTATTAAAGACATGTGCTGAGAGTCTGTAATGGTTATTTCATGGGTAGACAGTATGAGAGCATGCTTTCAGAATTCTGTTTCCAGTTTAACATTATGGGCTGTTAAGGAGACAGTTTATGGCTGCAACAGAATTAGGTGGAATTTGACTGAAGTTAAAATCAGGCCCAAGAATTTACTTATCCATAATATTATGAAGGGCTTTTGAAAGCATTAGAAGCTTAGTAAGCATGAATATTAGTATAATTTAGTGTTTTACCTACACATTTCAAGGCCATTCAAAACACTTCCTAATCATTGGATTTCAGAATTTGGCTTGTCCCTCATGCTATACAGGTTTCAAACATCAGAGATTTATCATGTCAGGTCAATACTGTAACCGTGAGAGAAAGGGAGATATGTATTGTTGGATTCTTTGACTGTAAGTGAAATGGGGGAAGCTCTATGACCAGCACCCTTTGTTAGGACTTGGCGATGTCAGCCAAGCCTTGAGGATGGTGGTAGATTGGGGAAGCCCCAGGGTTCCCAGCCCAGGCATGACCTGGAGAGAGGCCACCCTACTGACTTGCTTGCCAACTGGAAATGAATCATCCCAGCCACCCCAGCTGGGCTTAGCATCTCTTGTGATTTTATTTTAAAATCTCCATGATCAAGATTCAAAGAAAGCAATAAAACATATCAAATGTTTGCTCATGCAGTTAGAAAGGCCCCCTGTGCTGCAGGTCTGTGGCCTTGACACTTCTTTTGCCATCGCTATTAGTGACACAAGGAATAATTCAGCACTGTCAGGGAATTTGGCTGTTTCATCACCTACATAAGGGACCTGCATAACTCCATGGTGATTGCTGTCGCGATGAATTATGTGGCTCTGTCATGCACTTTTTGATTGAACAGTGATAACTCAAATAATGCATTATCCTGTGCCCCTCTCTGCAAGGAAAGTGCTATTTTTTCTTACAGAGCAGTCAAAGAAAGACCTTATAGAGGCATTTAAAGTGACATTGCTATCCTAATCCCAATTTATTACAATCAGGAAGAAGCAATTGCCGGCCCAGATTAAATACATAATAGAAAAAAAATCTCAGTTACAACACTTCCCATGCTTTGGAGCTAGTGCTAATTGGTCACCAAGCTCTTAGAAAATGTGGAGGAAATAATGTCCCCAATGTCATTGATAAAATTTACTTAATGATCTCACGTCATTCATTCAATGTACAGTGTCACATGCCAAACAGAAATGGCCAGTGCTCTTCAGAGGTTTGTAGTGCCATGGAAAGAAAGAATTTGAACGTTTACAAGTGGTCTGAATATTAAGAAGGAAACATACAGGAGACCCTGCAAAGCTGTCACAGGGAATGTAACCTACCTGGAAGCATCAGAAAGATTTCTTAAAAGAAATGATCCTGAAACTGAGACCTGAAGGTCTAGGGGCACCTTTAGAAGGCAGAATGTTTAAGCAGAGAAGGCAGCAGGTTCAGGGTCTCAGACAGGCAGAGACACAGCACACATGAGAACCCGCAAAGTCCGCAGTGGGCGGGACACAGGGAGGGGAGGGGAGCTTGGCATAACAGCAAGTGTCCTGATGATCAAGCGAGCAGCAACCCCAAAGAAACAAACAAAAAAGTATGCTATCAATCAGGTTGTACTGTACTATGATTTAGGGTTATGGAGAATCTTTTTTTTTTTTTTTTAAGATTTATTTACTTTCATTGGAAAGGCAGATATACAGAGAGGAGGAGAGACAGAGAGGAAGATCTTCTGTCCAATGGTTCACTCCCCAAGTGACCGCAACGGCTAGAACCGAGCCAATCCGAAGCCAGGAGCTCTTCCGGGTCTCCCACACAGGTAAAGGGTCCCAAAGCTTTGGGCCATCCTTGACTGCTTTCCCAAGCCACAAGCAGGGAGCTGGATGGGAAGCAGGGCCGCTGGGATTAGAACCGGCACCCATATGGGATCCCGGTGCGTGCAAGGCGAGGACTTTAACCACTATGCTATCGCGCTGGGCCTGGTTATGGAGAATCTAAAAAAAAATTATGATGAGAAATATTCTTTTTACTGAGGAGTGTATATGAGTGTTTGTGGAGTGAGAAGACAGAGAACATATAGAGAGTATACATGCGCATTTAAATGCATACATAATTGTTCATGAATTATATACACACATGGCTACAGAGAGAACATGTACATGAACAGGGTCTTGAGCAAGTTTGGAGAAAACATGTATATGAAAGAACACATGAATGATCTCAAAGATTTTGTACAGAAGTTATTGTTTAATTCCATTTCCCAAGGACTTTTTGGAGAACCCTCATATACTGAGGGATAGTTAAACAAAGGCACTTCAGAAAGTTTGTGGAAAGGTATGACCATGTGGCACAGTTGCTTAAATGCCACTCAAGACACCCACACGCCATTATCAAGGTTCTGGGGTTCGAATCCTGGCTCCATATCCAATTCCAATTTCCTGCTAATGTGCCTGGGAGGAATTGGGTGACATCTCAAGTATTTGGGTCCCTGCCACCCACATGGGAGATGCAGGTTCAATTTCTGGCGCATGGCCTTGTCCTGGCCTAGGCCTCAGTACAGCTCTCTTAAGGCATTTTGGGAATGAACCAGGGGGTGAAAGCATGCTCCCTTTCTTTCCCTCTCTCTTTTTAATTTTATCTGGAAGATAAATTTTATCTGGAAAATAAAAAAAAATTTACTTGAAAAAAATTATCTTTCAGATAAAATTAAAATAAAGAAGTAAAAGCTTAAAAAACAAAAGTTTAAGGACAATGAAATCAAAAGGCAACTTTATTTTTTTGGAGATTTTTTTGAAATCACATAATCTTGGGTTTTTGTTGTTGTTGTTTTTATTGCAAAGTCAGATATGCAGAGACGAGGAGAGACAGAAAGGAAGATCTTCCATCCATTGATTCACTCCCAAGTGGCCACAATGGCCAGAACTGAGCCCATCCGAAGTCAGGAACCAGGAGCTTCTTCTGGGTCTCCCACACAGGTACAGGGTCCTAAGGCATTGGACCATTCTTGACTGCTTTCCCAAGCCACAAGCTGGGAGCTAGATGGGAGCAGGGCCGCCAGGATTAAAACTGGTGTCCATATGGGATCCCACCATGTGCAAGGCAAAGACTTTAGCTGCTAGGCTATTGTGCCTATACACAAGTACCATATACTTGTATGTGGTATGTGTGTATATACATATTCTCACATAGCTTGAATAACTATATTCTTGCTTAACTAACATTATTTAAATTGAAATTCAAATAAAAATAGAATGATCATACTTCTATCCACCACTCAAGTTTAATAAATATGCTATTTATTATATCATTAATTAAATAATTATTAATAACTTAATGCATTTCCTAGTATAGTCCCTCTCCCTCATTTTTACTTACAATTTTACTCACAAGTGCACTTTATTAAGTTTATGGGCTGCATAGTTATCTGAATTTTATGTAAGTGAAATTATAGTCTATGCTCATGTACCCTTTTAAGACTTTTTTTCTGCACTAAACATTGAAAGAAGCAAGATACTATGAATTTTGAAAATCTAGAGGGAATTTCTAAATCATTTTCTTTTCCAATTTTAATTTTATTTTTAGAATAATACATTATTTTCATTAATCATTATCTCTGAACATTTTTTGAAAAGCATTTATTTATTCAAAAGGCAGAGGTTCAGAGAGAAGGAGGTGTCAATCCTCTGGCTTACTCCCTAAAAGGCAATTGACTGGGGTTGGCCCAGGGTCCCCCACATGTACAGCGGCCCAAGAACTTGGGCTATCATCCACTGCTTTTTAAGTAGGGAAATGAATAGGAAATGAGATGCTAGCATCACAGGTAGTAGCTTAACCCACAGAGCCACAAAACCCACCCTTCTGAATTTCTTTACTCTCTTTATGCTAATAGCAAAAAGCTATGATGGACCATAAATTGCCTTATATTTGCAAAACTTTTCTACTTTCTGTCATGCAAGCCTATCATTGCGTTTAAACCTCACCACAAGCATAGGAACTAGGCATTCCCTAACTTCACTATCTGACAGGTGGAAGAGCTGAGGTTTAGAGATTAGGTGCCTGTTTCAGGTACTCCAATAGGAGGAACCGAATTTGCTGCTTTGCTCTTACCACTGCGTTGTCAAGTATCGGGCAATGAAAGAAGCGAGCAAGAAGGGGCTAAAGGTGTGAAAACTTTGTGAACAATTTTTCTTGATACTGGATTATCACATTAGAACCTCCGGCATAAGTGCAAAAACAAATTTAATCTCCAAGAGTGAAGTTCACCCCTGCTTCTGCCCTTCTAAGACTTTCAAATAAAAGCAGCGTTACAATTCACCACGTCTTCCACGTGGTCTCTACTTCAGAACCTTCTATCTAAGCAGCAGAGGAGATAGAACACAAGAATGCTTGA
Organism: Ochotona princeps; assembly: GCF_030435755.1. Taxonomy (NCBI): domain Eukaryota; kingdom Metazoa; phylum Chordata; class Mammalia; order Lagomorpha; family Ochotonidae; genus Ochotona; species Ochotona princeps. Next base: position 16,858,034 of record NC_080838.1, read on the forward strand.
TGAGGAGATGGACTTATACTCCCCCACCCACCCTGCACATGCCCTGCCTTTTACATAGCTCAAAGTTCCATCATTCTTTTTGTTCTCGTTTATGCCTCACAACCAAGCAGCCTTCATTAGTAACATTGGCTCCACAGTGAACTTGGACTTGGCAGAGTTAAATGGCTGTTCAGGAAGGCAAAGTTGTCAGAAGCAGCATCCTGATGAGGACAAAGCTCATGAACTCCGGAGCACTCTTCCACCCAGCACCTTGCGTACCTGCGCGAGGAGGCTCAGTTATGTTGTAACTTGAGAGTGTCCTCGAGGTCCTGAATCCAAATACACTCCTGAACACACCCTGAGCTGGCTCAGGAGCAGGAGCAGCTTGCGTTGGGATCCCCTGTCCTGCAGGTAACAATAGTAGCAGGCTGGTTCGGTCGTTCCAGGATTGTGTCATAACTAAGTAGTTTCTGAGGACCTTGGAAATCACGTGAAATACCAAGTTAAAATTGGGCGGTTCGGTTTGTATACCAGCTTCTAGATTTTCATCCGTTTTTTTTTTTTTTTTATCATCACTCTTTCTGCCACTTTGTATGTTTTCAAGTATTTTTATGCGCAAAACAAGCCACTTGTAAAATAGAGAGCACGTCCGATCTTGATCTTGTCTAAATGAATGCCTTATTGGGCTCACATTACAAGAGCTCATGGACCTCCGCAGTATTCCCAAGGACTGATGAGTGTCTGCAGCACAAATCCCTAGGTTCGTGGTATTATTTGGGTTCACTGTTTCAATTGCTCTGAGAAACTCAGGATACCCTTACCTGTACTGATTTATAACTTATTGAAGGTAACTTTGATGGATGAAAGCCGCAAGGCTGGGTGAGGTGCAGATACCCAGATATCTTAGCCATTGAATGAACCTGGTCAGCTGAGCCTGCTGAGTCTTGGAGCAGTTTCATTGTTCTCTCTTCATTCTCAGCCACAAAGTGTGGCAGATACTCCATGCTAACCTGTCACTTGTCATTTGGGAATGTACAAAGGTCTTGTATATGCTTACGTACCAGGAGTGTACTCTGATTCTCCACAACATTCTTTGTTAGACTGAATCCAAAACACAGGACAAAATATAGTATTGTTCATGCATATACAAGAGTACTTCAAAAACTTCGTGGGAAGTTCACTTCTCTTGGAGGTTTGGTGTAGTAGATAGATGGATGATTGATTGACTGATTGATGCTAGATAAGAGTTTGCTTTGAGTGATGAGTACATGTAGTTTCTCTCTTTGCCTGAGCTGCTAGGAAACGTTACTGTTTATCCCACTTCCTTGTTGTGTCACCTTCTCCATTGATCGATTCTTCCCATCTCCCTGTATCTTGTTCATTACTCTCTGCACCTAACATAGCACACTTTGAATTCATTAGCCCCACATATCTTCTCCTCCTATCTCCATTTCTTTCTATTAAATATTCATGTTTCTCTCTGTAGTGTTCTTTTCTTCCTTATGTTTTATATTTAATATTTAACTCTTTCATAATTTTAAATGTGGTCAATCTATTATCTCTTTCAGATTGTGGCATTATCTTAGGCTCCTGTTTGATGTTTTCTTGATTTTATTTTAGATTACATTGTTGCCTTGTGTGATTTGTAACTTTTGTGCAGGAGTTTATCTCTAATAGTGATTATTATTACTGGGTTTTTGTTATTATCTTTTTCTGATAGAATCCCATGAATCTTTAATGAAAGGTGAATACATGTATTTTTAGAAAAAGTTAAACAGTATTTTAAAGTATACATATATACTATGTTTCACCACAAGATTTAATAAAATATGAAATATTTGAAATTTTCTCACATTATTATGTAAATGCCAATGACATGAACATGTTCTCACAGAGCTGGTATTCTTAAACAAGAATACAGTTAGCCGTCCAAATCTGTGAATTCCATATCTGTGGACTCAACAAACTGCAGGTTGAATATGTGCAGCACAGTAAAATGACATGGTCCTGAACATGTGCAGACTTACTTGCTGTCGTTACTCCCTAAACTGTGTGATACAATAGCTATTCACATACATCTGCTTTATTTATGTATTACAAGTAATCTGTAGATGATTTAAACTCTAAAAGAGGATTGCTGTATGTTGGGTGCACATACAACACCATCTGATCTAAAGGATTTGGTATCTACAGGTTCAGTATCTACAGGGGCTGCTGGACTCAGTCCCCATGGGCACTAAGGTAAATGTAGCATGTTAAAACATGAAAGCCAAATCTATGATTTTAAAAATAAAAGATCCTGGGAGCAAGCATTGTGACACATGGCTTAAACTGTTGCCAGCAGTGTTGCTGGCACTGGCTCAAGTCCAGTTGCTCCACTTCTTCCCCAGCCCCCAGTTAATGCACTTGGGAAAGCAGCAGAGGATGACCCAAGTAACTGGGGCTCTGCCATCCATGTGCAGGACGCAGATGGAGCTCCTAGCCCCTGACTTTAGCCTGGCCCAGTCCCAGCCATTAAAATCATTCAGGTATTGAACCAGCAGATGGAAGATCTTTCTCTCTGTCTCTCCCTCTTTCTCTGTAATGCTGACTTTCAAATTAATAAATAAATAATTTTTAGAAACCCTGGCCAGGAAATGACATACATCGCCCACTTTCACATTCTTGTGGCAGCCATCTAATAGTCACACTTGGAGATGCAGAGGGAGTTGCAGTGGTGTATGGGTCGCGGCCTCTCACTATAGAAGAGTATGAACAGCAGTGGTCAGCTAGCTGCCTCCACTACAGTGGGCCCTTCCACATCCTCCTCTGGCCCTCCCAGGACTGAGTGTGTAATATGCCGCAGTGCCTTCCCAATCCCAGCTCTCATCCATATGCATGCCATTGGGGTTGTGAGGACAGGCCTGTGGGCATACCTGACTGTTCAAGCAGTCAGTCCTTCACTCATTATGGAGTAGGCATGGTGACAAGCTATGAAGAATACAAACAGGTCCACAAGGAAATTAAGTCTGTGAAGGCAAAGGCTCTGCTTGTTTTGTTCACCACTATCCTCAGGGCCTAAAACAATGCAGGGCGTGAAGCAGGTGTTCGTGGATATTTGAATACATGAATGGTCATATTGAAGAAGTGTCTCTCTGCTGCTTTCATCTTCCTGGTAGTCTTTGCATCTCGTTGGAGATCCACCTGTTCCATCTACAATGACTTCCAAAATTTCCATTTTTCCCGTTGATCTTTCCACTCCGTGGCAAGCTCTTGGTTCTGCTGCATTATGCTTCTTTTGTCCCATATTCTCTGTGTTGATTTGTTGTGTTCATCAGCATCCAAACCCTCTGCCTTTCATTGGAGTGCCTTCTTTTTACTGTAACGATGCTCAGTAAATTAGGGTATGAATCAGTGTATTACAGAATAGCCTGGAAATGCCTATTTGCATTCTCTGATTTATGTGGCGTCTCAAGGAGGCTTCATTAGGAAAAACTGCACCTGACTCCTCCCTTAACTGAATAATCTTCTTTTGGCTTTGCAGGGCAGGACAGGTTGAACCAGGCAGTGTGGCGTGGTAACAGTGCTTGCCAGTTCCCAAGGCAGCAGCTTCACACCCATGCATCATGCCCAGTCCTACAAGGTGCTTGCCTGCTTCTCTCTTTGGGACAGGATCCTTGCCCTATGTCCTGATCATTTTGGTCCTTCTGCTGATATTGTGGGTGGGATTATTTTCCCAAGTCATTGCTAGGGTATAGAAATGCCACTAATTTTTTTTTAAGTATTGATTTGGCATCCTGGCACCTTCCTAAATTTGTTTATGAGTACGGGCTGCTTCTCATTGAGTCCTGAGGATTCTGTATGTAGATGATTATGTCACTTGTGGGCAGTTCTTGATACTCCTTCCTCTCAGATTTTCCTGTCCCTTGTCCTTTGTGCATGCCCTGATGTCGGAAGAGCACAGTTTATCCATCCCTGAAAGTTTCCTGTCATCCCTTAGAGCCTCCTCCTCTTAGTCACCCTCCCTACTGTGAACTAAGTACCAAAAGGTCACCTGCTACCTTGTGTTCATATACCTCCAGAGAACAGTCGTAAGACCCATAGATCTAACTACAGCTCCTTTATGCCTCTGCAAAAGGAAATGTATGGGAAAAATACCAGGCAACCTTCTGATAGTCATGGAAGAAGTCCCAGGAGAACCTATAGACTCATACATCTATATGAGGACCTACACATCTTCTGGCCCTCCATATGCACAGCAGAAAACATTTCCAGGTGCAGTTCAGTCACCTCCGGCATGGCTTGACCATGGCTTGACCATGGCTTGGCCTGTCAGAGTCAACTCAAGATTCTTGGGGAAATGGCACTTGGTCTTGAACTACATCAAAACATCACCCTTGGATCCATTCAGTCTAGCCAGGGCACAGTGTCTAGATATTAAAAGACTGTGACTTCTGTAATCAATCATCCTTTTAACAAATATTTTGAATATATATATGCAAAAACCATTGTGCTGGGCAGTGATGATAGCTGGCAAAAGATATAGTCTCGAGCTCCACAGTACTCAAACTGTGGGAGGGAAGACAGCTGATATAATTCATTATCAAATCCACAGACTTCAGATGATGATGCCATGAGAATGCACTGCTCAAGTCTGCCTGTTGCATGGGGCACGACTGATATCCCCAGCTGCTCCTCTGGTTTCACTGCCCTGTTCTTGCAGACCCATCCTTCCCAGGTATGCCAACATGTCCTCAGGTGACCTTAACTGAGTCATGCTCTTGCAGATTGACCTTTCCTCTCTTGACTGCAGTTAGGACTTGTGGCTTCTCCATAACCAATAGGATATAGCCAAGGACCAGGGGTATTGTATATGTAATTAGGCTTCCAAGTAAGCTGCCATGGAGCTCTTCCAAAAGAGCACCGTCCTAGTGGACCTGACAGCAGGTGACAGCCTTTCAAGAAGAACGTGGCTCCTCCTTGGGGTCAGGATTTCTTCAGAGATGCATGAAGTAAGAAGCTCCTTGGGTTGTGAGAGACACACAAGGTAAAAGAATGTGACAATCCTCTGGGATCTTAGCATGGTCCCTGGCAGTCAGCAGGTAAGGCTGTGGAAACATCAGTCTGCCCACCACAGGGAACTGAGTTCTGCCAACAGTTACATGGGATTGGAGGAGACTCCTGACTGACAGCAAGGTTTCTGAGAGCCAAGGGAGAAAACACAGCCAAGCCATGCCCAGACTGCTTACCCACAGAAACTGTGCTATAATAAATGAGGATTGTTGTTGGTCCCCAAGGTTATGGCAGTCAATTGTGCAGCAATAGATAACTAACTCATCTAGTACGAGTGAGTTTTCCTCACAGTGCTTCAAGATCAACAAAAACAAATGATCCCTCAAGAGTTGCCCACCTCCTCTCTAATTGCCAGATTTGAAATTCGGGTTTCTGAACAGTAGGACCTGGCTGAGTCTGGGCCATCCAGAAAGAGGAAGAGATTGTTCACGAAGACATGTAAGGTGCAAGAATTAGCTGGAAACTATCAACAGAAATCAGAACATCCTTGAGGATTCCTGAGCCTCAAATAGGGCCAAACATAAGGCAACATAAACAAGAGTGCTTTGCACCTAGGAGACATCTGCCCAGTGTTAGAGATGAATTAATGGAGAGCATGAGAGGTCATGCAGAACTGAATTTTTATTGTTGTGACAGGGCAGCCATCATCTCACAGGATGATGTGTTGAAACAAAGAAAGTGACAGTTTTTGTAATTTTTTATGAACATAGTGTAAGTGGCGGGAAAGCAGCTGCACAGAGCACAGATTAGCAGAGCTTCCACAAGGTCAGAGTAGCCCATAACAGTTCCAAGTAAAGGGTAAATAAGTAGCTCCCCTGTGAGAACAAAGGAGTTGGACAACATTCCAAGGTACAATAAAACATCAGCCTCTGGGGGCAGGTCTTTGCATGACTCCTGGCCCATGAACAGCCTTGTGTGTACACAGGTTGTCTTCTGCTTTACGTCTCTCTTGGAATGTCTGCCAGGCATCCACAACAGCCCAGCACACTACTGTAACATCCTAGTTAGCACCAGGGAGCAGGGTAGCTCCTGGTAGCCCAGAGGAAGTACTAGATGACACTGAACAAAGTATGAATGATGGTATATTATGAGTATGGAAGACCACTAGATGATTATGTTGGGTGAGAGGTTGCAGAGAATGTAACAATAATTATAAAGGCCGATCTAGCCATTGTTGCCTCTTATTGCTCAGCCCTCAGCGGCAGTGACCAGTGACAAGCTTCCTGATGGTACTATTCCTTGACAAAAACTTCTAACTGCTTGATGACATGTCAGTTACACTGGATTTCTGCCATCCTGGAAGGGCCAGTGATCTGTGCCTCCTATAATAGATCATCTTCTGAATACGAATTTGTTTTTCCTGTACCCAAAGCCTCTGCCAACATTAATTGGTAATGTATACAGACATTACGTCGTTTGCAACATAATGTCTAAGCAGGGGACACATTTCACAGCCAAAGCAGTGTGGGAGTGGGCCCAGGCCCACGAACATCACAATATGAAATAACGTCACCTACAGTACCATCTGGCTTCACAGAGCTCCAACACCACCTTCTACTGTTACAAGCTGAGGTGCCTGCTCAGCGACAACACTACAAAAGATGGCAGCCACATACATTACATCAGAGACAGACTGTCCTGTGATGCTGTGTCTCCAACAAGAATGCAGAGTCCCAGAACATAGGGCTGACTGCAGGAGTGGCACCACTTCCCATGGCTCCCAGTGACCACCTGGGGAAGGGGCTCCAGTTCTGTCGTCTCCAGAGTTGGGTATCCTAGTTCCCTATTATCGGCAGGGGCAGGCACATCAAGAGTCCATTGAATACAAGTTATGACTTTTGCCGCAGGGAAGTGGGAATCCCTACTGTCCAGAGACCCACCAACAAGCAAAAGGAGGAATCAAATCAGCATAGTAGCTGGGCTAATTGACCAAGAGGAGCAGCAGGAGTAGGACTGTTGTAGACCATGAGGGTAGGGGAAATCGTGTGGATCCTCAGTGATCCATTTGGAGGGTTGGCTAGTATTTCCCTATCTTCTGGCAACTGAAAAGGAGAATGATAATCAAGAGCTCGGACTCTTTAGGAATGAAGATTTAGTTTACTCCAATGTGTGGACCATCAAGATCTGCTGAGGATAAAAACAATTTTAGAATGGATGCTGGAAAGGGCAAGAAAGGGTATCATAGTGGCTCTGAGACCACTTGTTCAGGTGGGGACAGTAGTTTGCACTAGGGCTTTCCCTTTCCTAAGTTCCTCCCTCCCACCCCAGAAAGAAGACCCAGGAGAACATGAGAGGGCTACTGCATGCACTGTGTGAAGCTGTATGGCACTGGGGCCCTTGTCAGCTGGGCTGTGCCACTGAAGATATCCATGGATAGCATAGAATGGAAATGTAATCTTTTATGTGACAGTACTAGAAGGTAGAGTCCATGGGAGGTGTTTGGCTTATGAGGGTTTTAATCTCATGAATGATTCATTACCATTTTTTAAAAGGCTTCAGGTGGCACAAAGAGTTAAGCCGCTGTTTGCTGCACCAAAATTCCATACCAGAATACTGGTTCAAGTCCTGGCTGTTCCACTTCTTATCCAGCACGCCTTCTAAAATGCCTGGAAAGGCAACAGATATGATCCAAGTACTTGCATTCCTGCCACCCAAGAGGGCAACCCAGATGGATTCCTGTTTCTGTCTTCAGCCTGACCCAGACCTGCTGGTGTATAATCTTTTAGGAAGTGAACCAGCAGGTGGAAAACTCATTCATTCTCTCTCTCTCTCTCTCTCTCTCTCTCTCTCTCTCTCTCACCTTCTTCTTACCTTTCAAATACATAAGTGATTTTTTCCCTGTAAGAAAAGGGGATGGAGAGAGCTCCAGTCTGCAAGTTCAACCTCTTGTTCTCTGTGCCTTTGATATTTGCTGATTGCACCTTCCCAGACTCCACAGCCTCCAGAACTAGGAACCCATGAATTTCTGTTCATTATAAGTTTTCCATTCTGCGTTATCTGAGCTGGCTAAAATACAGGCTGCCATAGCATCAAATCACAAGCTTCAACACCAGCCACCCAGAGATCCAGAGGCTAAGGAGTCCAATGTCAAAGTTCTGGCACCGGTGTCTGGTGAGAATTGTCTTCATTGCTTGCAGAAGGCTGCCTTCTCGCTGGAGTCCCACATGGTAGAAAGAGATGATTGCACACTCACCTCTACCTCTTCTTATAAGGTCATTAATCCAAACAGACAAGCTCTACCTTCCTGTACTCATCTAAATCTAATTACCTCTCCCAGGCTCAACCTCCTTACAACATCTCAGGGATTAGTGTTTCAATACAAGAATTTAGAGCACTCCCAAACATTTAGTCTATAGCACTTGACTTGATGCTTGACAACCATGAAAATGCATTTCTCAAATGACTGATGACAAGGAGCAAACGTGACTAATGGTCCCAGCTACTGTTCTTTTGGACCCATCGGAGTATTTGTGTCATGGCCAAATCTGAGGACTCGCAAGCAATGACTCAGCATGGCACTGGTCGAAGGAAAATCTGTTTCTGCAAGATGCCAGATTCTTCCCAGTGGGTGATTGGATCCGGTAGCCCCTGCAGTCCTGGCTGTAACCTCTTCTGGACTGTGTTGAAGTTCAAGGCTCTTCCTACTCAACTCTTCTGCCTCTCCACCTGCACTGCAGTCTGGTGGCTGTCCTCATTTCCTGTACTTTCCCTCTCAGTTTCTTTTTTCACAAGCAATGCCCCCAGTCAATCTCTAGGATATAGTTCCATATAGGCATGTGCCACTTCATAGAAGGAACTAAGATAACCCATGAAATACAGAAGATCCTGAAAGTTGTAAAGAATACTGTGACAGTGATGTGGAGATGAAAGAACACCTTGCTTGGGTTATTGGAGGAGCCATTTGGAGATCTGATGCTAAGCAATAAGCAGATGGAATGTTAGCTAAGAGGAAGGCAGGAGATGTGCAGAGAGCTAGGATTCTGTACTCTGGCATGATGACCATTAGCAGGTCCGGAGTATAAACAGGCGAAGAATGTGGCAGGCAGGAGTAATTTGGAGAGAGCAGCAAAGATCAGATCCTGTGGGAATTTTTGATCATCCAAATAAGATGGGATAAAAAGAGCTCCTACAAGCAAGGAGAAAGCAATCCCATTAGTCAGAATTGGCAATAACAGAGTTTGTAATGCTGTGTGATTCTGGGGTCTGGTATCTCAGTGTTTTAGATTCATACATTCCATGTGGTTTTGTTTTGTTTTGTTTTGTTTTGTTTTTCCTGCTGAGAAGAGCTCAAACTGTAAAGGACAGTCTCAGAGTAACCAAACTTTTTATAGTCTGATGTCTATCCCCAAAATTTTACATATTATGGCCCAAATGGTGATGGTTGGTCAAAATGTTTCTACTTTGTAACAAAATTCACCAAGAGAATTAAAATTAAATCTAATGTCTGTTTCCTTTCAGCCAAATCCTCTCTTCTTTCCCTGTAGTAACTTCTTTCATGAATTCCACAGAAATCCTATCCACAATTTTGTCAATACAATCTTCAGAGCATGATTGGCTTTGCAACTCATAAGCATAATACATTCCTAAACCGACTCTCCAGACTGCTGGCTAGTGAATTTGGGCTATTCCTATACCTTTCAACTGCACATTGCTGAAAAAAGTCTTGAACTATAGATCATAACAATTAGTATTAGGAAATTATTATTATTATTACACGTTTCTTACAGTGCTTATTCTTGCCTAAGCCCTTTCCACAAAATACTTCCTCAAATGCTTAGAACAACTCTGTGATGGAGGCATTGTCCCATTTTACAGAAAAGGAACTGAATTAAGCAACTTGAGGAATTTGTCATTGTGACCTTAAAGCCCGTCCTGATCATTTCTATTTTCCGGTGTTTTGTGCTTTTATCTTGCTCCCGTTCTTCTTTTTCCTCTTTTCTCAGTTACAATCAATCACCAGGGCAGCATATGAAGATAGTTCACAATTACAGAAGGGAATAAAAAGAAGAACACAAGCTCTGTCTTATCCATTCTTACTTCTTAACACCAGCAGTGGTTCATCCAGTTTCCTACTAAAATGAAATTATTCACCCACAGTTTACTTTGTAGAGTTCTTTCATATTCTACACACAGGCATGTACATGAGTGTGTATGTGTTTTCATGAAGTATACATTCTTACATCAAAGTGAGTATCTTCCATACCTTCCTACCTCATTTATTGTTGATAGATTTCATTCTTTTATTAACAAGCATGTTTATAAGATTTTATTTAGTGAAAAGCAGAGCAAAAGAGAGGTAGAGAGAAAGATTGTGCATCTGCTGGTTAATTCCCTAAATATTCATCACCAAATCTAGGCCAGACCACATTAAAAATAATGAACATATCCATTATTGTCAGAAGTTTCCTCATACTACTTTATAAATATTCTCTTCATACCTACCCCTTAGACTTGGTTCCATCCACGTAAAATCAATTGGTCTGCTTTCTGTGCATTTTCTAGAAATTTTGTACACTTGGAATCAAATATATGTATTCTGTATTCTCTCTCTCTTTTTTTCCCTAGGCATAATAATTTTGAGATTCAGCCATGTTATTATACATGTGATACATAATTCTTTTCATTACTGAGAAGCATTCTACGGTATGTTACAGAAATTTTGCTTCTGCATTCATCTGGTGAAGGAAATTTAGTTTGTTTCCAACTTTTGGCCATTACTAATGAAGCTGCTCTAGAAATCCATATACAACAAAGTGAAAAGGCAACCAATAGAATGGGAGAAAAATCTTTGCACACTACACAACAGACAGGGGACTAATATTCAGGATTTACAAAGAGCTTCAGAAACTCAACAACAGCCAAAAAAAGACCTGAAACATGGGGAAAAAAAACCCAGATGAAAGAGGAATTGGTAAAGAAACTGTGGTACATCTACTCTACAGAATACTACTCCGCCATTAAAAAGAATGAAATTCTACCATTAGTGACAAAATGGTCCCAACTGAAGACCATTATGCTCAGTGAAATAAGCCAGTCCCTAAAGGACAAACATCACATGTTCTTTAAGGGATAGATAATTCAATATTTTAAAATTTGCTGAGGCTTGTTTTGTGGCCTACAATGTGGTCAATACTGAAGAAGCTTCCTTACACTGATGGAAAAAAGTGCATCTTGCGTCTGTAGGATCAAAGTTTCTGTAGGTATCAGTTAAAATCTCAATAGTTTTTGTTCTTTTATTTAAATCCAGATAACCATCTGCTATCTTTGCCTTCTGCCTTAACTTTTAATACAGCACAGATCGCTTGCTGATGAATTCTTTCAGCTCTTCTGAGGGTGTGCATTAGTATAAAGTTGTAATCAAGTATATAGTATTTCAACTTAGCCTCTACAACTATGAAAAATGCATTTCTGAAGTTTAAGATACTTTTTTAATACTAACATTGACTGTACTAAGATAACAAATGTTTTCTTATGCAGTGTCTGGTGAATTTTTCATCTCATGATTTTTTTCATACTAATCTGTTTTCTTCTTTACAAGTTTGGTTTAGGACCTGGCACAATGGCTATGTAGCTACATCCTTGCCTCCTCCCAATTCCTAAAGCCATCATCACCACTGCCTCCAAGGCTGCTCACTAACAGGAAGCTGCAATTAGGAGCTGGAGCTGGGAATGAAGCACACACTGTGATATGGGATGTGGGCGTCTTAGCCACTAGGCTAAATGTCTACCCCTGCGTGTTCTTTTTAAACATGAAACATTTCTCTTCTATGAATTACTATTTCTATTATTATAATTCTATTATTATTTCTATTCATCATGTTTTTCTTACACATTTGAACCTAATTTTCTTTTTATGTATTACAGATATTATTCTGTCAAGTTTGATTAAAATCTTGTTACAGCCTGATTTTTCCTTTTAATGTAACATAATGTATGGATATTTTAAAATTTTACGTATCCAAGCCTGTCATTAACCAGTATTTTCTGCTTAGATTGTTTTTGCTTATTTATGACTGAGAACATATTCTTCCTTCACAGATCTACAAATATTTTATCCTAATTTTTTCTTTTCTAAAAATAATCATTTTTAACTTTTAATTGGAAGGCAGATTTTACAGAGAGAGAAGGAGAGAGAGAGAGAGAGAGAGAGAGAGAGAGAGAGAGAGAGAGAAGTCTTCTGTCCATGAGTTGACTCCCCAGCTATGTGCAAAACCAGAGCTGACTGACAAGAAGCCAGGAGCCAGGAGCTTCTCTTGGGTGTTCCACATGAGCACAGAGTCCCAAGCACTTCAACCATCTTCTGCTGCGTTCTTAGGCCGCAAGCAGGGAACTGGCTCAGAAGCAGAGCAGCTGGGACATGAAACAGCGCCTGCATGGGATGCTGGTGCCACAGGCAGTTGTATAGCCTGCTACAGCATGGCATCAGCCCCCAAACTCCTTCAATCCCTCTCAAACTCTAGCAATCACATTCCACGTACACATGAGCTTTGCTTGAAGTTCACATGTGAATTAGAATATGCAATACTTTTTTCTTTCTTTGTCTTCCACCAGATATTCATGTAATTTTGAATGATTAGCACTTCTAATGTTTTTTGAGATTGATTTTACTTGTTGTTTAATATCTAAGAAAAATTAATTCTCAATATTGCAATATTTTCTGTATCATCCTGCCTTAGTGATAAAACCTGGGGAAACTCCAGGGTCAGCTCTGCTACCCTAACTGCAGAAACTTCTGGGGTTCCCACTGATCTGTCAATCAACATTCCAGTTAGTTCTCCTAGGTATGACTCATTTCACTGTGTTTCCCATGGTCTTATTCAAGGTATAGACAGAAGGCTAGCTCCATGAAGCTGGGGATCATGTGTTCATCCCCACCATATGACTTTCACATTGGTTATTTGCCACCATAAGTGTTTTCTCATGGCATGCATGAATAAAAGAAAGAAAGAATAGAAAACAGACATAGGTAACTAGGAGTCCACCTGCTGTTTCTTTATTCATTCCTTATAAATCCACGAGGATAATTGGAAAGACTCTCAAATGTCACTTAAGCCACCTGACTTATTATTATTTCCTTGATCCTCTAGTCTAAAAATGTTATCAAAAGAGGAAATTATGTAAGGTCCATTGTCAGTCCCCAGTGGACCCACACAGACTCCTAATGTCGTCACTCTCTTGTCTGAGTGCTCTCAAATCACCTGCTTTGTAATCTTTTCTAGACCTTATCTAAAATCGCCTATAAGCTCCTTGATTTCCAGAATTGATTTCCACCTTGCCCTAACCACTTTCAGAAAATGAAGGCAGGGAGCATATATAATAAAAGAGCTTCAAAATGTTCCTGGAAAATGGAGTTTAATAATTTGAAATATATAATTTGTTTCTCAATAAGCAGCATCAAGTTCAAGACACTTATGCAAACAATGATACCAGTCGTTTAATAGATTTTCTGTATTGTCAGAAATTTCCATTGAAAGCTTTGCTCCTGTCTGCAACTAATCTAGACACAACAGTTTCATCACACAGTGAGCAGAAAGGTTGTCCCACTTTAAGTTTCCCATCATAACTGTGTATACCAAACCAGTAGAAATGTCTGTAGTGTTGGATCCCATATGGGCTCCGGTTCTAATCCCGGCAGCTTCACTTCCCATCCAGCTCCCTGCTTGTGACCTGGGAAAGCAGTCAAGAATGGCCCAAGGTCTTGGCACCCTGCACCTGCATGGGCGACTTGGAAGAAGTTCCTGGTTCCTGGCTTCAGATTGACTCAGCTCCGGCCATTGTGGCCACTTGGGGAGTAAATCAGTGACTGGAAGATTTTTTTCTCTGTCTTTCCTCTCTGTAAATCTGACTTTCCAACAAATATAAATATATATATAACATATATATATATATAACATATACATATATACACACACACATATTTAAGTGATATATCTGTCTGTAAACTTCTAATGGGGGTGGGGATGGTTGTCTCCATGAGCACAGTGCACCAATAATATCATCACTCTTCCACCAAATCTTCACCTTCAATTTTGGCAGAATCCATATTGCTCTGATAGGGGCCTATTTGAAGCTGATGTATTCACTTCATAGTACCTCAAACTAGGTCAAGTTTATTTGGGCGTGAGTGAGTTCCGAAATCTATGCATAGGTTTTTCACAACATGCATTTCCCATAAGCTTTGTGAAAATCCTTTGTATTTGACGTGGTATTCTCTTTGCTGAGCATTATTATGGGAAAGAATAAGTAGGCATCCAACAAATGTTTAATGCACGAATATCTACATGAAAAACAATTATTATCCAACAGAATCTTCTAGCCAATTAAAATTAAATTGTCCCAGTAAATATTGTAGTGCTGGATAATACACACCAGCAACTCAGCTCTGTTCCACCCTCCTTACAGAAAGGAGGCAAAAGTACCCATGACACAAGAGGCAAAGACCATTAGCAGTCCCTGAAGGGACTCTGACATCAGGGACAAGTGTGACTATCCCCAGATTAGGTGCTTTGAGTAAGACATGGTCTAGACTGCTGAATGTTTGCAGAGATACTGCTTCTGTCCAGATTTGCCTTTATTCGAATGGCCTTTTATTTTCATCCTTTCTCACCAAGACAAGAATGAAAGAAAGCTTTATGCACCACAGTTTCTCCTTAGATCTGACAACTTGTGCAAGGGCCCAAGTTGAATCACTAGTCTTTGAGTGTACAGGAAAAAAAATATTTAAAATAAACTGCACTGGCAAGTCATCTGCCTTGGAATATTTAACTTAATTTCTTAACGTTATTGCCCATGAATGATGTGTTTAGCACCATTTGTCATAAAGCAGAATAAAGCTCATCTTACTGAAGGTCAGGCTGAAGGTCTTCCCACTTAATGAAGCATCAATATTAAATTGGAATGAGTAAATTTGTATTAGAAGAATCTGATAAGCAATGTCCAATCTAGGAAGGGAAATGAACACAAGGCCAACTAAGGCCACACTCTGAAATGATGTGCTCTCCCCAAGATTATTGGGTCCCTCTGTTGGCTTGGAGACCCGTCATTAGTAGTGAGGAGGAGTTTGGTACTCGGAGCGAGCCTCCTGTTCCACAGGTGCACCAGCAGCACATGGAGAGAGGTCCACTTGCTCACTTCCATCTCTCTGCAGGACTCACAGGCCAGCTCAAGAGCCCACTTGCTCCTGGGAAGACCCTCTGCCTTTCCTGTTCATGGCTCCTGCCCACGCAGAGTGAACCGGACACTATCAGAGGCACCGCTTGTGTCATTCCCACAACAAGCTCAGGACTTGTTCAGGTTCTCTGGCTCCTGAAACCCTTCATGATGGCCACTACATTATGGGTTGGCAACTTTTACTGCAAAGGTCCAATTGATCTTTGTAGCAACTATGTAACTCTGACATTGTAGCAGTAAAGCAGTCATAGATAGTGCACAAATCACTAAGTTTGCTGGCGGGGGGGCAGTCTCCAGAAGTTCCAAAAACAGGTGGTTCACAAGCTATGGTTTGCTGACACCTACCCCATATTCTTAGTGTTTTCTGAGGACATCCTTGACTTCTCTCTGGCTGATGTCACCCAGCCTTGCTGAGAACACCTCTATCCCTGAAGCGCTCTCAATTGGTCCGGTGGCTACTTTTCCTTTGTAAGTTGTGGTCAGACAGAAAACAGGCGTTCCATCTGTTGTTCCACTGTGTCTCTTCATGCCCAGGCTCCCTTTTTTCCTAAAACGTCTTTTTAGAAACTCTCTCATTGGTGCTTCTGCCGCTGTCTTCCGCCACCTACTAACTCTAGGCAGACCTCTCACTCTTTGAAGATGTTAGCAACCAACCCACAATCACGGTCTTCAAAAACAGTCCAATTTTTATTCATGTTATTGCAGTAACCATGGAGTCTTTCAATACTCTGGCCTTTGAGTTCCTTAATTTTCTTGCTCCAGTAGTCTCTTTATGCTTTCAATGTCTGCTGCGCATGTCTAAAATCATATTATTGACCTTTTCATTATTAACATCTTCAACATCTTCAAAATCTCAGTTGCAGACAGCATCCTCTCTCATCCCCAACCACTACCGTTCCAGCATGTCCCCTCTGGTATCCCAACACAAGTAAGCTAACTGCAACACCTAGACTCTGATCCAGTGATCCTATCACCTTCTCCTGTACTCCACATTCAAACCCTTGTTCCTACCCCGTTGAACTCCCATGGCCTACCTGCCACACAAATGTGACCTTCTTGTCCCTCTCTTCCTTTTTTGGGCTTGGATAAACCAAAATTTAATTGTATTCCAACATACCTGCTGGGTCAACCATCCCTTCTCTACTGGGTAATTCTTAGAGCTCGCACATTGTATTTCCCTATTTGAAAACAAAACAAAACAAAACAAAAACCTCTTGCTTTCACTGTGGCCCATTTATCACTTCCTCTTCATAGTAAAACTTGGGGGGAAAACTGTCCATTCCCACCGTGTGCGATTGTCTTCTTCCATTTTCTCTGAAGCCAACAAAGTTGGCCTTAACATGTCCCCAATTACTGTACATTGCTCGACTCCAACAGGCAGTCCCTCACCCTCATTTGATAGGTCCGCCAGCGCCTTTTCTCACCATGTGTGCCTGGGAAGGACAGTAAACTGTGCTTCAGCTTAATGGAAATGGGTTTCTACTTTTATAAAGTTAAACTTGAAAGTTATGAGCAAACCAATCCGGAAGGCTGTCTCACAGCAACACACCCATCTTCCTTCACTGAGTTAATAGTGATTTATGACAGAGGAAGAATAAGGAATGTTAATTGGCTTTGTTTTAGTGGAGGAAGGTCCCCCCCCCCCCAGAGATGATTGATTGATAGGGAAAAAGTTTAAAGGAACATGGAAATCTGGTTTCCCAACCGAAACAGTTCTTACACTCCTCTGTTGTCTTTCAACATTTAGCATTACAAAAATAGTACCTTGGAATGTATCTTGCAAAACAACTAATCAAACTTTTCAGTAACAGAGAGGGACTCTCTTCATCTAGAGAAGTCAAGCTACCGCCCGTGTCTCAGAGCCAATTAATGACTCATTTGAGACTAGAACCTGAACTCCTCATTCCACATCCCGTGTCCTCTCAGCCAGAATCGCTGCTGTTACACTTCCTTGCAGATCTCTTCATGTCTGCATTCTAAAGCGATATTTTTAGTGCATTTTCCTGGAATCCTCTCATTCTGCTGGACTGTGTGGGCTCTTCAAGTACAACTTTCCAACACACCAGGAGCTGGTAGGGTTCTCTCACAGTTCATCTGATGTGCTCAATGTGTACATTCTCTGTCAAAGCACTTCATTCACTTCTCAGGGTCCTATTACCCTCCTGGATGGCTTAGGATGTTGGGTTCCAGTAAGGAACATACTTCACTTATCAGGGCTCAATCTGACAGTGGCTTTGATTCATTGCTTTGCCCCAAGTTGTAAGACAGATACACTTGGCAGCATCCCAGGCTGCATTCCAGTGCCAAATACTTAAAGATGTTCTTGATTGTGCAACATTTTAAAATACCCTCCTAACATGGGACTTGGGTCTTGCTGCCTACTTGGCAAAAGGTCAGCTGCAGTTGTCATTGCTCCTGTTCGATACCTATGAAATCTTCGGTCCACGGAACCCGCTCCATTTGAGACAACTTCCTGAACCTTGCCCAAGATGCTCTGCAATTGAATTGTTTTAGGAGAAAAATTGAGGCATCTCAACTAGGCCAACTCACAAGTGACAGGCCTCTAGGTGAAAGATTAGCAAAGCTCTCTCCATTTTGTGAAGCACTTTATTGAGGGATCGTTGATAGCAAAACCATGTACACAGGTAAAATGTACCTCTCTGAGGGTTCCTGTTAAGAATGCACTGGTGAAACCATGGCCATAACCAGGTACATGAATATGACCCGTTTCTTGTTATAATTTTTGTTGTCTTTTGGTTTGGCTTGATAAGAATGCTTACCATATGAGCTATCCTCTTACCAAGTTTTTTTTTAAAGATTTATTTATTTTTATTCGAAAGCCAGATATACAGAGAGGAGGAGAGACAGAGAGGAAGAGAGACAGCCAATGATTTACTCCCCAAGTGACCACAACAGGCAGAGCAGAGCCAATCTGCAGCCAGGAGCCAGGAACTCTTCCGGGTCTCCCACACAGGGGCAGGGTCTCAAGGCCCTGGGCCATCCTTGACTGCTTTCCCAGGCCACAAGCAGGGAGCTGGATGGGAAGCAGGGCCGCTTGGATTAGAACCAACGACCATATGGGATCCCGGTGCTTGCAAGGCGAGGTCCTTAACCACTATGCTATGGTGCCGGGTCCTCCTCTTCCCAAGTTTTAAGAACACAATATAGTATTGAAAGCTACAAATCTTGTGCTATAGCACAAATTTACATAGACCTCCGCTTAATAAGATAAACTGGTTCCAAAAACAAAGTGAAACTTGCTGGAAGCTGTTAACATACCCCAAGAGTGACTGTGTCCACTGAAAGGGGTGCTTATTAGCACCAATAATGATACCTAACATTTCCCAATGTGCCAAGCACTACCCTGGGATCTGTATGTACAAATGGAGGAGACCTTAATCAAAGTGCTTAGGACCAGAAATGCTTTGTATTTTTAATTTTGTTTTGGAATATGTATGCATATAGGCGATGTCTCAGGAATGGAACCCGAGTATAAACATGAAATTCATTTATGTTTCATTTATTCCTTGTACACATAGCCTGAATGTCATTTTATACAATATTTTGATAGTGTTGTACATGAAACAAAGTTTCATGGTATGTAGTTTTTTCACTTGTGGTGTCATGTTGGCAGTCAAAGAATTTTCCATTTTGGAGCATTTCAGACTCGGGATTTTCAGATTAGGGCTGCTCAATATGTACTAAATCTAATAATAACAACTCTTTAAAATACTCTTATGAATGGAAAAGCCCAAAGCACAGAGATTACATAGTTGCCTGAGATCACACAGCTGGTGCAATGGCAGAACACGATTTGAATGAGGGATGTGTTGACTCTGGAATCTTGACTTTTTTTTTGAGAGGCAAGGAGAGAGTTTTCCCAGCGGTTGGTTCTATCTCCAAAATGCTCGCAATGGCTAGTGCTGAGCCAGGCCGATATCAGGGGCTCCTGGACTCAGCCAGGTTTCCACCTGAGGAGCAGGGATCGAAGTTCTTGAGCAATCACTGTTTCCTCCCAGGGAACTGGAGTCAGCACTCGAGCCTGGGCTGTTTGGTGTGTTGCTGGTGGACATGCTGGTGCTTTGCTCAGACTCTGTGGGTTTTGTCAGTGTGAGTGTGACAGTTCTTCCTGATGCTCACAGCTCCAGTGCAGGAGTCAGAGCCAGAGGCCAGCACAGCAAGCAGCAGCCTGAAGATGCTGGTGCCAATCTTCCCTCGACACTGCAGACATCTCGGCATCAGGCCTTCCCCCTCGAGGTTTCACCTGGCTTATTTTCCTTATTACGGAGGCGACTGCTTGATGGAACCTACTGCACTGCAGACTTCTCGGTATTTCTTAGGTGTCATTGGCCTGCCCACGCTCCTAGAACTGGTCAGGTGCTTCAGCTAACTTTCAGTGGCCAGCACTACGTCTTCTGTAATGAGTGCTTTCCTGAACCCAGAAGCACAGAAGGTGAGTCCAACTATAGGCTGACAATCCCTCAACTCCTCTCCCAAGAGCTGTCAGCTGACCCATACGATGATTCTTGGGAATGGGGAAATAACTCCCCCAGCACACTGCTCCCTACGTGGGACGAGGCTCTGGCTGCGGGCTGCAC
Organism: Ochotona princeps; assembly: GCF_030435755.1. Classification (NCBI taxonomy): domain Eukaryota; kingdom Metazoa; phylum Chordata; class Mammalia; order Lagomorpha; family Ochotonidae; genus Ochotona; species Ochotona princeps. Next base: position 16,877,833 of record NC_080838.1, read on the forward strand.
TGAAGAAGTTCCTGTCCAGCCTAATAACACACTCTTAATAGTGCTCCCCAATCTCCATTTCACCTCTCCATTGCCCTGTGACCTCCCTCAAGTTCATCTTGCCCTAGAATCCTTGGCTTCATATCTGCCTTGGTTGGAGCCCAAAGTAAAAAAGAGAAGGCAGACAGCACTTAGGGAATGGTTCTTGTGCCTGGCATTAGGCCAAGACTGCTGCAAGTGCAATCATCTCTAATCTAGCCACAGCCACGGTGTGTAGGAAGCTACTTCTTAGGTGCGTCACCGGAAATTGGAAGGACAGGCAACCTGACGGTCACTGAGCTGCCCAGTCGTCAACTGGGATGCTGAGTAGTCATTCATTTTTCGGCCTAACTTTTGGCCAGGATTTCACACTGTATAACCAACACCCCAAAACACGTGTGGGATACTTATGTGGATATTTCTGGACTGACCTCTGATGATATGTTATCCTATTACCAACTTCCAAGTGGTAGATCAGCAACAAGAAAACATGTATCAACATAAGCAAATGTTTCCAAAACAGCTCCTCCCTCTCTGTGCTGTCTCTCTTCATGGAGATTGAGCCTGTGCCAAAGTTGAGGCAGGGAGTAGGCATGACTAATATACAGTCTATTGGGCCGGCTACTCTATGAAAATCTCCATGCCCACCAAGGGTGCAGGTGCTCAGGCCAGGAGAGAAGGCGGCCTGCCGAGATGGGAAGGCTGCAGTCTACACACAGGCCTAGATTTCTTCCTACAACATGCTGCCATGTTGTTGTGCCGACAGAGCCCTGCTGCCATAGACAAAGATACCTCAGGGAAGAGCTAATGTCTTCTGTTTGGCAAAGAAGCAATCAGAATTTTTCAGCCCCAGAGGGAAGCTATAGTTCTTTGTCACTGAGGTTTTTGTTTTGTTTTCAAGGCTCCTTCTAGGGCTGGTCAGTGGATCATGATGGAGCACACCTAAATTATAAACCTAGCCACAGATTCTTGTCCTCAAAAACTTCAGGGTGTAATCACAAGATTTAACAATCTAAACATGCAGGCTGAAGTTCCTGCCATCCCCGCTGTCACACCTTCCCAGGACTTCAGAGCCTCACACAGAGGACAGAGCATGGGGCCCCTGCCATCTTTGGGCTAGAGATTCCTGGCCCTTCCAGCTTCTAGACAAGCCTCACTTGCCAAGGCAGAGGGAGTGGTGTTGACCGAGGAGTGTCCACACACGTCCCGTCTGCGGACTCCTTTCTCCATGGGATGAGGCATGTCTGTGCCTGAGTGATCGTCCTTGCTGTTATTGATTGGACACAGCAAAACAAGCTTAGGTCGCCTCTGCTGACAGCTGGGCTAGGAAAAGCTGTGTCTTCCTATAAATTCTCCTTCCCCAGCTGGGCTTTTCCACGGTTTGGTATTAAGATAGACACCTCCAAACTGGACAGATCCCCATCAGGGGATCCGTGTGAGGGCTTCCATAGATTCTCATAGGAGGTTTCTTCTTCCTGGGTCATCCCATATTCTGCAGCCCTATATTGCTTCTGCTTCACAGCTCACTTCTGAGCAGGCAATACACACATAACTGGTCATAAGGGTTCTGTCAGCTGAGCACAGACGCATTAGTCTTCTGCTGACATCAGCAAGTTTATCATACATTTAAAGCGATCACTTCTCATAATTGTGATGAGTGCCTCTGGAATATTCAACTAATAAGAAAATTCTTTCCTAAGAATGACAACTAACATCATGTTTGGGTGAAGGTCTCTGAGCATAAAAATACATCAAAATAAGAATGGCCCTCCAAATTCCAGCCCCAAGTGTGTCTATAAGCACCCAGGCTCCTGGACAGTCTTCCAAGCCTTGGCTCAGACATCCATTGTAAATGGTCCAACAAGAAAGTTCTTGCTAAATAGGGGATGGAGTTATCCGGTCAGTGTTATAGTGAACACCTGCTTTAATGACAAAAATCAGAAGAGCAGCACTTGGGGCCTCTCCCATCGTTATTCAGAGATTGTTCATCATAATCTTGGTGATGGTGTTATTTCCAATAGGATCCAATGGAAAATAAAGCAAAAAATAATTGTTTGCTCTCATTTTGAAGGAAAAAAAATCATGAAAGTTGTAGTTATGTTAAAATTCAAAAATTGAAACTTCAGAATAATGTCACATTATTGGAACAATCATAGTGTAGCTTTTCAAAGAAGTTATGAATGGATGGCACCACGGTACAGAAAAAGAAAAGCAGAATCATTTAATATAAAAAATACTTAGTTTATTATAAAAGCTATTTTATCCTTGGGACATAATCAGAGAAATAATCATCTTTCTGGAGAAATGTGTGTCATCTATTATTTAACGTCTTCTCTTCCCCCCAAAATGCTACCAAAGTGATAGTTATTTTTAGACTTTATTCTGAGGTTTTGCATCAAATCGATGATTGCTACACCTGCGAAGGCTTACCTAACAAATTGAGTTAGCATGAACTAGATGGCAATTGTAACCATACCTGTCAATCTCAAGGAAACCCAGTTTGGCATCACCAAAACACAAAAGCTAAGGTTTAATGAAAGAATCCTAAACAGGAAGTATTTTTCTTTCTTCACAGTTCAAAACAGTGTTTGTTCATCATGTAGAAATGGCAAATATGCATGTTGGAAATTCAGAAAACAAATATGTTGGGAAGCATTTTATGCATCATTTAAAATTATATTTAAACAGTTCTGTGGCTGTAAATTAAAAGAAGGAGAAATTATGTGCCCAAGCTTTCATAAATGTCACATACCAAATTCATAGAAATTAATAAATACAAATCAAGTACAATTTATCTTTTTTTCATTAAATAAAACAGTAATTCACTAAGTCTAAATGAGAACTACAGACACTAACACATTATTAACAGCAGCAACGATGCTGTATTACCAGAAATGTTCATAACACATTAGATATGTTGCCTCAAATGGACAGGAATAAATTAGAAGTAGCATGTATATTTTATGACATATTGATAGTTTTTCTTCCTGGTTTAATCCACCCTTCTTTTCTTGAGGTTTAACCCTTCCCCTGGGGCAACAATTGCTTTCAGCTCATGTCACAAACAGGCTCAGGACAATGCAAAGGCTAATAAACCCAGGGCAATAGATAATAACAAATATTTATACACTTGAGCAGGACCGGGAATAAAGTGCTGCTCCTTCCCTGGATTCCCTTGCTTGCTGAGCTGCACAGCTGTACAGGCCTGCTCATAGTTTAGAAAAGAAAATCTGGACAAGGGGGACTTGATAAAGGTCGTTTGTAATTTCCTGCAGCCAACCGTCATATAGTGATTTCAATGTGTGCTGTGACTTGGTGCCAGTTGGCATGTACAGGAGACGAGCAACAGGAAAAGGTGGAGATTATTTTTTCTTCATAAAAAAATAGGTGGATTTTTAGGCCAAAAATGTATGTTTATTATACAACTTAGAAAATGCAACTTTAAATATATATATTTAAATATATATATAGTGTATATGTGTGTAATAAAGACACAAAATTTAACATGTATCTCATGTCCTGTTTTTATTTTGTTGCCATCTTATTAGGTATTCTTCAAGCATTTTTTTCTTACTCAGTGTTCTTCTGCCGATGCACTGTCATCTATTGAGTACTTTTCCTGCTGCTGGATGTCTGCTTGTCTCCAGTTCTCGAGAGTTATGAACAGTGCTGCTACAAAACATTCTTGTTTACCCATTTTCATTTGCATGCTTGGTTATTTGCTTGTTATAAACACCCTATTTTATAGCGAGCTATTATTACATATTGACAAATCACTTTTCAAAAAATATGATACTGGGGTCAGCATTAACTGCTGCATCCCGCATCAGAGAGCTGGTTTGAGTCCCATCTGCTTCAGTTCCCAGCTATCGCACATGGGGAAAGATGGTCCAACTGCTTAGACCCCTGCCATCCATGTGGGAGACATGGATGGAGTTCCGGGCTCTTGGCTTTAATCTGATCCAGTCCTGGTAGTTGTGACCATTTGAGGAGCGAGCCACCAGGGGGAAGATATTTCTCTCTGTGTATTCTGACTTTCAAATAAATAAATACAAATAAATAAATAAAATCATCTTTTTTTGTATTGTCCCTTGCGGGTTTTAGTTTCAATTATATTAACTTGATACAATGAATTTGGTAGCTTCTCTGCTTCCCCATTGTCTAAAATAATTTAAATATTGAAACTATCTAATTACTAAAGCTGTCTGGGCCCAAGGTCTTTAGGGGCAGAGCAGAGGGCATTTTATCTTGTAGGCTCCATTGCCTCAGTAGTTATGGCTTTATTGCTGTTGGGTATTTTCTACTTGAGTCAATTTTGAGAATGTCACTTGGTTCCTATTTACCCTTGATCGTATATCTGTCTTCCTTCTGCAAGCTGGATTGCCAGATTCCTACTCGGTCACTTAGTTTGGATAAACCGTAGATACTACAGGAAGAGTAGGAAGTACGAGAAAGACAGAAGCTAGCTGTTGCCCCTCTGCTCGTCCAGGTGGGAGCAGTGGCACTGTGTATCAGTTCACACAGTTTGAATTTGGAAAATGCAAATTACTCATCTCCTCAAAGAATTATATCTGATATAGTTTCATACAACTGAATGGACTTTGCTTGACTTTCTCCTTTTTTTGTTTTCTATTTATTAATTTCTACTTTTATCATTTCCTACCTGTCATTCTGTCTGCATTTATTGTGCTATTAGAGGGCACTTTTTTCATTTTGTTACTTTATAAATAATAAAGTTATATATATCTCTAATTTCATGTTAGCCATATCCCAAAATTTGACAAATGGTAATCTCATAGCATTTATTTCTTAGTATTTTATTATTCCCACTATGACTTCCTACTTCATCTTTGAGTCATTTAAACACAGCTTTTATCTTCCTAACGTATCTGTTTTTAATTTTCTTTTTGCTACTGAATTATAATCTAAGTACAATCATGAGATTGAAGTGTATTTAGCAAACCTGTGTAGCAACTTGCATGTATTCTGTTGATTCATTTCACACAAAACCCAGTGGTCTTTAACATGAAAGTTTATTTTATATTCATTGGGCATGATGATCTTGCACACACATTAACTCATACTTGACATTATATTTTTCAAATAAATGTTATATATATTTTCATTTCCTTATATGAAAATATATATTTTTTTCTTTTTTCTGACTGATAACTTTGTAATACAGGTGTGTAAGATGTCCTGTTGTGTTTTGTTTGTCATGTTATTTTCAAATTTTTCAGCTTCTGTTTTACTGATTTGAGGCCATGTTGCTAGTTTACAGAACCTCATGATTATTATGTATTCTCAATGACTGATAGTTATATTATTTAAGTCCTGTTTTATCTTGATTATGATTCTATTTCATTTTGTATTAGTAAATCTCTGCCATATTCTCTATACTTTTATTTGCTTGATATATATATGCATATATATATTAAGATTTAGTTATTTTTATTTGAAAGGCAGATTTATAAAAAGAATGAGAGACAGGGAAGAGAGACATCTTCCATTCACTGATGCACTCCTCAAATGTCCACATGGCTGAAGCTGAGCTGATCTGAAGCCAGGATTCAGGAACTTCTTCTGGGTCTCTCACATGGGTGCAGGGACCCAAGTACTTGAGCCATCAACTACTGCACTCCCAGCCCATAAGCAGGGAGCCGATTCAGAGGTGGAGCAGCGTATGAACTGGTGGCACCCACAGGATGCCCATTGCTGCTGCTTGAGGGTTTGCTTGTTGAGCCACTGCGCTGACTGCTTTGCCTGGTATAATTTATTCTGTTCCTTGTTTTCAAATTTTTGTAATCTTTTTAAATTTGATGTTTTTAAACAGTCACAGAACTTAGCTTTTAACAATGCAAATAGCAAGTGGAAAAAAAAACTAAACTCTGTTTTCAAGCGAAATGAATACCTGGAATTGACCATAAGCCTAGAAAATTCTGAGGAGTCTTCAAAAACAGTCTAAAAAAGAGAATAGAACTCTTAAGTTAACTCAGCAAATTTGTGGAACTTATAATCTACAGCAAAAAAATCAGTTGGAGTTGGGCCCAGCAAAGTGGCTTCATAGCTAAATCCTTGTCTTAAATGCTGTGGGATCCCATTTGGACACTGCTTCACATCCTAGTTGTTCCACTTCCTATCCAGCTCCCTGCTGTGGCCTGGGAAAGCAGTTGAAGATTGCCCAAAACCTTGGGACCCTGTACCCGTTTGGGAGACACACAAGAAGGTCCTGACTCCTGACTTTACAATGGCTCAGCTCCTGCCATAGCAGCCATTTGGGGAGTGAACCAGCAGATGGAAGGTCTTCCTCTCTGTATATTCTTCTCTCTATAGATCTGTCTTTCCAATAAATATAATCTTTAAAAAATAATCAACTGGGGTTCTCCTTAATAACAATGAAAAGATGAAAGCTGAACATTTTAAGTGATATACTGTTTATAATTATTCCAGAGGATATTAAATATTTAAGTGTGAATCTACTAAAACACATTCAGAATATGCATGCTGAATTGCAAAATGCTGATAAAACAAACCAAGGGAAATCTGGGGTGGGTGTTGTGATGCAGTAGCGTAAACTGCCACTTGGGATGCCCGTGTCCCATTTGGAGTTCCAGTTTTAGTCCTGGCTCCTCCATGTCCAATCTACCTCCTTACCAAGATGCCTGAAAGGCTCTGCTACCCAAGTGGAAGATTCAAATGGAGCTTTGGGCTTCAGCCTGACCCAGTGCGCGCTCTCACTCTCTCTCTCTCTCCCCCTTTTCTACTCTGTCTCTCTCTTTCCCTCTTATACTCTCTCCCTTTCTCTCTATATTTCTCTCTCTCTCCCCCTTTCTATCTCTTGCCCTCTTCCTTTTAAATAAACAGATTTGTCTTTTAAAAACCAGGGACCAAGGCTATCAGAACAGAGGTGTGTCCCATGTTCGTTGATTAGAGCATAACAGATGTCAGTTCCTCCAAAATTAAACACAAGTATAAAAAAAAGCCAGGAAGGGGCCTGGTATGATGGTTCAGTAGCTAAAGCCTCACCTTGCAAAAACCAGGATCCCATATTGGCATCAGTTCGGGTGTTGGCTGTTTCACTTCCCATCCTGCTCCCTGCTTGTGGCCTGGGAAAGCAATGGAGGCTGGCCCAAAGCCTTGGGACCTTGCACCTGCTTGGTAGACCAGGAAGACACGTCTGGCTCCTGGCTTCAGATCTATTCAGCTCCAGTGATTGTGGCTATTTGGGGAGTAAACAGCAGATTGGAGATATTTCTCTCTGTCTCTCCCTCTCCTTGAATCTGGTCTGCCTCTCCAACAAAAATAGATAAATATAAAAAATGCCAGGAAGATTTTTAGTAGACATATTCAAGGTCACTATAAAATGTGTAAGAAAAGGCAAAGGAATTTGAAGAACAGAAATTTTTTTAAAAAGAAAGAAAAACGTGAGAGAAAACAATTTCCTGAATTTAAGAGTAATCAAGGGCCTGGCACGGTGGCCTAACAGCTGAAATCCTCACCTTGAACGTGCTGGGATCCCATATGGGTTCCAGTTCTAATCCCGGCAGCTCCACTTCCTTCCAGCTCCCTGCTTGTGGCCTGGGAAAACAGTTGAGAACAGCCCAAACCCTTGGGTCCCTGCACCCATGTGGAGACCCAGAAGAGCTCCTGGCTTCTGGCTTTGGATTGGCTCAGCACTGGCTGTTACGGTCACTTGGGGAAGTGAATCATTGGCTGTCTCTCTTCCTCTCTGTATATCTGACTTTGCAATAAAAACAAATAAATCTTAAAAAAAAAGAGCAATCAAGTTTGTGGTGCGTGAGTGGAGGGATAGATACACAGGCCAAAGAAACAAATACAGAATGTAAAAATCAAGCCATCAAATATGCTCAACTAACTTCCATCAAAGGGATGAAAGCAAATCCTAAGGAGAGAGGAAACCAGAACTAGCTGTGCATCCAAAGGCAAAAAGCAAGCAAACAAACAAAAGAACCTGAACCTCACACCTGGGAGAAAAACTGAAATCAAAATATATCTCAGACATGTGTGAAATATAAGCCATACAACTACTAGGGAAAAAAATTGTAAGAAGGTGTTGGGGAACCAGAGAAAGGTGCAGTTCTTGAGCTTGATATCAAAAATACCACCATTAAAAAAAAAAGCTTATAAATGGAACTTGATCGGCATTAAAAACCTTTGCACTGGGAAAGACTTCATTAATAGAATGAAAAGACAGTTTAAAAGTTGTAATATTGGCAATATATGTGACAAATATTGGCAAAATACATATGTGACAAATGACTTGTACCTTAATTTCTAGAGACAATTCTAAAGGTAGCAAAGTAAATTAACAATCAACTTCAAAAGTGGACAAAGGGCCCGGCATGATAGCGTAGTGGTTCAAGTCCTCGCCTTGAATGCACTGGGGTCCCATATGGGTTCCGGTTCTAATCCCGGCTGCTCCACTTCCCATCCAGCTCCCTGCTTGTGGCCTGAGAAAGCACTCAAGGATGGCCCAAGACTTTGGGACCTTGCACCCACGTGGGAGACCCGGAGGAGTCTCCTGGCTTCGGATTGGCTCAGCCAAGCCGTTGCAGCCGCTTGAGGAGTGAGCCATTGGACAGAAGATCTTCCTCTCTGTCTCTCCTCTCTGTATATCTGCCTTTCCAATAAAAATAAATAAATCTTAAAAAAAAAGAAATAAAAAGTGGACAAAAGACATGAATGGATGCTTCTCTGAAGAAGCCATACCAGTGGGAAATAAGCACATAAAAATGTATAACATTGCTCTCAAGCATACTGTCTTATAAGTGCCAAACTCCCAGGGCCTATGGACCTGTATCATAAAATGATAATAATAATTTTTAAAATTGAAAAAAAATTTGTAAAAAGCAATGCAACAATCCAGCATTAACAATTGCAACCAGAGTTTTCTGTAGATATGATAATGTATTTCTTAGAGTCCTTAACCAAATGTTTGATCTTTGACTGACTCTACCTTTGATAATAGTAAAATCTTGGAATTGAAAGGAAAAAAAATGTTCAACATCGTTTGTCATTAAGAAAAAATAAATTGAAGCCATGATAATACTACACATCTATCAAAATGGCTAATTTTTAAAAAAAGTAATCATCTACCAAATTATAAGAAGAATAGAGAAAAGATCACACATACATTGTGAGGAAGAATGTTAAATGGTATAGGCATTCTGGAAAATAGTTATACAGTTCATTTTAAACATGCACTGTCATATAATCCAGCTACTACGCTCCTGGCCATTTATCGCAGAGGCAAGAAAAGTGACATTCATGCAGAATGCTGTGTGCAAGTGCTCCTAGCAGCCTTGTTCCTAATTACCCCAAACTACAAGTTATCCAAATATCCTTCAGTGGGTGAATGGATAAATAAACTGTGTTACATCCACTCCAACAATCAAAGGGAACAAATGTTGGTAAATGAAACAACTTAAGTGAAATTCCATGTACTCATGCTGAGTATGGAACAGTGGTGATCATGTACATATAACTACCACGCAGGTGTGGCCTTAAGGTGACAGCAGGGGAAGAATTTCCTAACCTGATTGTGGTGGTAATTACATGCAGCCTTCATTGTGCAGGGCATTTGTTCAGGAACCTTTTGCACTTTAGAGCAACATAACAACAACCTGGAAACTCCGAGAACTTTGTCACAAATGACAAGTGCAGTTTACATTGAGAACAAAATGTGTCTACTCAGAATTCACCATAACATGGTGGATCATAACATATCATAATCTCCATTCATCTATAAAAACTATCTTTTAAATTCATGTTCAGCATACAGGTGATAAAAATTATCCCTTTAGTTCGATATATTACATGTAGTGCACTATCTATATAACATATTAAAAGCTACCAGTGGCTAAACAGTGTCTTAGCAGCTGGACTTTTCATTGTCTGCGAAACTGCTTTTATGCTGATTAGAAAATCGTTTTAAAGAGTCACTCATCTAAAGTTTGGGGAAGCAAAAGTTTTAGGACTACTAAGGGTCAGTCGTATGGTGCAGCTAGTTAAACTACCCCCAGTGACTCCCAAATCCCGTATGAGCACTTGCCTACTCCACTTCAGATCCAGCTTGCTCGGGTGTTTTGCTTTTGTTTTTTTGTTTTGTTTTGTTTGTTTGTTTTTGCTTGGCTCATTTTGTTTAAGATTTATAATGTTTTTATTGAAAAGGCAGATTCACAGAGAGAAGAGAAAAAGGGAGAAGGATCTTGTGGGCCCCAAGATCCAGTTCTCTGCTTCTGTGCCTGAGGAAGCACTGGAAGATGGCCCAAGTGCTTGGGCATGTGCCACTGTTGTGGGAGACACAGCTGGATTTCCAGGCTCCTGGCTTCTGCCTGGCCTAGCCCCAGGGGCCATTTGGAGGGTGAACCAGCAGGAGAAAAATCTCTCTTTCTGACTCTTTCAAATACATAAATAAATAGAATTTTTTTTAAAAAAAGTAAAGACTGGTAAATGTTTTCCCTCTGACATGCTGTGTACTCTGGAGTACAATTAGGGAAAAAAAACATAATTCTAAACTAATTGTTCTACAATTTAAAAAGGAATGAGACAAGGCTTCTCCCTTCAAGTGCTTTCTGAAATACCAGTTTTCGTAAATATCCATCTGCTTGGGCTTTAATTTCCCTTATCAGCATAATTATGAAAACACAAATCTCAATTCTAAAATCAGAAATGCAAGCTACATCTCTTGAATGTTTTCTGTAGTATCGATTAAAATGTTGTTACACTGTGGGGGGCAGATAGAAGAACTTGGATAATAAAATTTTTTGGCTACTTTAAAAAAATGCAATGTGAACAGATTAGTAAGTTCCTTTAATAAGTAAACTTCATTTCAGCGTTATCTATAGTGATTAGTGAAATATTTAAATACATTTCTACTGTATTTTAACATAATCTTCCTTTTTAGAAGCTCCCTTTTTTTTCTAGCTTTCCACTGAATTCACAAAGGTTGTTGTCTCATTTTAAATTTTCTTCTGATGATTTGTAAACTATAAATTACATTTGTATTCTTTTTTCATTAGATCTTAAATCTACATAACTTTGTATAACAGTTTGAAGACATCCTCTATTTTCAGCTTTCTAAACCTACTGAAGTCCTTGGCATGGTTTAGCCATTTGTAGAATCACTTATGATCTTATTACTATAATACTGAGTTTCAGATTTTTCTGTTTCCTTCACATAGAAAGTTGTTATTACAGCCAATGATTGATATAAAATATATCCACATAGTAAGCAAGTTCTTTGTTTACAGTAGTTCCTTTCCTCCAATGCCTTCCCAACCTGGTTTTAACTATCCATAACGCCAGACTGTTTCTGTTCCTTAGTTTCCTTACTGTATAATGGGACTAAGCATGTGTTTGCCTCCTAGTGTTATGTAGCTATTGCTGCTGTCGATAGGTTCTTCACTTCACAGTTCAGTTAGTCATTTAATGAAGATGTGTAGGGCAAAGAGTACAAGTTTTTAAATGATAGTTTAATTCCTATTTGTAGCTAGACTGAAAATTATTTTCCTTTGGCCATTTGAATAATTCTTTCATGTATCAGCATGGTGAGAGTTCCATTGCCAGCCCAATTGTCCTATTTGGTTAAATAGCCTGTCCTTTCTCTAGTAACTTTTTTCTAAATAAAAAAAAAAAGATTTTTATTATTTTCCATGATACACTTATATAGGTTTGGGGATTCCTTTTCCCCTCCCTTTTCTCCTTCCCCACTTTCCCCTTTTAACATTCAATTTGCCCGCAATGTTTTAGCTTCTCTACAAGTAGAGAAGTTGTTATTGCTTAGAATTTTGCAAACTTTTAGTTTAGCAATATGTATCATTAATTCTTAAAATTTTCTGACATTGTCTCTTTAAATATTACATACATTTTGCTTCTATGTATTTTTTCCTGGAATATTCACAAGTTTATTTTACAGGCTCTTTATCTGTGGCTAACAACTCAATGCTTCATTCAGTTTTTGTTTTCCTGCACTACATTCTGTGTGACTTCCTCAGCAGTATTTTCCAATTCTCTTTGGCTGATTCCAACATAAAATATATGCAAAAATTTATTCATTTTTTACTTCAATGAATGCATGCTTTTTTTTAGAATTAGTTCTTTTTTATATCTGTTTGCTCTCCATAATATTCTTGTTTGTTTGTAGAAATAATAAAAACTAGCTTACCCATTTCTGTAATACTCACATCGTGCACAGAAGTAAGGAGAACTCAGGACATAAACTAAAAATTTAAGACAGTAGTATTTAGGATTCATTCTATTTAATTCCATTATAGTATTCATAAATTGCCTATTTTATGTAAAAAATAATTCTACTGAAACAATGAGTAATCTTAAAATGCCTTACCTTCATCATGCTCTGAAAATCAACTATCTGCATCAAACACGAACATTCTAAGAAAAACCAAGAAGAAAGGGAACAATGCAGAAATGCTGTAACTTGTTTTGATTTTTAAAATTTCTTCTCAGTGCAATGGAATGAAATTCGTTTGTATGGCCCATGAAAGGCAGTAATTAGGAGCTGGGTGAATTTAGAAAGCATGGTACCTTTTTAAAATCATGGAAATCTTATTATTAGGAAATTACATGTGGATTTCAAATGTTGAGGGCAAAATAAACCCACCTTTTAATTCTGTTCTTCCACAAACTCTCTCTTCCTTCTCTCCCTCTTTCCCTTCTCTCCCTCTCTCCCATTCTCTTTCTCTTTCTCTCTGCCTTTAAAATACGTAAAAATAAATGAGTAATCTTTTTGAAAAAGATACCCTCTCCTTGAAGATCAGATTCCTCTGAGGTCTAGTCTAGGCTGAATCTCCAATCAGCTGTTGATTCTAAGTAAACTTGCCATGAGGCTGGCTGAGCCATTGAACAGCGCACAAGGAAGGTCTCGGTTTTCAGCTTTTCATAAATGGCAGTGATATACTAGTCTTTGCTTTTTCAATAGGTGTTTAATCCCTGATATTGCTCATGTATTTTTCCAGGAGATGAATGTAACTATCGTCTAGCTTTATGCTTATGGCTTTTACAAAAAGATGTTTGCATGTCACTATTATCCTTTTACTGTCTTGTCATACAGATCTGTTACCATGTTTCCAACTTGAAATACGAGAGGTAATTCGCGTGCTCACCTGTTTCTTCATAGAGCCCTGTTTTCTCATATTCATCTCCCTTCATTACATGGGATTTCAAAGGCAAAATAGAATTCTGGGTGATCATACAGGCACTGACCTTCGGATGTGGGTAGTTAAGGAAACAAGCACCAGCAATGTCAAGTTTTAACAGTTAATTAGCACCAGGCCCAGAGGTTAGAATTTATACTTCCTAACTCCTGGTCTAGTGTTCATGCAAGCAGAGAGCCTAGGAATAAATGTGAATATTTGGTGGATTCAGAATCCACCTGAGATATTCCTGTACTTTGTAATGAGTCTATTAGTAGTATAAAATTGTTGCTTCTGACATGTTATAAACAAAATCAACAATCTCATGGACCCATTATGAGGTACTTAGGAATTTAGTTTTGAAGTTTAAAAGGCAGAGGAAGCTGGCCAAAGGAGCTCTCTGTGGATGGGCAGCTTTCCCAGATACCCCCGAAGGGAAAAAGAAACAACAAATTAATGAATCAGAATTCTTTTAATAGTTCTATTATTATTCTAATTGTGAGTATAAGACCCTATGATTTCATCGCAAGGTTCAGCACTCAGAAAATGTTGGCTAAATTCACTTTTTTTCAAAATACTAAGAAAACAAACAAGCTCTTGACCTAAGTGAAGTGTCCAAAATTCTAAGTTCATTGTATATGAAAAGCCATATTTAAAATCACAGTGCTTTCACTAGCCCAACCTCACCATCACAGGTTGTTTATTTGTGAAATTTTACTATCCATCCTGATTATCAGACAACCTCGTTTAACCCTCCTAATAAGCTGGTGTGGCAGATCTTCTCATCAATGTTTGCTCTGCTTTATAAACAAAGAAACTGCCGAGTAGAAAAGTTATATAATCTGCCCAAGGTCATGTAGCCAGTAGCAACAGAGCTGGGATTGAACTCAATTCATTCTGACTGCAGAGTTTAGTTACAAACCCCTACGATATACAAACTCCATTTCACTATGAATGGGAATGAGACTTCATGAAAGAGATTTCCATATCCTGGGTGCCAAGAACTGTGCTTACATATACTTAATAAATATTCATTGGATACACAAATCAATAAGTTTACAAGAATATAAAGGACAGCCTGCATCTTCATATGAGCTTGTAAATCTACTAAATACACCGGGTAGGCATGACCTAAGAAAGGTTAAACACATCTTTCTTGTTATTTTGTTGATTTCAACTACGTTGCCCTAGAGATGATCACAACATTAACTGCAGAGGACATCTCTGAGTGCCCATTGCCTAGTGGCCCTGCCTGCTGATTCACTGCAAACTGGTGAGGCTCCTCTAGAGTGGTAAATATTTTTATTCCTAACAAATAAAGGTAGAGCGTAAGTCTTTCAATTCTTAGTGGTCTTCAGCATTTCTTAATGAATTTGCCAGATGTGCATTCGAATTGACCGCCCGTTATGCATGTTCTCTGAAGCCAAGCTGGATGTGAAATGAAGTTCCACCCCTTGTCAGCTGGGGAACATCAGGGCCTATCTCTGCCTCAGTTCTCTCATTCAGAAATTTCTGTGTGCTCCTAGGTTGTGGTTGGTAAGAATCAAATGAGTTAATCCACTTAAAAAGCTAATCTGTTTTAAAAGTTTGGCATTATGCCCAAGAAATAATACTTGATCAGTAAATATATGCTTTGCATTCCTGGGTGTATGGAAAGAAGCCCAATTGGTTCATCAATTGCATCTGAGTATCTGAGTGTTCCCCCACAAACCAGTCCCTGATCCACGTGTAGGGAATAGGGAAACAAGGCTGTTGTCTGCATGGGCCTTGTGCCTAGAAAGAGATAACTGAAATTGGGCATGGTTATGCCTGATGGTGCAAGTGCAAGGAGGCTAGCTAGCAGAGTAAAGGAGCAGTGGAAAGAAGTGGAGAAGACAGAGCCAGCAAGCAAGAAAGGGCAGCTGCCAGAGCCCCTGAATGAGATGGGAAGCATTAGTAGATTTTGAGCAAAGGATGGACACAATCTACCATGGGTTAGAAGAATTCCTGACGTGGCCATGCCACTGGCTAATGGGAACGGGCCTGAAAGAGAATCCAAGAAACCAATCAGAACAATATAGCACTAGTCCAGATGTTGATTTAGGCCATGATGGTAGTATATGAGTTGGTCAGATTCTAAATGTCGTTGAAAGGCAGAGCCGTCACAATTTGCTTTGGGTTGGATCTTGAAAGAGAAAAGGAAGGGTGATCCCAGAGGTTTTTATACCAAAGCTATGGCAAACTAAGGTTGCCACTGGAGGAGGATGTATAAGGCAGGGTTCTCTGGAGAAACAGAACAAGTAGCATAGATATGCATCTGTTTGTCTATCTAGACAGATGGAGATTTAGTATAAGGAATAGGGTGAGTGAAGTTTTCATTCCTGAGATCTACAGAGTGAGTCCATAGTTGGAGACCCAGGAGGGTCCGTGGCATTAGCTTAAGCTATAGCAGGCAGGCTCAAGACCCTGGAAAAGAGAACATTTCAGTTTAAGCTCAAGATCAGAAGAAAGCTTTGTCCCACTTTAAGGTGGACAAGAAGAACTCCCCTCTTCCTCTATAGAATGCCAGCCCTATTGTTTCTTTCAGATTAACTGATAGCTATTCATGTCAGGGATGGCTGCTCGCTCTACTCAATCTATTGATTTAAATCTTAATCTCATACAGAAGCATCTAGAATAATGTTTGTTTAAATATATGAACACCCCATGGCACAACCACATTGACATGTGAAATTAACCATCACAGGGTAGGGATAGATTTCAAGAGGATATAAAAAACTATTCCTTTGGGTGCTGGTGCTGTGGCATAGCTGGTCCAGCTGCCACCTGCAATAGCAACATCCTATATGCCTACTGGTTTGTATCTCAGCTGCTCCGTTTCTAACTCAGCTTTGTTAATGGCCTGAGAAAAGCAGTGAAAGATGGCCCAAGTGTCTGGAGCCCTACGACACACATGGGAGATCCAGCTGAAGCCCCTAGCTCCTAGTCTTGGTCTGGATCAGCCCTGACTTGTAATCAACCGGCAAGTGAACCAGTACATACAAAATCTCTCTGTGTCTCTTTCTTTCTCTTCTGTAACTCTGCCATTCAAATAATGTTTTATGTCTTTTTTCAAAGGAATTTTTGCTTTGGACATGTTAAGTTGGTAATGTTTGTTGGATCTCCAAGGAGAGAAGTGGTTAAGCCATCAGGTGGAGAGACCAGTGTAATCACCCTTGTGCATCCAATGAATAAATTTGATGTAAGTTCCTTGTGCCAACATTGGCGCTGAGTCTGCCCTAGTGGTCCATAGTTAGTTGCTAATTTGTTGACACATGTTGACCTGAATCAAACAATTTACAACTTGGGGCGTCTTGTTTAAGGGCCCTCACTTGTCTCACTTATCTGGACCCTCACCTTAACTGATTCATCTCTCTTTGTATCTGTCTTCCTGGAAAACACTTTGTAAGTTTCGAACAGACATGTCCTGCTCCTAATGAAATCTTTTTCCAAGTTATCTAGGCAGATTCAGACTGTACACTTCCGCTTCTTCCTGCTTTTCAGCTTCTCCCTCTCTCTCTTTCTGCCTCTCTATGTTTCTTTCTGGAAAGTTTTCATTTTCTCTGTTACATAAACACTCTCAAATATCACAAAATAGAACTGAGTAAGATAGTGAAAAAAAAAAAAACATTTGAAATCCCAGAATAATGATGCTTATGTAGCTTTTTAGAATGTTCATGATTTATATATTTAAATATGATAATTATATAAAAGAAGAGTGTTTTGTAACTTGTTTTATAACCTGCTTTTTAAATTTTCTGGTTCTTTTTTTAGAAATAATCTGTATTTTTAATTGATAAGTGGAACCCGAGTCTATTCAAGGTGCACAGCCTGATGTTTGGATATATGTGCATATTACAGAATGATTACATCAAGATGACTGCCATGTGTTACTTCACATGCTTTTTTTAAAAGTAATCTGCTCTTTCAGCCATTTTCAAGTTTCCAATACTTGCTAATTACAAGCGCCGTGTTGCACAATGAGTCTCTAGGATTTGTTCTTCCTGTCTGACTGAAATGTCATACCCTTTGATCACCGTTGCCAGGCTCCCCCTATCCCCAGCCTCTGGTGACCACAGCTCTGCTCCTGGCTGCTCTAAGTTCAACTTTCCTAGATTCCATGAGTCAGTGAGAACAAACCCCGTTTGTTCCCCTGTGCCTGACTTATTTCACTTAATGTCCTTTGGATTTATCCGTCTTGTTGCAAATGACAGGCTTTCCTTCTTCTTAAAGGCTGAATTGTGTTCTGGTAGGTAGACAGAGTATGGCCCAGTGATAGTTGCTTCAGCTGACTGCTTATCTTGGCTATTGCCAGTGCTAGGCTAATGACTATGGGAGTGTACAGATCTCGTTGACAGACTGACTTTGTTTCTTTTGGATATTGCTACTAGTGGGATTGCTGGACCATGGGCCAGCTCTATTTTTATTTTGTTAAGGAACCACCATACTGTTTCCCATAAAGGATGTACAAATTTGAATCTCTACCAACAGTATGCAACAATAATCTGCTTTAAAAAATACACCATGAAGGGACCAGCACCATAGCATTTTGGGTTAATCCTCTACCTGTGGCACTAGCATCCCATATGGGTACCTGTTTCTGTCCCAACTGCTCCACTTCCATCCACGCCCCTGATACTGCCTAGGAAGGTAGTGGAGGGAAGATGGCTCAGGTCTTGGGACCCTGTACCCGGGTGGGAGACCCAGAAGAAACACCTGCTTCTGCCTTGGTTCTTGGGAAGTCAAGAACAGCAATACTTAAGGCAGGGTAGATGACTAGTGCTTTTGTAGCAGAATCTCTGTCCCAGCTCTGCCCCTCACGACAGCTGAGATGTCACGCTGAAGATGTTCTCTGGCAGAGGACTGGCAGCAGAGTAAGCATACTCATTCCACACCTGAGAATTTTGTTTGGAATCTCATGGGAGATAGCTAATACCTTCATCCTGGAAATATCAAATCTAACATCAGATTGTGTTCTGGCTTCACTGAAAGTCAAAAGGCAGACTAGGCCAAAGGGAGAGGGTACTTCAGGAAGTTTTTGGAGGAACTAGTGCTGTGGTGCAGTGTGCTAAGCTACTACCCACAATGTATATGAATATTTGTTTATTTCTGGCTGCTCCACATCTGATCTAGCTCCCCGCTGATGCGACTGGGAAAGCAGCAGAAAACACCTCAAGTACTTGAGTCCCCACCTCCCTGTGGGAGATCTGGATGGAATTTCAGGCTTCTGGCTTCATTCCTTTGGGGGGTGAACCAGTAGACAGAAGGTCTGTCCTCCTCTTTGTCTCCCAAGAGAAAAATTCTTGGAAAAACAGAATTAAGAAATAAGTTTACTTTGGTACAAAAGCAATTCTGAAATCCTACACAAAAAATGCTCCTAAAATATATTGAAATGTGAATTACAAGGTGCTATGCATGGTTTTCCAAATTAGTTTGTACCAAGAAACATGTTTTAATTCCATGCGGATATCCTGAACAGATTAATCATTTGGTAGTCCAAGAAACCATTTTGCTTGGCATTTCCTCAACAGAGGAAACTGAGGGTAAGGTGGGAGGTCGGGTCACCAGGAGCTCTCTCCTTGGTCTCAAAGCAGCGTACCTCACTCTGTCCACAAAAGCCCTGCGAGAGCCAGAAATGGCCTGGGCAGGGGCAATGTGTTCAATTCCACCATTGCATGCGTGTGTGTGCATGTTGTGGGGGAGGGTCATTATGATGTTCCTTCTCAGCCTACTCAGATCACCCCCACCACCACCACACACATACACTCTGCAGATGTAAATAGCTTTCTCTAACTCCACACACATTTAGCAAACCTTAACCCTGCCCACTTCAGAGGAAAGGAGAGACGTTTGAGGGACCTGACCTTCAACAAGTGGAAGCCACGACCAATCAAGCTTTGGTAACACCATGAGAAGATAGAAATCATCCGATGAGTGTGAGGTTAGGCCTGGGAGGGAGGAAGCGGCTGCCAGCAGCAGAAGCTGAAGCAGAGAACTTTTAACACTTCTTTTAACTGGGAACCCTGTATTCCAAGGCGACCTCACTCCAATTGGAACAAGGCAGCCGAGTTTCAGGGCTGGATTTAGCCCAGCACCACCACCCCCACACACCCAACCATTCCACAGCCCCTGGGCCCCTCAGAGGGAATTCTTAGGGCTCAAGGCAGCTTAAAAACCGCTGACCTAGACTGTCTATTGGAGTCAGAGTGAAGAATGCAGTTTGTTCAGAGACAAACTCATGTTGCTTCGGCTTTGTTCCAATGTTAAAAAGGGAGAGCTAAGGACAGACAGTATCAAACCACTAAACAGATTCTGCTGGGCATTTTCATCAGACATTGAAAATGATGCTCTATGTTCTGAAATGATTGTGTCTTATTATTTTTTCATCTTTCGAGTGACATGTATAGGGTAGCAAATTTTCCTTAATATTGGATGTAATTCTAGCTAAGCTTAGGCTATTTTTCCCCATGAGCCCTCTGTTTTTTTTTTTGGTTTTTTGCTAGTTGTGTTGTTTCAACTGTGCCAAACCTTTTTCCATCCTCCCTCAAATCCTAGTTTACCAAGAACTGACTATACCTCCCTTATTCTAGCTTGTTTTATAGTTTACATTTCCTCCTCACCACCAGATTGCTAAACTCCTTTACAGAGGAAAATATTTCTTTTAACATATGTATCCCTTGCACCTGGCACAGAATTTGTGAACAGTCATCAGATATTTACTGAATGAATGACACCCACAGAAACATCATGGCCATGAGGTCTCCCACAACAGTACCAGCAACACAAAAGGAAATTCACAGGGTGTGGTGGTGTGGAAGGCAGAGCCATTGCACTTGACTTGGGTGGAAGCCATGCACACTCTTTGAGCCTTCATTTTCTCATCCATAAATTGGTAGTAATAATGTGGTGAAGCCACAGCTGCTCAGGAATGTGGTTATAATTATCTTAAAGTTTTTTATGTCGTATTCACTTGGGCTACTAGAGCAAAGACACTACAGAGGAAGAACTTTACACAACAGGAATGTATTCCTTACAGTTCTGAGGGTTGAGGAGTTCAAGGGCAAGGTGGAAAATGATTTTGTTCCTGGTGAGGTCCCTCTTCCCGATCTGCCAAGCGGATACCTTCTTGCTTTGTTCTCTGCTATGGCAAAGAAAGAGAGAAAGGGGAATTTCTCTTGTTTCTTCTTACAAGACCACGAATCCCATTATGAGAGTTCCACCCTCATGACCTAATTGTATCCCAGAAGCCTCACATTGAAATATCATCCCACTGGGGATTAGGGTTACAGCATATGAGTGTCGGGGAAGCCACAAGTCAGTCCATAGCATCTTACATCATTAAGGCAATAAAGTAGGTATATGTGGTTTGTTACATTCTTCTACTGCCCCATACAACTCCAAAGTAGTTCCAACTCCTGTGTTGTTTCTTTTTAGTACAAATGAAGCAGATGAACCCACTAAGTTGCAATAGTTTTCCATAAATTTATTTTTACTCAAAAGACAGAGACAGAGGGAGAGAGAGAGGGAGCGAGAGAGAGGGTTCTCATATCTCTTGGTTCATTCCCAAAATGCCCTGAACAAATGGAGCTAGACCAGATTGAGGCTAGGAGCCAGAAACTCAATCCCGGCCTCTCACATGAGTGACAGGGACTTCAATCACCTCTCAGGCTGTGCATCAACAGGAAGCTAGGACTGAGGCCTGAGCTGGGGCTGGAACCCAAGCATCCCATCCAGTGTGGGATGCAGGCAAATGGCATCTTAACTACTCTGAAAAACACCCACTCTTCCTATTTTTAAACCAAACTGAGAATGGTGTGGAATTCAAGGATGTCAGAAAATGCATTTGGTCAAGCCTGGTGTACTCACTTCCTTAGGCTGTGGAGATTATTGAGTTTATTAGTACTTGTGTATGGAAAGTGCCTTGCTAATTGAGGACACCAGGCCACTGTGTACAGCAAGTGTGAGCCCCTCCCCCTTTCTGACAGGCTGCCCAAGTGCAGTGGGGAGATTCCTATGAGGCTGGTTCCACCCTTACACCTGTCCAAATCAGTTTTGGAATGCATCAAACCCCTGCAAGACAAGACAAATAAATTGAATAAAACTGAAAAGTAAATCCTCTCTCACTTTGACTTTCTGTATCCAGATCCTACAGTTTCTACAGAACAAGCAACACAACTCTACTCTTCTTGAGGGCTGTGGCCTGGGCTGCCTGCAACTTCCTTTCCCTTTTTGTAACTCTGGTAAGTTACACCTCATTTGCTCTTTCATGGATCCCCGTCACCACACACTGTTGCAGAGCTCAATTCTGGCCCCATGTTAAGGGCCAAAGACCAAAGAAACACAAGTGAGAGACCCACCAGGAATTAGTTACAAAATAAGATGACAACATCAGCGGCAAGTCAGAGCAAAGCATGGAGAAGGTGACAAACCCAGAATGGCACAGTGACAGAAAGCTACAATCCTCCTGTAACAACAGGCTTTTGTTAACGTGAGTGGGTAAAGCACAGGAACTGCATTTCTGGAGGACAAGCATTAGAACTAGCAGGCAACTAACCAATCTTTTTGTTGTTGTTTAATTTTTTTAAAAAAAATTTATTTTATTTTTATTGGAAACTTGGATACACAGAGGAGGAGAGACAGAGAAAAAGATCTTCCATCTGATGATTCACTCCCCAAGTGGCTGTGACGGCAGTAGCTGCGCCGATCCGAAGCCACGAGCCAGGAGCCTCCTCCAGGTTTCCCTCCTGGGTGCAGGGTCCCAAGGCTTTGGGCCGTCCTCGACTGCTTTCCCAGGCCACAAGCAGGGAGCTGGATGGGAAGCAGGGCTGCTGGGATTAGAACTGGTGCCCACAGGGGATCTTCCCAGCAGGTGCAAAGTGAGGACATTAGCCACTAGACTACTGTGCTGGACCACTTGCTATTGTTTCAAAGATTTATTTACTTATAATTGGAAGGTCAGATTTACAGAGAGAGGGAGAGACAGAAAAAAAGATCTTTCATCTGTTGGTTCACTTGGCAAGCGCCACAATGGCCAGAGCAGTACCAATCCGAAGCCTCAAGCCAGGAGCCTCCTCCAGGTCTCCCATGTGGATGCAGGGTCGCAAGCCTTTTGGACTGTCCTCTACTGCTTTCCCAAACCACAAGCAGGGAGCTAGAAGGGAAGTGAAGCAGCTTGGATACGAACCGGAGCCCAATGGGATCCCAGCGGGATCCCAGCACATGCAAGTCGAGGACTTTAGCCACTGGGCCCATCTAAGCAATCTTATTACATGTTTCTTCCCTACTGTACATACAAGGGTCAAACTGCCTGGGCTTAAATTCAGTCTCCCTACTTCAAGTTTTGTGGTTTGGAGAAAATTCCTTACGTTTTCTGTGCCTCAGTTTTTTTTTGACCAATGAAATGGGAGTAATAATAAAAACTAGAATAGAACAAGGTTTCAGTGACTGCCAATGATTAAAATAATTATTTTGGTCCTGGTGTGGTAGCCTAGTGGCTAAAGCCCTCGCCTTACACATGCCAGGGTCCCATATAGGCGCCAGTTCCACTTCCCATCCAGTTCCCTGCTTGTGGCCTGGGAAAGCAGTCAAGGACAGTCCAAAGCCTTGGGATCCTGCCCTGCATGAGATACTCAGAAGAGGCTCCTGGCTCGTGGCTTCAGAGTGGCTCAGCTGCGGCAGTTGCAACCACTTGGGGAGTGAACCAGTGGACAGAAGATCTTTCTCTCTGTATCTCCTTCTCTCTGTACGTTTGCCTTTCCAATAAAAATTTAAAAAAATATATTTCTGGATGAGTTTTGTGGCGCTTGTATCCATGTTAGAGTATCTGGCTTTGACTCCCTCCCCATGCGTGTTCCAGTTTCCTGCTAGTGCATATTGTAAAAGGCAACAGTGGATGGCTCAAGGACTTGGGTCGCTGCCACACACAAGTGAGACCTAGATGGAGTTCCTAGCTCCTGGCTTCCGGTTGGTCCAGCCTCAGCAGCTGTGGGCATTTGGGGAGTTAGGTAGTGGATGGGAGTTCTCTGTCTCAGGCTCCTCTCCCTCACCCTCTCCCTCTCTCTGACTCTGAGCTAAAGCAAGTAAACAAATGGAAACGAATTATTTCTAAAGTGACAGTTTAGCTGACTCTAGACCTTCAAGAAATGAAAACTTACACAGGTATTTTCTTTCAGAAGCTTTCAACATCTTGCGTGGAAGCCAGACCCCATCCAAGCCAAATGCTTTTAGTTTGTCAAACTATTTAATGCAGAGAGTAGAGGCATATATGAAAATAAAAAGAAATGTGTAATTTCTTTCTGTTATGAACTTTATAGAACCTTCCCCTTAAAAACCATAAAACTATTATATAAATATTAAAATAAATGAGTGAGAAAATACACCCCATTATTTCATATAATTCGCAAAATATATGGAATGGCCTAGGATATAGAAAATCCTTTCTTAAACAAAAGTGAAAATTAATAATGTAAACAGGGTCTTGCTAGGAATATTTAAAAGAATATGGCAAACTTTTAAATCACCCCGATTCCATTTGGGATGTCACCTGCACGCAACTGTTTCACTAAGGTAAGAGCGAGAGACCATTGAAACAGCTCCAAGAGACTAGAATTCATTAGGCTAGACAGAGTGCTTCCTTCCAAAGTAATGAAAGTCTATATCATTAAAGATATTACAGAATATTTTTGGTTAAATAAGGCTGACCTTTTTTCCTAATAAGGAGGTTTTATTATATAAAGATACATCTGACTATAACATGCTCAAGTACTAATGCTGAAAAGGGCTGGTCCAAGTCATCCTTTGGGATTCTTGCCTTTTGTGTTTTACTTGCTAACTACTTGGAAGCCAGAATTCAACACAGCCAAAGTTGGTCACTGAAAGCCTCCCGCTCTGAGACCTGGCGATCCTGGTGCAGCAGAGGGTAAAAGGAGTGTGTGTGTGTGTGTGTGTCTTTCCTCCACGCTAAGGACCCAGGCAACTGTGAATGTGAGTGGATGTTGGAACTGCCTGCCATTGTCTCTCTCTCCAAGACAGACCTCCCTAGAGTGCTTTCTGTTCTGTGGGACATAGCAGGATTTTGGCAATGCTAGGTTAAACAAAGTTAAACATGCTTGCTGCAAGATTTCTTGTGACCTTCAATGTGGTCATGAATCTTCGAGAGAGATGCAGCATGGATCACCTCCAAAACTTCCTTGGCTCTGAAGCATTTCTTTCTGGGGAAGCATCTATGGGACCAAGTTTTCAGAACACACTTCAGAACACCCTATGATAATAATACATCTACTACACTGTTGAAGGAAAAGGGGTAAGTCAGCTTAAATTCTCCTGATGGCAGCCATCTCAAGGACATACCGAAACTTCCGCATAGCCTTGAACGACCTGGCTCCTGCTCATCCCCCAGCCTCAGCTTCATTCCTCATCACTGTGCCTCACAGCCCCAGTCCTAGCAGAAGAAACCACTGAGGAATTTTCTGAAAGAATCTTAGACAGTCCCCTTCCCCTGACTCAATCCATGTCTACTCCATGGCAGTCCCATCCATGGCATCTCAGTAGGTGCCCGTCACTGGTTTTGGGGACTGTGCTCTGTATGCAATCAGTCTGTATACCCAGTGCCTAGCACACAGTGAAGTTATTAAAAAGATAGCAATTGCTAGACAATTGAGCACACACCTCAGTGTGTGTGCCCAGATCCTATTTTGTAAAGACATGTACATGTGGGCAGCAGAAGACACCTATTTTCACCTAGTCACCTACAAGTATTTTTAGGGCATAATGATGAGGCCAGGTCTGTTGAGCCACAGTAACAGGGAAACAGCAGTGGCACACAGACGTGAATTTTTACACAAAGATCTCTTTCTTGTCCCAAAGACATCAGGGCCTATCAGATGAACATGGGAAGATTCCATCAAGCTGGCCTAAAGGAAAGGGAACCTGGTCCAACTCCTCAGAACTGCCGACTTTTCATTGCGGGCCAGGGC
Source organism: Ochotona princeps (assembly GCF_030435755.1). Classification (NCBI taxonomy): domain Eukaryota; kingdom Metazoa; phylum Chordata; class Mammalia; order Lagomorpha; family Ochotonidae; genus Ochotona; species Ochotona princeps. Next base: position 16,903,019 of record NC_080838.1, read on the forward strand.
TGATGGACAACTTGCTATAGGTGCTTATTCCTCACTCCCTTCTCTCCTGGGCACCCAGATATAGCTAACCTCAAAGTCTGACAATGTAGTCAGAGCAATTGATATCTCATTTCTGGTGTGGCATCTCGGAATGTTTTTTTTTTTAAGATTTATTTATTTTATTACAAAGTCAGATATACAGAGAGGAGGAGAGACAGAGAGGAAGATCTTCTGTCCGATGATTCACTCCCCAAGTGAGCTGCAACGGCCGGTGCGCGCCGATCCGAAGCCGGGAACCAGGAACCTCTTCCAAGTCTCCCACACGGGTGCAGGGTCCCAATGCATTGGGCCGTCCTTGACTGCTTTCCCAGGCCACAAGCAGGGAGCTGGATGGGAAGTGGGGCTGCCAGGATTAGAACCGGCGCCCATATGGGATCCCAGCACATTCAAGGTGAGGACTTTAGCCGCTAGGCCACGCAGCCGGACCCTCAGAATGTTTTGCCAATCAATGCCATTCCAGGGCAACTTGGTGGGTGAGGTGTGGATAGCTTCTAGTCTCAACTGTTACTTTGTAATAGGCTCACATAAAAGACAAAGTCAACCCCCCCCCCCCGCCCGCCCCGTTGATGCCAGGTAGTTAAGAAAGGACTAGAATACGGAGATTTAGGACTTGCAAGAACTTGTTTAGGATAGTGATCCGAAGTGGCCACTGTAAACACCTCCCTTTGTTCCAAGGTCAGTGGAGTAGCTTAGCATCTCCCAGAGTGATGATCTGTGTGGCTCAAGACTCAAGTATTGTTCATTTCCTGTTGCTCCCTTCTAATCATCCCAGATACGACATCACAGTAGAGTCTTGCATGGATCAGCTTTCACCACGACACTTCTCTCATGAGCAGCCAGGCTCACAGTCTTTCCCAAAATTCAGCCTACTATTCCCGCCATCTTGAAGAAATGAAAGAAGGATACCCCTCTCATTTTATCTCTCTTTGCCGCCCCCCTCTACCATCTGTGTGCACGCATGCAACTTGTCAAGAGTCTGTGATTGCTTTGGGTATAGTGCAGTCAGGCATGAGACTCAACTCAGGCACCCAAGAATACTGTGGTTGCACAAGACAACTCTGTTTGTCTTCTCAGAGCCCCAGATTTCAAGGCTATACAGCGTCTTACCCATCTATTGATCCCTTCGAAGGGAACGGTGTAAATTCCTGTGCATTTCAGGATTGCCTTGTGATGGGAATGGTAAACCGTGGCTGTCATGATCACTGTTCTCTGCCCCCCACTTTCAGTCCTGCCCCCCAACAACAGCATGTGGACCACTCAACAAAAAATCAGATCCCAAGACCCAGGAAAAACTAAAATGAGAAGCCAAATCTCAAAGCTGGAGGTCTGACACTCAGGAGTTCCCACCCCTGGTTGTGAAGTCCTGGGTGCGTGATGCAGGCAAGTGGGGTAGGAAGGATGAAAGCTAAGACCCAGGGAACAGAGGGTGGGCTGAATGTCGAGTCAGAGCTGTCCCTTTGTGCGGAAGCCATATGTTTCCTGAGCCAAGAGACATTTTAACTGTATAAGTGAAAAGGATCAAAGCTACCTTTCTATCTCTCTTTTCTTATCATTTTTACCATGTCCTCCATGATTTTCAAGTCTAAATGGACTCTTTTTCTGCAGAACCAACTCAGCTTACTTTTCTGATTGGCCATGGAGGAAAGGGAGAGGTTTGACTTAGAAGTTTGCATGTGAACTGTAAAGTCCGCAGAAGAAGTGTGGCAACTTTGACAAAGACATGCTCTCAGGTTGGATACACCCCTAAAAGTGACCGGCGTTGTGTTCAGTAATATTGTGCTGCTCATTCTACCATATGCTCCAGTGGATGTTGCAGATACAGTTCATCCTGAAGAGCTGATTAATTGAAGAAAATATAACTTCTTATCTCTGACATTATGAGGTTAGAAATAGCGTCCTATGCTAATCTGCAATGCCAAGGAATGAAGATGGCTTAAATCAGACCTCATGACTAATGCATAAGATCCAAAGTTCTTTTCTTCCTGGCTATTTTAGAAAACTGGGGTATATTTTTACCCTAAAAACTGATCCTATAAGATTTATTGAGATAATACAAAATGCCTTATAATTAATATCTCACAATCAAGATTCCCGGTTTCCTGAAGATCACAGAAACCCCAGCCGTGTCTCCATTTTAAATGTAAAATCTCACCCACACGCAGTGGTTTACCTCTGGAGGGGAAGGATATTTGATCCCTGGTCATTGTTCTCTGAAACCTGGTAACCTGGGGAAGGATCATTCCCCATGATAAAATTAAAAAATCCTGATGGCTTACTGCAGTTGCTATTCCATTTTAATTTTATTCACTGTGAATTCATGGAAATAGAAAGAAATATATCCAGCAATAAAGTAAGCCTGTTATTTTTGCTTGTTTTTGTTTTGGTCATGACAAACTGTGAAATGCTGTGTTTTTCCTATAGTTCTTGCCCATGAAATCTGCAATCTTTCCACTTGATTTACGAAGGACCCTTAATTACTGCTGTCATTAGCACCTAGTGTTCAAAACAGTCTGTTAAAATGTACTGTTAGTCTCACCTCCAGGTCCCTGCTTGCTTTATTTTAATTTTTTTCCAAGGGTAAGTAAAGCAATAATTGTTTTAATAACAGCAATCATTGTGTACAGAGAATTAAATAATATATTCCCCAGTTCTTTGGTGCTTACTTCCACACATGAAGCCTTCAGCGTTGTGTGCAGACTGGCCCAGAGTTTGAGCAAGTGTTTATGAGCCGGGTTATTACAAACGAAGACTTAGTCCCTGAGTTTGAAAAACAAGTCACTCATTTGCCTTTTTCTTTACACATGGACGTGCTAACAGACAAATGCTGTGAAGCTTCAGTGTTTCTGCCTGGTCATGCACCTTTCTGCAATATAATGCATAAATGTATAACAACTGGGGCTCCCTTGGAATAAGGAAAGGCAGCCAAGCGCGACCCCGCCGTCGTCCTCTCACATGCGCGCGCACACACACACACAAGCACGCGCGTGTACACACACACACACACACAGGTCAAAAGTTGATTCATTCCTGAGACCAGTCCACAACGGTTCTCCTCCTGATTTCTGGCTGCTCAGGGTTCCCGGGCCAGGGAGTCGTGAGGCTGGGGCCGCAGGAGCGGCGGGGGAGGGCGAGGCGAGGGAGGCGGGAGCCGGCGAGCCGGGTGCCGGTGCGTGCCGCGCCCGCTCCTGCCGGGTGAGAGTCCGGACCGGGTTTTGCGCCGCGTCCCCGGGCCTGTCTCACGGCCTCCAGCCGCCGCCGCTGCCGTGTTTACTGAGCTCGCGCGTCCTGATATCACTCCGCTGGCATGGAGGAGGAGGAGGAGGTGGAGGAGCGAGAGGAGGAGGCGGCGGCGGCGGCGAGCAGTTGATCATTGTGATGGTGGCAGCAGCAGCGGCGGCAGCGGCAGCCCAGCCGAGCGTTAGGGGCTGCTCTCCGCGCGGCGTTTTGCAAAGGACTTCACCGATCTACTTTTGCAGTCGCCTCGGACTGGCCATGTGTTTACTTCCCCCAGCCCGAGGATTCGATATCTAGGTTCCTGTGAAATGCAACTGAGCAGCCAAAGTACTTTGAGAACACGGGGCGGCATAAACACCACCAAAACTTTTTTGTGGAAGGAAAATGCACTAAGCAAGCTTGCCGTTTTCCGATGCGGGGTGGAGTGAGTGTGTGTCGCGCGTGTCCGCACTGGAGGCATATGCTTGTGTGTGTCCACGGGGCGTGTTTTTCGGAACGTAGGGAGAAAATGCTTGCCAACCTCCGGAAATCTCCTGGAATTTATTAGAAAATGATGGATTATAAAAAGAAGGCAGGCGAGGAGCGGATCTCCCCTTGAGTTGTAACCCGATGTGCTGCTGGCTCAGTTTGTTGTGATTCTTTTTTTGTTGATAGGTGTCTGATGGTATTCCGATAACACCCCCCTCCTTTTTTCCCCCGGGAGCTTTACAGTTTTTTTTTTTTTAAGAAACAAAAAAACCATTCCAAAAATCCCCCCCCCCTTTTTTTTCTCCCCGTCGGGATCGCTGTTTCCATCCATGTGCTTGCATCTCCCCCGCGTTCCACTTAAACTATTTTAATCCTTGGACCCAAGGAGGAGGCTGATAGGGGGGGTGGGGGTGGATAAAAAAAGTTCTTCCAAAATAGTGTGCCCGGGGAGCAGGATGGGGGATTTCGCAGCCCCCGCTGCTGCCGCGAATGGCAGTAGTATTTGCATCAACAGTACCCTGAACAGCAGCCTCGGCGGGGCCGGGATCGGTGTGAATAATACTCCCAATAGTACTCCCGCTGCTCCGAGTAGCAATCACCCCGCGGCCGGAGGCTGCGGCGGCGGCGTTGGCTCCGGGGGCCCCGGCGGCAGCTCGGCGGCCGTCCCCAAGCACAGCACCGTGGTCGAGCGGCTCCGCCAGCGCATCGAGGGCTGCCGGCGGCACCACGTCAACTGCGAGAACAGGTACCAGCAGGCTCAGGTGGAGCAGCTGGAGCTGGAGCGCCGGGACACCGTGAGCCTCTACCAGCGGACCCTGGAGCAGAGGGCCAAGAAATCTGGCGCCGGCCCCGGGAAGCAGCAGCAGCAGCACCCGAGCAAACCCCAGCAAGATGCGGAGGCTGCCTCGGCGGAGCAGAGGAACCACACGCTGATCATGGTGAGGGCGCACGGGCAGCGGGCTTGGGGCGCACGCGTCGAGTGTGTCTGTGTGTGTGTGTGTACGTGTATGTGGGGGGGCGGGGGAGCGGGGAGCTTCCTACTTGGGGGTACGAGGGGTGAGGTGGGTTGGAGCCGAAGGGTTATGTCAACTTTTCTGAGGTAAAAAAAGGAAAAAAAAGAAAGAAAAAGGGGGGAAAAAGCTGTCGTTGCCGCTACCTGTTAATCTGTCAGGGTTGTCAGATTTGGGGAGGAGGGGGCGAGAGGGGGAGAAGCCAGTCACGACCGCGAGGGGCGGAGGGAGCCTCGAGTTGCGCCTGAGTGAGGTGCTGGAAAAGTTTCCCCCTCCCTGTCTGAGGGAGCGAACCCCTAAGTGGAAGCCTCGCTCCTCCTCTCCATCTCTCGCCGCGCCGCCCCGACCCGTCCCCCCCCCTCGCCCACCCTTCTCAGCACTTCAGCCGGGTGTGGAGAAAAACTGCTGCTGTCGCGGTAATGGGCGGGCACAGGCCCTCGACACTCCCCCCTGTCCCCCCTCACCTAATGGAAAGGGAGAGGCCCTTTCGCCGCCTCTTCCCAGCTCACCCCTTTGGGGCTGAGAAAGTCTGAGAGTTTTGTGAATGAACTTTGAAGTGGGTGAGAAAACGAGTGAGCGAGTGTGGTTGCGCGCGCGCGGTGCTCGCGGGAGCGCGCGGATGCGGGGCCCGGGTGCGCTCGGCTCGCAGCTCCAGACCCGGGGCCAGCCCGGCAGGTGGAGCAGCGGCCCGGCGGGGGCAGCGCGAGGCAAAGCTACTCCCAGAATTTGCACCCGGGGTCCCCGCCGCGCAACTTCGCTTGGGATCCTTTTTCATCCTTCCCAACTTGCTGCACCAAGCCGGCTCCACTGGATCCTCCTTCACCCCCGCCCCCCCAACACACGCCTCTCCCCCGCTCCCTGCCAACTTTGCGGGGTTGTCTAAGAATCCCGGAGGAGGGGAAGGTAGCTGGGAGCCGACCGAGGCTTAAATGGCTGGGTGGGTGGGTGGGTTCGAGGTGGGATGAGCAGCCAATGGCTGAACTTCTCCGGGAGGAAGGGGCAGTTCCCACCTCCGAACCCAAAGGGGAGAAGCCTTTCTCTTATCTCCTTTCTGTCGTGCTCCGGCTTTCCTCGGGTGGGTGGGAGGCCGGAAGCCTGGGGAAGGTGTCTGCGCCCCTCCCCCACCGCGCCCCGCGCCGGGAGCCGGGAGCCCTGTGGGGTCTCGCGCGCGCCCCTGCGCCTCCCGGGCCAGGCCGCGCCTCGGCGTGCGGTTGCTGCGTCGCGCGCGCGGCCCCTGCCCGGGGAGTCCTCGGCGACAGGGGTGGTATCGGCGCCGCCGCGGGCTCTCGCCGGGCGCTCCGTGACAAAGAGCCTGCCGCGGGGAGGGAAGGGGAGGAGGAGAGCGGAAAGGCGGCCGTTCGCGGCCTCCAACCCCCCCGCCTCCCGCCCCGCACGTGAAGAGGAACAATTTGTTTATCTTGGGCTTCTAGAAGCCGTTCCTCCTCCTCCCAGTTCTCCGAGGCCGCCCGGCCCCTCCTCTCGGCCCGCCCGCCCTCTCTCCTTGGTCGGCGCGATCCTGCCCAGTCCGCCGGCAGCACCTTCCTCCTCCTCCCCTGCCTCACCGCCTCCCTTCCTCCTTCGCGGCCCCTCCGGCCCGCCCTCCCCCTTCCCCTCCCTTTTGGAACGCGGCCGTGGGGGAGGGAGCGGGAGGCGCTTTGTCCGCCTCGCGGCCGGGCTCAGCCCGGGGGCCGCCCGGCTGGGAGGGGCGCTGCGCCCGCCACCCCGCCCCACCCCCGCTCCCCGGCGCGCGCCGAGACCCGGTCCGCCTAGGCTGGGAGGAATAATCCCAGTCCCTGAGCCGGGGAGGGAGGACCTCGCTTTCCAAACGGGAAGCAGAAACCTGGGCTCGCTGGAGCTTTTCTGATTGTACCCAAAGGCGGGGCTCGGACCCGTGTCGGGGCAGTAGCTCCAGTCCGCTGGCCGTACTTGTTTGGCTGGCACCCCCACCCCCTCGCGTCCTCCGCTGGGAGGAGATCACTCTGTGGCCTTGAGGCCGGAGTAGAATTTGAAAGGCGCTTAGGAGATTTCGTCCCCATCCACCCCACCCCACTCTCTTTTTCTGTGGGCGTGAACACAGCTCACGCACACAGATTGCGTAGTGTTGTTGCCCCCTCAGATCCCTTTCCCACGGAATCCCCCAGCACCCTTGGAGTCCGAAGGTGGCTGAGGCGCTCCCCGAGCCAGCTTGACGACCCTGGAACAAAGCTAAAGCTGCTGCCAGGCCGGATCGCTTCTGGCCGCAGAGAGAGCCACAGAGTTTGCGGCCACAAAGTTTCCGTGTTGGGATCTTGTTCTCACTAGCTGCCCTGTTGGCGGCTCGGATGGGTAGGCAGGGCGGAGGGAACTCGGGGTGCGCCGTGATGTACCCCACCCTGCAGGTGGAAACCTGCTCAGGGTCCTGATGTTGAACGAAGGCTGCCCAGTCTAAGCCAGGGCATAATTTTGCAAAGAAAAAGATAATACTTATTTGAACAGAGACAAGTGGCGTTTGGAAATTTCATAATGAATCCTAGTTATAGCTGGATAGATTTGAAAAATGTGACACTAATTGAACCTGTTGGTTCATGACGTCGTGACCAAGGTGAAGGGGAGAACTGGAGTGCAAGGCCAAGTTGAGCGATTTCATGTATGCGACTCCCAGTGACACCGGGGGAAGCTTGCGTTTGATGTATGTCGTGAACACAAACAGACCACAGCTTAAGCAAAGAATTATGTGTCACTTCTGGGTGTCAAAAGAAAGCAAGAAATGCGTGATTCTGTACACAGATTCTACTTCTAAAATCCCGAGTTTCAACATTCACCTTGGCCTCTGAAATGACAGAGAATTTTAACTTCGACTATGTGTGAGATAAAATATAAAAATAGAGGTTACAAAAAAAAATGTTGGCTGCTTCATTTTCTTGAATTGACTGCTGGATTATGGCTGTGCTCTGCTGGGCCCAGAGCAATTAAATTTAGTTCTCAGATTGGGCTCCCTATTTGGAAAGCCCTAAAGGAAAGTCAGGGTCAGCTGCAACTGAATGATAATAACAACGATGATAAAAATAAAAGTGAACAGGATTCTTTTTTGTTTGATTGCTGTTGTTTACCTTCTTAGGGCCAATATGACCAAAATGCTAAGTATCGATTAATTCTCCTCTGCCTGGCTTGGGTTAAGAAGGCGCTCTAATGAGGGCTTTTTAGCTCTTTTGGTTTGTTTGTCTGACTTACACATGTGTAAGCATAGGCATGAGAAACAAACTTGGCCAATAGGAAAAGCGTGAGGGGGGAGTGGAACTAGCAATCTTTTTGCCACCAGGTTGGGTTCTGTTGATGGAGCAGGTAGCACAGACCTGGGTTTCTCACTGTCTAGGTCCGTTATGAATGGAATGAAGATCTTTCATCCCAACATCAACCCTCAATGCCTTTTATTTATAAAGATTCCTAATAGCCGCCCATATATATATGTTTGTTGATGAGAGCTATTAATTTCACCTAATAAAAACTTTTTAAGTGGAAAGTTTTCCCCCAAGGTAGTTTTATTAAATGTTAGCAAAAAGAGGTATTGTTTATTAGCCGTACTTTAGACTGAGTTCTTGGTTATAAATGTCAGATAAATTTCAACAGGCAAGCTTATTTTCGAGCCTGACGATGGATGTGACGTGTGATCATTCAGGCCCCTCAGCATGCACATTACTCAGTTTTCAGAATTTCTCCAAAGGGTGATGGTGGTGGTGGTACTTGACCTTGATACAACTCACACACATTTTCATTATATCCTGATTTTTAGACTGCATATACTGTGCTTCATTATACGTATAGTGCATGCTTCTGGGTGAGCCCTACCCTGAGGAGTTTTTCAAGTAACATTTATTTGCTAGTAAGCAAGTGGGTTACTGAATATGGGATTGGTGACAGCAGCAGCCTATTCACAACAGTCTCCTAGGTTCCTGGAATAGACCCAGGGAATGTCAACATACTAGTCTGGAGCTCAACTTCCTGGTAGGTGAGCCTGGCTTGCCATTTCTTTCCCTACTGAGGGTGAATGATTGGCGTTGTCTCCAGGTCTTTTGGCCCTCTTGTGCTACTAGATCATTCCTCTTTCCTACAACAGCCTTCTGTGGCTTACCCTGTTCTCCTGCCTTTGGCTGGCTTGCAGGACAGACGGTTATCTTTTGGAAAAATTGGCACAGAGTGTGCCTTACATTTATGAAAAGCTTTTCGAAACTTCGTCTCTGCCCTTCATGTGTTAATCTTTTCAAGCTCAGATGCAGGCTTAATTCTATCAAGGTCTTTGGTTGCTTAGTACTGGGCAGCCAGTGGTCAGCAAAGTAGAAACACAGTTAATCATTAATTGTAATCTACAAACTACTATTCAGACTGGGTTCCTGTCTAGGGAAAGGCAAAGTTTTCACACACTAGTGTGTTTGATACTTTCCATCTTGTCTCTTGAATCTTAAAGGCAAACTTGAGAATCTTATGCAGGCTTTCTGCCACCTGATAGGACACAAATGAGCATCCTGGCGCACAGTTTACTGAGCTTTCTGTAAGAAGGATGAGGATCTTAACCGTTAAACATAGAGTTACCTTTATAGGGCATTTTTCCTGGATTCTTCATTAAGACCAGTAGCCACCTGTTGTTACACAGATTTTTTTGGACAGACTTCTTTTGGTTCGGATTGGAAGAGGGAATTTCTCTCTCTCTCTCTCACACACACACACACACAGAGGCATATCTTGCACACTACATAATAATTCTTGGATACAATAAAGTACTTATGCTTTGTGTGCTGTCGCTTACAGAACTATATTGATCAGTACTCTGTTTGATAATTAGCAGTTCTATGCCGAAGTTGGGTAAGCTATCTTCTTTCTCTGTGCTTTTCATCAGAGAGCTATGAAATAAATCAATCAGGCATCAAACTCTTATAAAAACAGGAGCATATTTAGAACTCAGTCTCAAGATTTTCATAATTCCCGCTTTGTAAGTCTCCCAGAAAACTTCACATTATTCAGAGGGTGATGAGTGAGTTTTTGGATTCTCCAGCTGTTGGCTTTGTTTTTTCTTCCCCCTCCTGCTGCCAGCCTTTTAGTCTTTTCCACCTCTTTGCATTTTTATCGAAGAGTAGCAAGAACCAACAAAAAGAGGATACATTTAATTTTGCTTCTTTGACTCTGGACAAGTGAAATAATTGGATAAGGTGCCATCTTGAGTAATCTTTTCCTCTTATGTGCTGTTTGTTCTTCCTTACCTCTAAAAATAGAGAATAAACCAAGTTTTTATGAAGACTGGTACATAGTCCATAGCGCTTCAAGGAAGTTAAAATGCTAATGCTAAGTCATGTTCCTTTTTTTTTTTTTAATCAGCATGATTATTGATGCCAGTGACCTCGCAGCTGTTTCAAGCTTCAGGCTGGTTTAGCCCCCTCCCCTGACATTTTAAAGAAAATAATGTGCTTTTCTTCCCTGTTGTTTCAGACTACTTTGACATTGATATCTTCAAAGAAAAAAAAAAGGCTAATCTATAGAGATTTACAGATGACTGCCCTCCCCCAATTAAAGTTTCACTAAAAGTACGCATGGTTTTCTCACAGACACAGTCTAAAAATTCATCCTTCTGACTTCTGAGTGGGAAAGGTAGCTTCTGGAACATCAGCTCCCAGTAAGACCTAATTCCTTTTCATTTCTGTCATATTATCCAAGAAAGTTTAAAGCACAACAGAGTAATATTCTGTAAGTTCAAAGCAGAAAGTGAAGTTAAGGATCTCTGTTTACACTTAAGGATTGTAGGATCCTGTTTAGCGGGCCAGGGAAGCAACACAGCTTTTCTCTCCAGCCTACCTGCTGGCCCATCTGCTAAGTAGTAAATGTGCTTTTGAAGGGCTTTGGAGATTTCATCTCCGTTTGGGAGAGAGGCCCAGGGTTCCCCAGGGCCACATGGGCACATGCAAAGGGGAAGGAGATTGCTCCTAGGGTACATATTTTCTTAAGGCAATCTGTGAGTACTATTCTTGGGGGAATTTAATAAAAGTCTCCAAAGGCTTGCAGTACTTTGCCTGACATAGGAAAGGTGATTGCTTAAGAATAGTTTAGGCACCTCCTTTGAACCCTGTCAATCTCCCTTGGTTGGAAATGACGCTTATGCAAAAGTAAAATCTTTTTAAAATACTAACATTCATCATCTTTATCATTGGCTTAACAACTGCGGAGAATTTGTTTCACTATTAACTTCCTGCCTTTCCTCTCTTACTCTGTCAGTCTCCACCCATCCTGCCAGGTGCAGTATGGTTGTGGAGTATCCCCAACCCTCACCTCTATCAGCGATAACCTGTGTGTGAAGAAGTGATTAGGATACGTTTCTGGGTATCTTCCTTGTCTCCCACAACATCTTGCTCCACCTGCTGAATACTTGTCTGTACAGAGGCTGCCTTCCCTTCAAAGGAAGAGGATGAAGGGCTGTGTGTCTATTTGTATAGATTCAGCCTGGGCTGTTGCTGTGACTCAAAGCAGCGCACAGCTCTAAAAGACAAGCGCTGCATGTCCCATTTATTCTCACAGTGGTTGGTTATTTTTCTTTCTTTGATTGTTTGCTGCATGCTGAATGTAGCTCAATGGTAGAGGGTGAATCTACAGGGGTAGGGCCCCAGAAAAAAGCTGGAAGGATCTAGTGGTACAGTAAGGGAGGCTAAAAAGGATGAACAATTTGGCTGCATCACCTGCAATTGGTGGCAGGGGAGAGACCAATGGATGTGTTTGGTTTTGCCTGTTTGTGGAAAACAGACAAGATCCTGGTAGCTTGGGAGTTGACAGAGGCAACATGTGCTATTAGAAGTGTACTTATAACCTTCAGGCCTTGCGGAAACACAACTACGTGTTTCCAAGAGCTGATATCTGTAGTGCTTGTATCTGGGAGAAGATCACATTGCACAATATTCTCATGTTCTCTTAAATCGTTGCTACTGCTGTTTCCATGGGTTTAGTGGAATTCCTTTAATTCAGTACTTTTTAACTGGCGGAGATGTGCTCTGCACCCTCGCCCTAGAGCATTAGGCTTGTGTAAGGTTACATTTTTGCTTGTCACACTTACGTTGCTGCTGGTGTCTAAAGAGCTGAGTCCAAGGAGTTTGCTAACTGACCTGGCACCCCCGAGCACAGAACTCACCTGCACCCAAATATCAGTATTGATTGTATTTGAGGAAACTTGTTTAATCAAGGAATTCCCCCAGGTTGAGAACCACATGTGGCTTTATGCAAGCTTTTCAAAAACACTCTTCATAGTGAAAGAGTGGAGATGCTGTGTGAGAAGAGAGGGAGGAGTGCCTGGGAAGAAGAGAGAGCCCTGCTGTGTGGCATTTCAACTCAGTCCCACCCGGCATGGCACAGACTGGGTCTTGACTTCTTGGTCATGAATTCTGTCACCCTGCCTATCAGGAAGGTGAAGAGCTGTCATTCCTTTTTATCTCACAGGGCGATGGTTAGGATCGAATGAATTTGTTTATGTGAAGGTCTCAAAGACTTCTTGTGCTGTGCAAATACTGGGTCTGGTTTAAGAATTCCTTTCATTTTACTTGTTGCCTGCTGCTTAGATCCAGACTCATTGAAGAATAATTGGAGGCTGATTTCAGTCACACATAAGCCAAGATCTAATGAGGCTGTCCTGAGCCGGTGTTGCATATGGGGGGCTGTTGTAGCTAGTGTGGAATGAGTGGTGAGCAGCATTTCTGCTCTCATTGGACTCTATTTGGGCATCACATTTCTTTAGAAAATGGTATTTGTGTTTTTGTTATACATGTTAATGGGAAGAGTGAATAAACTAGCATCCTAAGGGTGCTGACATACTTTGTATCTTCTTGCAAGCTTTATTTCTGTAACAATACTTACTTTAAATTTTTAAAAGTTTTGTTCATTTGAGGGGCAGTGAGACAGAGAGAGATGCCATCTATCTGCTTGTTGTTTGCCCAGCAAGGGCAATGGATGGGGCAGCCTGCAGCGGGAACTGGGAGCAGAATCCAGGTGTTCCATGCAGGTGACAGGAGCCCAGTTACCTGAGCCATCGTCTGCTTTAGCAGGAAGCTGGAGCCAGGAACCAAGCTGGTCCTCAGACCAGGTACTATGATGTGGGACGTGGGCACATTGACTGCTAGACTCCCCATATTTGTTTATTTTTATTTTTCAAATAAAGTTATCTGCAGAGAGGAGAGCATTAGTTGGCTTGGTGAAGAATAAGCTTATGGGTATGATTTCACGGAGGCAGATGATTGTCTTCCTCCCTTTTTTCGGATGAAGTGACACTTGTGGCTCCAGAATCGCAGCTTGCCATCAAGCTTTTAGAGGGAAAGAGGAGGGCATGCAGAAAGGAGCCAGCAGAAGCGGGGGCTGGAAGCCTGTTGCCTGGAGAACGGGTAGAAGAGAACGGGTGCTGAGGCTGATGCAGAGACCAATAGAGTTGCTTTTTTGAACTATTAGAAGGGTTGTCACGTGCAGAAAAGATAACCTATGCTCTCTGTGGCTTCGTGGGCATGTGTGTAAGGAGCCAACTTTTTAATATGTATTTAATAACTCAATTTGACAAAAAGTAAAGCTGTTCAGAGGTGAAATGAGCTGTATTGATGGGTGGAAATGACCTAGCAAAAGTTGCTCAGTTGGCTAGAATGTTGGAGAAGGATGTGGCAAGGAGCGCTATTCATTTTTATGATTTTATACTTCCGATGACTCAAGAGGCATCCACCAGTCCACAGGACGAAGCCTAAGTGTTTGTTGCCTGTAATACTCATGAGAGTCACTAAGAAGTGGATTCCCTTTTTCAGAAGTTATCTTGGTTTCTCTCTAGAGATCCTCCTATTTACATGTATACGTTATACATAATCACACATGAGTTTTTATGTAGAAATAGAATCATAATACCTTCCCAGTCCATTTTAGGACAGATGAAAGTGGTGTCCCCCTAAAATATATGGTTTTGAAAACTATTAACTTTCACAACTTGTGTTGAACTTTGTGAAAACTTTATTTTTAAAGTCTGCATAGCTGGCAGATGACACGTGTTACAGGATTGAAGTTCTTTCATTTCAGCTGATCCTAAAGAGGAATGCGTTGAAGTAGGAGAGGAGTTAAGTAGCCCCTGACCATTCTGGGAAAGAAGCAAATGCATTTCCTTGTACAAATAATGGTTGCTCTTATTTTCCTAAACTTGGTGCTCCCCAGGCCCAAATATGCGGCTGTATCTGAAATGTGTTTCAGCTGGTGATACACCTGTGACTGGGGGCGGGTGTCTGGGTGCAGATGTGAATGACCATAAAAGTCTCAGGTCTGTGAGTTGCCACTTCCTAGGCTTAAATTACCCTGACTAATCCAGTCACCTGTGTGACATGGTAATAACAACCTGCTGACCTGGCCAACTGTAGAAAATGCATCAAAATGGACTTGCCTTGACAGTCACCCTGTCACATTTGTTTCGACAGTGAGAAGTCCTATCAGTTTTCATTATTCACAGGTGCTGGAGTGGCCTGCAGACCGCCCTGCATCAGCATCCATGGCCACTTTGATGTCTCTCTGACACGGCGCTTCCCCACCCTAAGACGTTAGTGGTAGTCTCTCTTTCCACGGTGGCTGTAGCCGTCTAGCTCCCGTATCCCTGCCCTGGGCAGCCATGGTACTCTGCCTTTACTGGAGCACTTGCAGTTGCCATGCAGCCTTGTTCTGCCAGGAGACTTTCCTTCCCGCCAGTTTGAGCAAGAACGCGCTTTAGGTGCGTGGTCGTAGGACCCTTGCTTCATCACGAGGACTCTGACTTTGCTGTCTCCTGGCTCATATACCTCTGTCTGCCCTCTTTCCCATCCCCTTTGCCACCGCCTCATGTGTTGTCATTGTCATAGTGACAAGCACAAGTTACAGGTGCTGTGATCTGAACCAGAGAAACAAGTCAAGGGTGAGAATGCAAGTGATCAGGGAGGAGAGAGCTACATTTTACAGGTAATTCTCTCCCTAGTGATTTGGATAAACCAGAAATTTTCCTTGAATTTGAGACCTGGATGATAATTAGCCTTTTTATTATTATTATTATTATTATTATTATTATTTAGCATTAACTGGGCCACCTAGCATAGTGAGAAAAGCCTTTGGCTAGCTGAGGCAGTGCAGCTGTATGCTCTGTGCAGAGTAGGGAACTTGGGTTCATCTAGACACACCAAACTAGCTTCTGTTATTTACATAGCCCGGGTTGGTTGTGTCCACAACACAGGAAAATTCTCTCCTAATCTGGAACGCAGGCCAAGTGATATGATAAACTGAGAGGCTAAGAAAGCTGCTCCTCTGGTAGTGCAATAAAGTGCCTTTGACTTCCTGGAGTGGTTAACTGCTCTCTGTGAAGAGCACCATCTCAGTTTCTGTGTTGGCTTCTGAGTTTTACTACAGAGGTTTCTTCCATTTTTCCCTATTAGATCTTGTAAGCAGGACTTAACCAACAAAGTAGACAGCTCTTGGATTTTGCAGAAGTGTAACACCTTCATGTTGATTGGAGTTGAATAAATGGTTAGCTAAATGATTTGAATACTAGTTATTTAACAGCCATCTGATGATGACCAATAGACAAAAGCAAATTTCCAAAGCTATCTGGTTTACAACTATATTTCAATAAAGGTATAATTTCTAATTCCTTTGGAAAACATTTTCTTATTTTTTCTCTTAAAGGATCCAGAAATGATTTGTAATGGACAATAGCAAAAAACTACAATTAGGTCTTCCCTTATTACGTAGTTTTAAAAATGTAATTTACAAAAAGTGTGTAAGCTCCCATTAAAAAAAAAAAAACTTGGTAAAGCTTCAAGGCTAGTCTCGAGAGACTGGCGGTGAAGACAGTTTAGTAACTGTGGTTATAAATTCACAGATGTGGGGTTTGTGTAAACATTTAAAGAAATTTGCTGGATGCAAGAGCTTGATACAACTTTCTGGATACTCATTCAAAGAAATGAACTAACAGTTTTGTTTTACTTTCTTTAGTTTTGGCTTCAGATTGTCTTTAACGATACCAAAGTCAGAATTCCCTGGGGGAGAGAAGTAAAATATACATTCCTTTTGCAAGCTCTTATCTTGTGTTCCTGCTCTTTTGTCCCCCGTTCTAATCCACTGTGGTATTTCAGTGCATCTTCTCTCCCTCTCCCAGGGAGGAGAGTATGTGGCTGTAGTAGGGGCCGCTTTGGCAGGGCACGCAGGCGGTGTTTGTCTTTAATCACTGAAGGCATTTCCTCACAGTGGTGTGTGTGCGCGCATCCACACCAGGTGCTGTCACAGTCTCTGACTGTTTGTATCCTGCAGTAGCCCATCACCCGAAATCCTCTGATGTTTTCTAAACAGAGCTGGTTTATACACAGAAGCAACTTTCTCAGCTCAGAAGTGGTTCCGTCTAAATGATTGAAAATGCAGGTTGCAGTTTATCTAGGAATTCCTTCATGGTTTGCAGCTGCTATTGGGTTTTTAAGAAACATATTCATTTGCTGCAGTGAAGCCCACTGCCCATGATTTCAGCTGTACCTAAGTCTCAGAATGTACCGAAGAAATATTTGCAAGAGGTATTTGTCGTAACAGCAAATCACCATCCTCAAAAACCTTTTTGGTGAGTGGTGTTTATCAGAGTGCAATACATCTGCAGCCTGTAATGAACTGGAAGCCTATGCTGGTGAATTTGAGGGTGAGAATCAGTAGCATACTTTGGGGATCACAGATTGCTGGCACCAAGACTGCTGGTATACAAACATTGCCTTTTTAGTGTTTGATCCTGTTCTTGCATTTTAGAAGGACTGATGTGACTCTTTGCTGGGAGTGGTTTATTAGCAGTTAGGTTTGTGGTTGAGCTGGGAATACTCAGACATATGTAAATGACAGTTTTCAGTGGGGGAGTGTGATGGTAGTGTGAGCTTGGGAGAATCATGCCTTTGTTTTCTGTTGGGAGGTGCAGGTTGCTTGGGTGACTGGCTTGGTAGGCTTCATGTTTATCTGAGGTCTGGAATGTCAAAGGTCTGCTAGCCTGAGACTTTGCTTCCCTCTTGATTCTAAACTGATGGCATAGAAGTGTCTGGTCCTGCCTGCAGGGGTGGGAGCTCCATTAATGGAAGAGGAGGCAGCGATTGGCTAGCTTTGGTATTCTCCTCCACTTTCTCTAATGCTATTTTCATTATGTTATTAACAAACAGAGTGTATACTTTGAACAGTTATTTATGTCTGTCTTTCCCTTCACAGTGTAATGCACATTTCACTTGTTTTCTCCAACTTTTCATAATATATGTGTTTATGAGACACGGAAGAGCAATACATTCGAGAAGAGAGATAATGAGCTTTGACAGACTCACAGAAATGAGATTGTAAGAGGAGGAAGCCAGAGGATGGAGGATTGCTTCAGAAAAGGTTGGATCACTGAGCCTGAGGAAAAATATGTAGAGAAGAGAGTCTTCAATGTGAAAATTCACAGGACTTAGGAAGAAGTGGCTAATTCTGTGATTTAAAAAAATAATAATAAATATTTTTATAGTAAAAAAATCCAGTTAGACTTTCAAAATAGAATTTTAAGAAGAGAAATTGAAGATACTGATTAATGAAGTGGAAGGCACATGAACCCAGCTGTTGATGTTAAAATTTCTTAGGTTGTTCACACTGCCCTTGAACTTGATCTTCTCTGTTAACATGAACATGTATCATTTGTGAGAAATCTTTGCTTAATAGCTATTTACATGAAAACAGTAGTTTTCCCTTCCCTGTGTGGCTTGTGCATTTGGGGAAGCCACTTTCAAGAAACAGGTCTTATTCACTTGACTTGGTTGTTGATCCTGCTCTTCTCAGTATGGGGGTTCCCTTTGCAAAAGGGGGCGATCAGTCTCAGCATTTCTAGAAGACAGTGGCCACCGTTGGGTGAAGTGATTCCTACTATTGTAAATCATTTCTGTTTTCCAGATTAATTGAAACACTTGTATATCAGAGTGAAAGACTGATGATGCCTGAAAATGGGGAGGGGTGAAATCTACACCCGGTAAACCCCAGGATGACCATCATTGCCTGGCTTCTCCTCTGCAGGGTCAAATCATGCCCTTATTCACAATGGGGATCATGATGTCGAATGGGGGAATCCAGAACATTCTACGATATATTTGTTTATTGTTCTTAAGGGAGAAAAGAGGGGGCCTTTTAGGAAAATTTCATAGAGAATGAAAATGTTTAGGCAGCTCACAGCCCAGTTGGTGGGATAGTTCTGTTTGGTTACCATCAGCCCTCAGCAGCAAGGTTTCTAGCATTGACTAGGGAATTGTTTGGGGTAGGGTGGGGTATCTCCAAAGAATGTCAGAGCCAAAGGTTTGGCTTTCCCCAAAATAAATTCAGCCCAGTGTCACAGGGGAATCACAGTGAGTATCTCCTTTAAAATGTTCAGCTTTTCTTCTATCCACGCCCAGGAACAGCCTGGGCTCCACCCCCTACTCCATTCCTCTGTCTTTTGTTCCATGAATAAATATTACGTGGTTTGGTGCTCATTACTCTTTGATATGAAAAAAGGCAATTCATTAGGTTGAGGGAGGAGGGGGAGGGAGACACCATTTTTCACCGAGTGCATCAAGCGCGGTTACACTGATTTGAATTCCCAGAAAAGTAATAAAACAGTGAAAATAATGATAAGACAGTTCCTGGGCTGACAGCTGTGCAGCACACGGGACGTGAAGCCAGGCCTCACTGTTGCGTGCGGTGGGACAATATTGTAGAGCATATGGCGCTGCAGCAAGCCAGTTGTTGAACTCGGTGGCTGGCTTTTGTGTGGGGAATTCCCCCTGCACTGAGGCCCTGGTAGCTCTTCAGAGACTTCTAGTCTTATTGGCAGAGGGCTCTTGGCCCCAGGCCAGCCTAGCTGTCCTGTGGCTGACTCAGGTCACGGAAAAAGCGCCTGCTTGGAGAGTGTTCACTCCTCCTTACTTTGGTCACTAATCATTGGTTCAACAAGTATAAATTGGGATCTGTCTCTGCAGCAGCCCAGTGGCAACATTACAAAGGGACATTTTTCTATGGGCATGCCAGTTAATTATTAGATGCATTAATTCACTGAGGCTCAGTACTTCTTGTGAGAGTGAAAGTGGTATTGTTTTGCTTTTAGTGCTTTTCAGAGCCCTTTGCACATTACCTTTTCATTCTTAAGGCGTGACTAGCCCAAATCATTAAGTGTATTAGGGAAGAACTGCTGCTAGAAAGGAGTAAGAGAGAGAGAGAGAAAGAGAGGAGATCCGTCTACCAAGTTTTTAGAATATGGTGCTGAAATAGGCCTTTTCCCTAGCATGGTTCTGTTTTCTCAGTGTAGGAAGCTGGCATGTGTGTTTGCATATAAAAGCTAATTAACTCCACTTCCCTCCATGGGAGCCTCCTAAGCTGCGCTGTTAGTGGAACGCACAGTGGCCAGAGCTGGGCCATCAGCCTGAATCCTCTACGACTTCCACCTCTATGTAGTTTTGGTCACCCATGCTGGCTCCTTTCCATTGGATTCCAAAGTGCGGAGAATGATCAAGATGGGCTGGCCAGGCCTCAAAGAGGCTCCTGCAAACATAGCAGATGGCGAATCTCAGAGAATCACATTCCATGAGGAAGGGCTGTAGCCTATGCTATTGTGCTCCATGAATGAGAATATTTTTATTTCAAGAGTTAAGGGAGGAAACCGGTGCTATTCACACTTTGATCGTGTAGCATCAAATGTCACCTCAGTCTTAGTCTCTGGGGGGATCTTTCCTACAGGACACCCGTGAAGGCTGGTTGGGTAATGGTGATGGTGTTGAGATGAGTGAGTTTCTTTGTCTCATGAACCAATGTCATTGCAAGGCCAAATGTGCTAGAAAAAAATATACTTATGTACATATATGTGTACATATTTCTGTGCCGTCTTTCTTATCACTAATCAGAGATTATAACTTTGTGATCTGCTAGGGAAATTGCTGTGTTTTTACATTTTTGATCACTGGTCTTGAAAACATGTTTTTAATTGCAGGAGAACAGGTCTGTCTATAAATCTGCTGTAAATGAGTGCACACTTTCTTTAGAGTTCTGGGACTGGGAAAGTTTATGCCTGTACTCTGGAAGTTATTAAGAATGTCCCGAGAAACGATGATGACTTGTTTTCTGTTGCTTTATTAGGTTGGCTGTGTGCGCTCCTTACATGTGTGAATATCCCTTCAACCTCAGCTCAGTAGTGTGCTTATGCAAGTCTGGGAAGAAGTGTGATTGCTTTTTTTTCCAAATGTTTTATTTGTTTTGTTTTATATAAAGATTTATTTATTTTTCCCTTGGTGCAGATTAGCATGCCTATTTTTATTTTCTCTACGTTTCCTAAGTTAGAAGACTCTTTGTAGGCTCTCTTCTTTTGAGAAATAGAGCAGGAAGATAGTGAAAGAGTGAACTCTTCCCTATCCTTGCCCCAAGCATCGTAGAACCAACTATAGTCACTCCTGGGGGGTTTTGCTGTAACTATTATAGCTACTCCAGAGGCAGAGAGCAGAGAGACAGCAGAAGGAATGAGTGGGGAATCAGAAGGGAGCTAGGGGGATAGCTGGAGAGAAAAGGGAAAAAGCAAGGGTGAGAAATGAAAAGACATTTTTGGTTGTTAAGAATGGGTGATGGGGTAGGCTTTTGGCCCAATGGACAAGACCCCACTTGGGACACTCACATTGGGACACATCCATTGCGAATGAGGTGTTTGGATTGAAGGGTTGGCTATGCTTCACTTCCAACTCCCTGATGGTGCATGCATACTCTGAGAGGTGATGGTTCAAGCAGTTGAGTCCATGCTACCCACATGGGAGGCCTGGATGGAATTCTTGGCTTGTAACAATGTCCTGGTCCAGCTCCAGCTGTTGCAGGTGTCTCTGGAATAAATTGACAGACTACTTGTCTCTGTTTATCTGCCTTTTAACAAAAAGAATGAGCGTTCATACAGATGAAGTGTTTTTATTTCCATTTAATTACATTTGTAAAAGATTGTAAATCTTACAGCTATTTTATGCTTGAGAATAATATTAAATGATCTAATGATGTGACATATTTAAGGGACTAGCAAAGCTGTGGTAAGACCCAATGCACTTATGAGGTCACCAGATAAGTAGATGCCAAAATGAAAGGGGAAACAGATTTTTGAACATTCTACCGTAGGTTCCAGCTTTTCTAGTTGGACGAAGAAATGAGAATCTGAAAATCTAACTGTGTTGCTTTATAAATTACTGACAAATATAATCTTTGGGGGTTATGGGGATAGTTCACTTGAAAAACTTGCCCCCCTAATGTGATTTGTATTATAATTATTTAATACCTGAAGGACTTTTATAATTGAATTTTAGGGTGTTTCATTTACATTCGAGCTGGCAAGAGTTGCAATACTATCACTTTGTGGTCCTCTAATTGCTGTCCCAAACATTAACAGAATACCCTGTTATTCAATTATAAGTATCTTCTAGGGACTGTGTAATTATATACTATGTGGTTATCAGTATAAAGCACCAGGGAATGCTGAGCCAATCAGATGCCTTTCCTGGTAGATGTTCGTTACCTTGCCATTGATAACATGAGGTGCTATGGGCAATGCTACAAATTTTGTAAGGGTGACCACTGTAGTTTTAGGGGCAGACAAGTGTTCGCATGTTAATTTTTAAGCTGCACAAAAATAATTTGGAGCAAGCTGTCCCCCTCCCTCTTTGGCATTATGTAAAATTACTCAAAGACCGTAGGCAGATATTTTCCATTCATATTACATATAGCATTAGAGAGTAAATTCTCTTGACATAAATCCATCTCTGCTCTTTCCTCGTTTAGAAATAAATAAGGGCATCACCATAATCACCAGCTTGTTTTTGATAGTATCAATTGCCAGCACTTTCAGGGCAGTACACATAAACACAAACATTAAACAATGGGTTAACATATGTGTTCAGAATAAAGGAGACACAAAATCTAAAGATGGGATCTCTGTAGCTTATAGTGAAAGAAAAGAGGGAGGATATACTGTGTGTACATAAAGCTGTGTCTTCATCAAACTAAAATTAAACCAAGAATAATATAAGAAAATATGCCACATACACAAAATAATTGCTAGATGAGCATAGCTAGTGATCTTTGATTTAAAGAACACAGAACCAGCATTTTCGGGGGGTGGTTGTGCGCTGTAAGAAGTCTTCAGCCTGCTCCTCCCAGGGCACCATGCAGGCATTTACTTGTGGAGTTTGCTTTCTTCCAAGAGCTCTTTAAAGCGGTCGTCCACTCAACAGCAATTGCTTCTGAGCAGTGTTCAAACAACCCTGACATGAGTCCCTTGGTATATCATTATCTAGTCTCATATTTAACCTTTTTCTAATAGCCTCCCCAAAGTCCAGCATTTTCAGTTGGCGCCGGAGGAAGTTATAAAAGGTGGTTTTCCCCCTCTTGACTGCACAGCTGTGAGAAGCATCGCTCTCTAAAAGCTGCCTTTGTTTTTCCTTCTTTGTCCTAGGAGGGACCAGGTAGACGTGAAAGTAAGGTGACCTGTTGAGATGGGCCAAGCTTTGTGGCAGGTGTCAATACGTTAATAAGAACTTCTCTTTTTCCAGGTTTTGCTGAGCCTCTTGCTTGATTAACTCTATTCTTAAAAGAGAGAAGGGCAGGGGAGTGTGTGCTTTCAGAAACTATGTGCTTCTCTGTCGGTATGCTTCAGCTGGTTATTACTGAAGCATGTGTTTCAGTAAGAGGTCAGCTATAAGCTGCAGCATTGTGGACAGGTCTGAGAAGAGTGGAGTGTTTCTATTGGCAAAGGCCCTATGCTGGCACCTCCTTGTAACAAACAAGACCTGCTTGCCTGATTGCTCTACAATCCCATGACCACAGAAGCAGCATATGAAAATGATGACATCTCTGTTGACTCACATAGGAATTGCAGATGGCATTCCTAAGTTGACATGAGTGGAGAATACCAAGAAGTAATTCTGAGTGGAGGCCAGAGGCAGAGGACCCCAAAGACCCTTGCCCATTCACTGCTTCTGATCTGGAGCCTGGGCAATAGGTGGGTACTGCTGATGTTCTGGTCCCACTGTCAACAGCAACTACCTGGCAGACGTGGACAAGAGCAGAGAGCTAGATCAAGAAAGAAATGAAATACATAAGAGGAAAGAATGAGAGGAGAGTTTTTTTGCGTGCTGTCTTTTGATTAACCTGGCACTGATTTTTGAAGTAGTGAGGAGGAAAGTTTCTCCACTCTCCTTGGAGACTGTGCAGATCTGTGCTGGCTTTCTTTCCTGGCTCCTTGCCTTTGGAGGCATCTTTGTGGTCCTTTGCACATTCCAAGGTACCTGGTCCTGCAAGACCTTCAGCAGCAGCTGTGGGTATGCACGAGAAAGGGGGCAATGGACACTTGAACCAAGCTCCTCCCTTTAATGACTTACTTGGGAGACCTCTAATGTGGGTGCTACACACATTTGGATAAACAAGCCTTTCATCTCCAAGGAGGGCTATTGCTTTGGAAGGTTTCCCTCGTGTTTCTCCTGCCCCATTTTGTAGTTTCCCCAGGTTAAATCAACATCCAGCCCATAACCTTTTCAGAGATACTGGACCCGTGTCTCACAGACAAAATTTCCCCACTGTCAGTTCTGTGTCTGGCTCTCATGTTCCCATTAGAGAGGCAGTTTGGTCTAATAGTAGTAGAACATTCTGTAGGGAGCCAGGAGGTGGGATAACATTCATGCTACAGCAAATTCTATGACCTTGAACAAGTTACTTAATCTCTGAGGACCACAAAGCTCATGGTTAAATAAATTTGTTTTAATGTTTGACTGATATGTAATACTTATTTTATGGGGTACAGTGCAATATCCCAGCACGCGTATACAGCATGAACAGATCAAATCAGGTAGTAGGCACTTCCACTTCCATTTCCATTGCTTTGTGCAGGGAACATATCAGCTCCGCGCTTTCAAATCTTACGTCGCATAGAAAGTATTGTTATGGACTATACTCGGCCCACTGTGCCATGAACATTAGAGTTCTGCTTCTTCTATCTGACTGTGTGTGAGTTCTCATTACCCAACCTCTTTCCTTCTTTTTCTTCTCAACACATCCCAACTTTTAGTAACCACTAAAAACTTGGAAAACGTCTACATATGAAAGAGAATGTACAGTATTTATCTTTCTGTGTCTGACTTATTTCATTTAGCATAATGACATCTGAGTTTATACATTTTGCTGCAAATGTCAGGATTTCTTTCTTTTATATTGCTGAATAATATCTCATTGTGTATACGTAAAAACTCATGGCTTGATTCCTTTGATTTGTTAAGACACAGATTTGTGATATTCAGATTTTCCATAACCTTCTGTATCCATGCTGATACTACCTTAGATTTGCATTCTTTCTGGCTAACCAGAGGTCTTCAGTACAACAAAATTAAAAGAGGAGTCAGAACCTGCAGTGTTGCAGGTTCTGCTGTCACCTGTGATGCCTAGCCATCATCTAGAACCACTGGTTTGAGTCCTGGACCTTCACTTCTGGTCCACCTTCCTGTTGATGTGCCATGAAAAGCAATAGAAGTGGCTCATGTATCTGGGCCCTGCACGCACAGAGGAGCTCTGGATGGAGTTCCAGGCTCCTGGCTTTGCCTGGCCTGGCCTCAGTCACTGTGATCAGTTAGGGAGTGAAGAAACAGATGGAAAATTTCTGTCTCTCTCCCTTTGTAGCTCTGTCTTTCAAACACATATCGTCTTAAAAATGATCATAATGAGAAAAGAGGGCTTGACTCTCATTGCCACAACTGGAGAGCTTTGTCCAGAGATCAGTGTGTAAACCTAACATCTGTGTGCATGTGCTCTTCTTGGAAGTCAGCCACGCACGGTTAGTATAGCCAGCAGGACAGGAAGTGATGGTATGTAAATTATGCTGGTTGTCTTGATGTAGAACCCCTGGCTGCCCTTTCCCTTGTGGTCCTCGAGTCACCCACCTTATGACGTGGTGTTTGTCCCACAGTGCACGTGCATGGGAGCCAACACTGGTGGTTAGCAGACTCTAACAGAGGTTGAACTTCACTCACTGTAATTGCTCAATAGATTTTTCTCAAGTAGATCTGAACTATGATATTGACTGGGCATTTCCTTATGCCCTTAGTAATTATGCCACTTGTCTTCAATTTCAGAGCTGGAATCTCCAATGTGGCGTGTGAGTGAGGCCTCCCTCCATGCTTTTCTTCTGGTGGGCTGGAGCTACTTTACTCCTCTTTCATGTAGTATTTATCCATCTGCTTGCCATACTTTTAAAAACTTTCATTTCTTAATTATTGGTAAGTAAAACCCTTTCTTCATGAAGGCCAAATAATGCCCCTAGGATTTAAGCAGGTTTAGAAAAATCATTCACACAAACTGTGGTTGATAGGCTTCTGTGTTAGGCAATATGTGAAAAAATATCAGAATACTTTTCAAGACTCTCAAGTTCTTAGTCGTGGACTGTCTCAAGCAACTTACCAATATGTCACTTTCAGCTGAATTTCCATCAGGCAATGTGTGTTTGAACAGATGAAATTGTGGGGACCAGACACAGGCTAGTGTATAGAACCCACCATGTATGCAAATGACGCAAGTGTTTTCTGCAAGCATAGATGCTGTTTCATTAACTCGAAAGATGTTTAGCTTTGTTGTAATTGACCAGCACACTTCCAAATAAAAAAATCTCATCAATGATAGTGCTCAGATGGTCTCAAAGCAACAAGATGAAGAGCCTATCAGAAGCACTGTCCTACCTAGTGTGTGTTTGTGTATGTAGCAGATTTTCCATCCCCATAGCCTCCATGTTGTGAAGCATATTTTCCCTCCAGTTCTAAGTTGCTTCAAAGATATATCAACTTGTTGGAGAGGCAGAAAGACATACAGCAAGAGAAGCAGCTAGACACAAAGAGCTGGCATCTATTCATTGATTCACTCTCCAAATGTTTGCAGTGATTGGAGTTGGGCTCAGCTGAAGCCAGGATCCAGGAGTTCAATTTAGGTCTCAAGTGGGTAGAAGGGACTCAAATACTGGAGTCATCACCTCCTGTCTGCCAGCATGTGCATTAGCAGGTAGCTGGACTCAGGAGCAGAGCCAGGACTAGAACCGAAGCACCCTGAAATGGGACACAGGTATTCCACGCTATGTCTTAAGCACCAGGTTAAGTGCCTGCCCCTCCAAATAGTTGTGACAAGCACAAGACAAGAGAAGTCCTCATAATCAAATCATGTTCAGTTTTGTTCTCTCTCTCAATGCATATTCTTACAAAACTCCAAAGTGAAAAGTAGTC
This sequence comes from Ochotona princeps, assembly GCF_030435755.1. Classification (NCBI taxonomy): domain Eukaryota; kingdom Metazoa; phylum Chordata; class Mammalia; order Lagomorpha; family Ochotonidae; genus Ochotona; species Ochotona princeps. The sequence continues at coordinate 16,929,039 of NC_080838.1, forward strand.
ACTTTCATCAAATGAAGGCAAGAGAACAGAGCTGGGTTGAGTAAGCTATCTGTTGGTGGCCCGGGGAGTCACACTGGTGATTCTGTTGCACTGGCATACAGATATACTCCTTGTTCTGTGTCATGATTTCGAGAGCAAACAAAGAATTACTTGCTCAGTTTTAAGTTTGCAAACAGAAGGGTTTTTTCCCCAGGTTAACTCTTTGTGTGGGTATATGTGTGTGCACGTATGAGTGCGTGCCTCAGCTATCACCAACTTGGATTGATCCTGGGTCCCGTTTCCACCACTGCAGAGCTATTAGAATACTATGGAATAGTAGGATGTTTTGCTTCAATTCTGAATGATTGGTTTGAGGTTCCTGAGGGGCCGTGAGCCTGCAGACTCCTCCTCTTTTGTATTTGTTTCAGTTCCTTCGCAGACAGACTCAGCCTGTCTTTCCAGGGCTTAGGGAAGATTATTAAGCAGGAAAAATCCACCTTCTCTGTTGCATTTACTTTTTTGAAAACATATTGCAGATAAAATTGGTTCTGACTTAATTTGATTAAAAATACTTGGGTTCCAAGTATTTGTGTCAGAACTATGAGTGATTTAGGAACATCTTCTGTCTATTCAGAACTTTGGCATGCATCCAAAATGGGGTGGCTTGTCTGCTGAACTGTTCATTTATAAGCATCCCTGTGGCTTTCCGAGTTTGCCGTGGCCTAGCAGAGTGCTTCTGTGATCCTGTTGATGGAAAAAGTAACAATCATAACGACTCCCATTTCCTCAGTGCCAGCTGCTGTTTTAAGTGCTTTCCATGTTGTCATCTCTTAATTTTCACAATGACCTTAGGGGGTGTTATACTGGTTGTTTCCATGAAAGGCGAGGCCGCTGAGTTCCAGAGAGTTCTGGTGACTTGTCAAGGTTAATGAGTGGTAGAGCAGGGATTCAAACCCAAGTAGTATTGCTCCACAGCCTGTGTGACTGAACACTGTGTCTAATTACCTCTGTGGGCTGGTTGTAGTGTTCAGGGTTTGGGATCTGTACCCATGCAGTTGATGCACGCTGAAGGGAGTCTTGGAGGTCCACACCTAGATGCTGCTTGCTACTTATCTCCTGACTGACGTGTTTTACTCTGCCCTGAGCTGAAGGATAGGATGACACTGCTGGATAGCCTGGCTGTCAGCTCTGTCCCTTGCTCTACGAGGGACCCACTAGCTATGTTTATATTCAAAATGTGTTTTCTACCTGTATCAGCTTGCTTCTTTCCCACATTGCCGAAGTCAAACTCTTACTTGGCCTTGAAGGATTCATCTGGAGACCTAAGATTTTGCAGGTATGGTCAGAGAGCATCTTTTTATGTGCACCATTTCATGGCAGCACACAGAGGTTTTCCAAGAGTGCGACAGCCTTGATTTCGGAAGGAAGCTTCATCTAGGAATCAACCAGGGTTCAAAGCTGCGGTCTCCATAAAGGCAAGGATTCTGTGTCATGTATTTGTTGCTTTGTCTGTTGGCCCTACAATATTGCTTTGGATAGAGTCAGTGTTCGGTATGTATCTGTGGACTGAACTTTAAGAAACATATTTATTTGTTCGTTTATTTATTTATTTACTTATTTGAAAGGCAGATTTACAGAGAGAAGAAGAGACAGAGAGAGAAAGATCTTCCATCCACTGACTCACTCCCCAAGTGTCCACAATGGCTGGAGCTGAGCCAATCTGAAGCCAGGAACCAGGAGCTTCTTCCAGGTCCAAAGGCTTTGGGATGTCTGATCCTGCTTTCCCAGGCCACAAGCAGTGAGTTGGAAGGGAAGTGGAGCAGCTGGGACATGAATGGGTGCCCATATGGGATCCTGGCGCTTGTAAGGTGAGGATTTAGCCACTGAACTATGGCGCCAGGCCCTTTGGGCTGAATTTCTAAACATTTTATTTATTTACTTAAAAGGCAGAGAAACAAAGAAAAACATAGAGACAGGAAAAGATCTGTCCACTGGTTTACTTCTCAAATGTCTGCAACAGCTAAGATTGGGATGGGCTGAAGTGAGGTCCCTTACGTGGGTGGCACAGAACCAAGTACTTTAGCCAACATCTGCTGCCTGCTAGGGTGTGTGTTAATAGGAAGCTGAAATTGGAAGTGCAGCTGGAACTCAAACCTAGTCATTTGGACACGGGATCCAGGCATTTCAAGTGGTGTTCTATCCCCTAAAACAAATGCTTCAGTCAGTGGACCTAATTGTATGGGCAAGTATGATTATATCTCTGACCATGTTTTCTCTCCCAAATTCTATACTTCTAGATCTCTCATCTATAAATTCATTCAAATTCTTCTTGAGCATTGGGGATATTTTGGCTTTTGTATCTCCTAGAGTGATGAGGAAAAGACCTTGCTTGTTAAGGTGTTTTGAAGCATCTTCATTACTGAAGTTGGGAAGAGGATTTTGGAGAAGTTAGAGTGTTGAATAGACAGATGAGGGGATGAAGGATAATGAAGGTACAGGGCACCAGCAGGGAGAGAGGAACTGCTTCTCTGTGTATCACTTAGGTCTCCCGTAGGTGTTGGTCTTGCACGTCTGTGAAGTACTGGGTCAAGGGAAGGAGTAATTCTTGAAGTTGGTGAAGTCACTTTATTGGATGAGAACAGTGGCTCAAAGGTTTGATGACATGATAAGTTCTTTTGACCTTCTATTCACAGTCAACTTGAAATATGTATCTGATTTGGGGAGCTAATGTGAAATGTCTGTAGACACTTCATTTGCATTCTGGTGAGCGATATTCTTAATATTAAAGCTCTGTGCCGTTAGTAAAGTTTTTTGATGTTTGGGCGTTAGTTTTTCTACCTGTAAAGCACAAAAGGGAAACAGTATCTTTCCCAATAGCGTTGATGTGAGGCCTGACATTTAATTCAACAAAGTTTGGGAGATACAATAAGCGTTCTATAAATATTAGCTGATATTATCAAAATCATCAAGATGCCCACTATTGTGCTTCATGATGGCAGGCTCAATGGATAGCCAAGGAGTTTTCTCCATGAAAAACAGTGTGACTCTAGATTAATGGTTGGTACTGTATGGACTAGAGCTTTTGCTGCTTGTCTTGTATGTCTTGTTGGAAAGTATTTAGCATGCTTAAGCTTCACTGTTGTGATTTTCAGCCTCAGTCCAAATTTTTTTTCCTAAAGATTTACTTTATTTATTTGATAGAGAGTTATAAAGAGAAAGAGATTTTCTATCCTCTGTTTCACTCCCAAAACAGTCGTAATGCCGAGGGCTGGCCCAGGCTGGGGCCAGGCTGAAGCCAGGAACCAGGAGATTTTTCTAGGTATCCCATGTGGATGCAGGACCCAAGAACCTGCACCATCCTCTGCTGCTTTCCTAGGTGCATTAGCAGGCAGCTGGATTAGAAGTAGAGCAGCTGGGACTTAAGCAGGTACCCAGCTGCTGTTCCAGGCTGAGGCTTAGCTTTGTTTGCCACAATACTTACTTTGTAAGTGCAAATACTATCAATATTTTCTATTTGTGTCATTTATTTTATGCTTGGTCTATATTGTTTTCCATTATTTATCATTGATAGTTCACCTGGCACCTGTTATGAGCTAGGTGCTGAGTTAAGCAATGATGTAACAAGTGTCTAGATTATTATTCCTGCCCTGTAAGAACCTGAAGAATGTTTTCGTGGAAGAAAAAGGGCTATGAACAGGGAATCACAGGTGTTTTAGTGCTGTTGAAACAGAAGACTTGGGGCAAGAAGTAGTGGAAAAGAAACCCCGTAAGATTGACGGGATTTGGGGTACAAAGGACCATGTATGTCATGCTCAGGAGAGTGAACTTTGTAATGTAAGTGGAAGAAGTAATCAAAGGATTTTACACAGGAGCATGGTGTGGTCATTGGACTTTACATAAAGCACCTCAACAACCACATAAAATAGCTTTGCAGAGACTAAAGGCCAAGAGGTCAGTTAGCACACATAGGATATTATTGAATGGCTTAACTTGAGCTGCTGAAAATCTTGAGATACATGAATAGTAGTTACAAATGAAGATTAGAGACCAGTTTCAAAATAAGATGAAGGAAGTAATTCATTGAGTCGACAATGAATTTGAGAGAAGTCAAGGATGGCTTCTAGTTTCCCTGACTCGGAAGATAGGGTCATTACCCAACTTAGGAAATAGACAATATAAGGTTTCAGAAGGAAGATGTTCAGTTCTGGACCTGTACAGTTTAATACATTTAGTTATGATCCATTCTTATGGGGCTGTCCAGTAATTATTTAAATCTGCATGTCTAGAATTTAGCTTCGAAGGGTGAAGTGCAGATATAGACGTTAAAGATGGCTAAAACTTCATAGCAAGTGGAACCTGGAGGAGTGTGTGTAGCATGAAAGGAGAACAAGGCAGGAACACTGAAAAACACGTGTAATGTGTGTTTTTGCGAAGGAGATCCTTCAAAGGTAACAAAAAGGAATAGTCTAACTGATGAGCAAGAAGAGTGATGTGTTGAAAACTTAGGTGTTTACAGTTTTGCCTACATCATGGGCTTTCCATAGTAAGGTGTGATCTGTGTTTTCTGGATGTTTATTAGCAAAAGGACTGTGTAGAAGACTCAACTCAGGGCTCACTGGGGTTGGCAATAGGTCTGGTAGCCCTGACTGTCCAAATGCTAAATTTACTTACCTTGATCTTTCTGCTTTTTATTTTTAATGTTTTTCTATTTGAAAGGCAGCAGAGAGAGAGAGAACAAATGAATGAATAAAATATTTCTGCTAGTTCATTCCACAGATGGTCACAACAGCCAGATCTGGGCCAGACTCATATCAGAAATCAGCAGTGTCATCCTCGTTTCCCACATGGATGGCAGAGGCCTGAGCACTTGGGCCATCTGCTGCTGCTTTCCCAGGTGCATTAGCAGGGAGCTGGGTTGGAAGTAGAGCAGCCAAGGTCTGGACTGTACACCAAAAAGGCCAGTTTCGCAAGCAGTAACTGAATCTGTGACACCACAACGCTGGCCCTTGGTCTGCCTTTTAAAGTGGTGCTTAGATTTCTTCTTTGCGATAGCTTTTGGTTTCTCTCTCTCTCTCTTTTTTTTTTTTTTTTGCCTGGATTTTGTTGTGCTTCCTGGGGATAACTTATAAATGGTCTCCAGGCTCTTGAAAGAGTATTTGTAATGGCTGTTATTTCTTTTCCAACTAAAAGAAGCTTGGAAGTGTCAGAGGGATTTTCCTTCCTGTAAATACTGCCAGCTGGACCTAGTCAGTTCAGTGAAGGTACTTGGCATTACTGCAGTTAGCATAGACTGTGGTGGTAGGCACCTGTTAGGAGCTACAAATTTAAGTCTGTCTTTATGTAGGTGCTACTCAAGTAAGTAGCGTTTTAGCTATTGTTTCAGAGTAGACTTCATTTTGAGGTTACAAAAATGTGTATACATATGTTGTCATAGATGAACTGTATAATGGAGACTAGCATACTGGGAAGTGAAGATACATTGCAGTATGCATCTCTACTTCCAGATAAAAGGAGAACTCCCAATACAATTGTAACTACAATTAACAATAGGAAACTAGACTACCGTTGTCAACATCTACAATGCCACAATACAACTAAGTAGCAGAATGTTGAACTTGTGGCTGTTGTTAAAGCACTAGATTATTGTAATAATATAACGGAAAACAGTGGTGAGGAGGATGGGGGTGGAGGAAGAATCCTTATACCTACGGAACTGTGTCTTAAAAAAAAAGGTGCTGGGCCTGGCGCTGTGGCCTAGCGGCTAAGTCCTCGCCTTGAACATGCCCCAGGATCCCATATGGGCGCCGGTTCTGATCCCTGCAGCTCCACTTCCCATCCAGCTCCCTGCTTGTGGCCTGGGAAAGCAGTCGAGGACAGTCCAAGGCCTTGGGACCCTGCATTCGTGTGGGAGACCCGGAAGAGGTTCTGGTTCCCAACTTTGGATCGGTGCAATACCGGTCGTTGAGGTCACTTGGGGAGTGAATCATTGGATGAAAGATCTTCCTCTGTCTCTCCTCCTCCCTGTATATATGACTTTGTAATAAAAATAAATAAATCTTTTTAAAAAAAGGTGCTAATACAGGCATCTTGTGCACAGTGTGGTGGATTAGAACAGACAATCAGCAAGCCTTAAGGAAATTTAAAGACAAAGGTCAGATTATGTGATTGTCAAGAAACCCCAGAGGAAAGGGTAAGGCTGTGATCATGGGCAGGGAAGGCCTGTTAGCTGCTCAAGTTGTAACTCTGAGAGAAAGTTCAGAGGAGGTTACTGGAAACTTTGGGGAGACATGTCACTGGGCTTTTGCTAAACACTGGAGTAAAAGATAAAAGTTTTAAATTCAAACCTATTCACTTGGTGGTATTTTGTGACACAAAGAGAATGTTATTTTTCTTAATGCTGCATGAAAAAAGACTTCATCTTACTCTATCACCAAAACCATATGAACATATGGGATAGTCCCCTGTACGTTTTCCCATTTCACTTATAAGGGAACCCTTTCTCATCTCACCATCTTCCGTTTAGTAATCAGAGGAAACTGCCCAGGGTCTACACTCGCAAAATCACTCATCTTAAAAAAAAATGTTGCCATGTCAGGATCAAATTTAACTTCCTTTTTACATGTTATTTATCTTACTGAAGTCCAAGTGGTAGAAAGGAATACTGGGCTTCCAGCATGCCTCTTGGATAGGCTTGGCTTATGAAGGTGGGTATAACTTTTTACACCCTTTTCTCTCTCTCTCTCTTTATAAATATATATGTGTATATATATTACTTGTTTCCTCTTTCTAAAATTGCCAGTGTTTTCTAATTAATTTATGATTGACTCAATGTGTGATTTAAAAAAAGATTTTTTTGTTTTATTGCAAAGTCAGATATACAGAGAGGAAGAGAGACAGAGGAAGATCTTCCATGTGATGGTTCACTCCCCAAGTGGCTGCAATGGCCGGAGCTGAGCCAATCTGTAGTCAGGAGCCAAGAGCCTCCTACAGGTCTCCCATGTGGGTGTAGGTTCCCAAGGCTTTGGTCTATCCTCAGCTGCTTTCCCAAACCACAAGCAGAGAGCTGGATGAGAAGCAGGACTGCCGGGGCACGAACCAACACCCATAGGGCATCCCAGAATGTGCAAGGTGAGGACTTTAGCCAACAAGGCTACTGTGCTGGGTCCTCAATACGTGATTTTGCAAGTCATGTTAGTAAACCTTTTCTGGAACCAGCAGATATTAGATGAGAAGAGTCACATTTTAGGAGAAAGCAACCAGAGTCTAAAATGTGCCAGCTATTTCCCAACCGTGACTGTATCTTTAAAAACCTATAGAGCTTTGCTTGGAAGAAGTTTGAAATTCATAGTCTCTATTTTTAATATTACGATGCTATTGATTTGGTAGAGAATGTGAGAGATTAGAGGATGAGATAGTAAGAAAACTATTTCAGGAAAGCTCAAAGCGTATCAGTAGGAAAAATCTTGAGTACTTAGAGTACTTGTAGATATTTACTGAATATTTAGTTAAATATCAGTGTACTTTATTCGGAGAAGTGATGACACTTCCAGATTTACACAGTGGTCTTACAAAATAGACTCACTTTTGTTTATTCTTGGTTTTTTCTTGGATAAGCCCACTCAGTACACTCTAAGTACAAATACCTCTAGTACATTTAAATTTGGCTTTGTTTTGAAAATTTAACTTAGATTGCTCTTTAAGGCAAACAGGCGATTATGAAATAAAATAAATTGGTAAAATTCTGCTTTGGGCCTTGCCGGATGGAGTCTCTAGGAATATCAGCGAAATCTCCGTGCAGCTTGGAGAGACATTCGCTCTACCTGCAGTGTCTGCAGGGCCTGATGGCCCATCTTCCCTCTCCAAGTGGTGGTTTAGTCATGGTTGCCAGACAAAGACCATTTCTGATTGATTATGGAGGTGTGCGCTACATTGTGAAGTGGCCTAGATGGCCTTCTGAGCTTTCTGAGGTTGGATTATTTATGTGACCATCAGGAGTATTTAACATTTTGAATTTCACTTGGAATGAACGTGGTAAGTGCAGTGAAGCATGGTCATTTGTACCTCTCCGGCACAATTAAGAGAAGCCAGATTTCGCTGCTTTTGCGGCCACCATGAAAAAAAAAAAAAGAAAATGGACAAAGCATTAAGGAACCAAGATGTTGAACATGAGTGCATGGTAGTTTTTATGTCCACATGTAATTGATGCTGCTTTTCAATGTTTCTGCCTTCAACCTATCTGGCCGAATTTTCAGTGAAACAGCTCTCTGTAAACTTAGAAAAATACAGAGTGTATTCAAAGCTTAACGTTAAGTCTGTCCCTCAATCTGGATTTAGAGCTTTTAGCCCACAAGATTTTCTTTGATACTAGAAGTACATTTTTCCTAAGACCACTGTGGGTTTTTTGTTTTTCTTTTTAATAATACTTAAGGATCACCACTGTCACCCATTCTTAAGTGTACTGTTGGGATAGGAACTGAATGTTACTATAACACCTTCATCCTGGGAACAAGCAGTGACTGACTTCCTTTTCCTATCTGTGGCTAATTCCCAAATGAAAAGTGAGAGTACAAAGATCATATAATGAGAACAAAGAAACACATAATCCATGTTTCTCCATGAAGGAAAAAGAAAGATTAAGGAGCAACTATTAGATCTTAGCTGTGGCCAGCCTTTACATGGGAAAGGATTAATTCTCATGAACTAACTCTATCTAAAATTAGAACTGTGGGAAAAGGATTATATGCAACAAAATGCGAAAGATTAATGTGGAGGCATGATGCCTAAGGATTGGATACCCTTAAAATATTACCACACATCACACACATTTGCAGAATTCCAAGTACTCATGAGGAAGTAGAGAGATAAGGATGGTCTCAGTTTAAGCAAAGGTTTTGTTAATTTGCTTTGGTTAATAACTACTTTTACCAGACATCATCTACCTAGAATGTGCAGCTTTTTGTATGTGGTATCGGTAGTAACCTGTAATTTAATACTGCTCATTTGCTCATTACACATTAGGAGAGACACTCAAATTCACATTGTACGTGTCACACTTTTGGTCAGCTTTTAACCTGAAGAGACAGATTTGATTGTGGCTGGAAGTCTTTATTCAAACCCATAGTAGTTATTAATTTGCTTCTTGGGAACATCTAGTAGTTACTGACTAAAGAGATTGGGAGATATTTGAATGCATAATAGAGTCTTCAAATGCATGAGGATTATGTATCCCAAAGTGTCTGTTTGGAGGGTAACTGGCATTATGGCATAATAGGTTAAACCTCTCCTTACAACACCAGCAGAAAATCTTTCAAAAGATTTATTTATTTTTGTATTGGAAAGGCAGATTTACAGAGAGAAGGTGATACAAAGAGAAAGATCTTCTGTCTGCTGGGTTCACTCCCCAGCTGGCCGCAACAGCCAGAACTGTTCTGATCTGAAGCCAGGAGCTTCTTCCAGGTCTCCCACATGAGTGCAGGGTTCCAAAGCTTTAGGCCATCCTTTACTGCTTTCCCAGGCCACAAGTAGGGAGCTGGATGGGAAGTGGAGCAGCTGGGACTGGAACCAGTCAGTGCCCATATGGAATCCTGGTGCGTGTTAGACGAGGATTTAGCCACTGAACCATCGCGCAAGGCACAGAAAATCTTTTAGACTGGTTGTCTAGTGTAGATTCATGGGGTGCCTGTTATGGGTGTCCTGATTCTCACTTCGGAACATTTAGAAAACATGGGTTCAGTGTGTTCTTTTCCGGTATTATCTCTCTGGTGAAAAGCCACTATGTTTGACCATTGATACAAGGTGTTAAAAGCATGTATGCAGAGTGCCCTGAGATTTACCAGGTCAGCCTCTGCTCTTTAAGCCAGATGCTGCTCCTGTGATGGTGCTGAGGTGCTGCAGGGGCCTGCTGTGCTCCTGCGGTTATCTCAGCTTTGCATCGTGTGCTTGTATCATTTTATTAAGGGTAGAGCTATAATTCAGAAACCTAACATTATCATGAGATCCGGGAAGAGATAGCATGAACATTGATCCATTCGTCTCATTTGCATTTATGATTTTGATATATTTTCTGGCGTTTTGAATGAAACTTTGTTTCTTACATGGGATTTCCAGTTTAAAGTAACTTACCTTGTCCGGGTCGAAGCCTGTGACTGGTTTGGCAGGACAGACTTGCTCTATAAATCATGCCTTTCAGCTTTGTGTTTAGGATATGTTCCATCCAAGTTTAACTTGCAAGTTACATTTTTATGTGTCAGCAACTAGAAGCAGAAGTATTTATTTAGAAACACCTTTTAAAATTTTTATTTGAGATAGAATAGTGAGTATTTAAGAAAATATGGGGAAAGAATTTGGACCAATATGTTAGGAACCTCAAAATTTTCTTTTGGGTTATAATAAATACAAGCGAATGGCGTGAGGATTCTGCTTGAATCAAGACTCTAAATCACCAGGCAACTGCACTGAGAACAGAGAGGTAGACTAGATACATCCCCACTTTGAGAACAGAAACAACTTTTAATTTTTCCAAGGAATAGAAAGTAGACTTTTAAAAACACTGCGAAAAGAAGAGGACATTGTGAGAACTTGGTGTGCTCTGGATCCACTGTGAGGATGTAGCATGGAGAGACCTGAGGCAGAGGGTGGTTTACACGAGTGATTGTGTGTTATGCGTAAAAAAGTTCTCATGCTTATAAAAGATGTTGTCTGTGATGGGAGAGGGGTCATTACCAACAATCTCTGGATACCTTTTATGGGGTAAGTGCTGTCGTCGGTTCGGTTTGGTTGACAGTGTTTAGTTCCCAGAATGCTTGATGCATTTCAGTTTAGCAAAGCATGACTCACTTCCTGCCCTACTGGGGAAAAACCATCTCCGGTGGTTTAGTCTGCTAGTGCATCAAACTGTTAAGGATGGAGAGAATGGCACCTTTTGAAGCAGTGATGTTGGCACCTGAGGTTAGAGTGTCAGGGACTTTCTGAAGGAATTGAATACAGGCAGTTGTCTCCAGGGGAACTGTGTTTCCCGTGATTCTTTGTGAGCCTCTGCATCCTTGTATTCAAGAAAAATAGACTTCTCTTGCTGTGTGGTGACATGTACAGAAATGTTCTCTGCATAGGTGTCTTTGCCTGGAGTCTGTATGAATGGCACTCAAGGTAGCACTAGTCCAAGCTTCCCAGAGGTCCTGGATATGGGAAAGCATTGTTCTGTAGACGTGAAAAAGAAAAAAAATTCAGAATTATAGGAATGCAGTATCCCTTAAATTATATGAGCCTGGGTAAGACTTTTTGTTTTGTAAGAAAGAACATTGATAAACAAACCATTGATACGCTAACAGGAAATAAAGCATGCAAGCTTTTCAATAAAATTAAATGCTTTTATTTGGAATCATCTGTTTAAGAAAAGCAGTAACAAATTAGTTGTAAATAAACTCACTGAAATAAGCATTTTAAAGGACAAAGTTGTATGTAATAAATATTTATTTGTACATATTTCAGTGTAGTTACTACCTTTTATTAATCCATGTCACCATACCTTCAGTTAATATTAATTTTCATGATTTTTTAAAAAAGACTTATGTTTTTGTTTAAGAGGCCAATTTACAGAGAAGGAAAGGGAGAGAGATGATGAGAGAGACAGAATATCTTCTGTTTGTTGATTTGCTTCCCAAATGGCCACAATGACCATAACTGAAGTAGTCCAAAGCCAGGAGCCAGGAGCTTCTTCTGGGTCTTCCAGCTGTGTGCAGAGTCCCAAGGACTTGAACCATCTTCTACTGCTTTGCCAGGCCTCAGACAGGGAGCTGGGTCAGAAGTGGAGCAGCTGGAGCAGCTGGAGCAGCTGAAACTTGCACCTGTACCTATGTGGGATGCTGATGCTGCTAAGTCATCATTTAAAGACATGAATTTTTAAATATTTTCTCTGTATTAGTAGACATCTTACTTTCCAGTAACTAAATGTATTTGGTGGAAAGCCCTTTTATATTGAAACCTAAACTCCAAAGTGTCAATTTCACATTATAAAAGAGCATCTTAATTTCCCCGTCCCTTGGTATTCATGTAATGACAAAATTTTCCTACACAGGGGACTAGAGTTGTACACCAGGCTAAGCAACATTCCAGCATCCCATATCAGAGTGCTGGTTTAAGTTCAGGCTGCTCCACCTGCCTGCCTGTCTTTCCTTCAATGGGCCTGGGGGGCAGTAGCTGTTGACCCAGGTGCATGTGTTTCTGCTACTCTTGTGGGAGACCTGGCTGGGATGCTCAGTGCTTGACTCCAGCCTGACCCAGCCCTGTGGCTATTTTGGCTGCCTGGGGAGTAAACCAGAAGATGGAAGAGTCATTCTCTCTCTCTCTCCCTTTGCCTTTTGAATAAATAATCTTGAAGATATTTCCCTATACAAATGTTTGTTTATTGAGTTTTTCAGAAATAGTTTACTTGCATATACTAACAATATTTACTTCCTGCTCTTTATGCAGTTTCCCATTCCTAATCAATGAATATATTTTATATGTACAAAAGCATGGATAGATGAACTTACGTAGCTGTTTTAAGGCTTGTCTGTTTCTGAATATCCCCGTGGTCCTGTGGTTTGCCTGAAGAGACAGTTAATTTCCAGATCTGTTCCAGTGTTGGTCTTTTTCACTCATTGACTCTGTTATTGTGAAAACGTTTCCCCTTATCCATTGATTTGCATGCTTAAGTGAAAAATCTTGGCTATATAGTAGTTTTGCACACATTGTTTATGAATTGTTCATTAACTTTTTCAACCATAGTTTTATTTTAAAAGTGAAAATTGAGCTGAAAGCATTTGTGTTAATTCAGAGTGAGCATTTGTGTTTCAGGAAGAAGAAAGACATGTACCTTAAAGCTTAAAAATAAAACGTATTACTATGGACTATGAATAACTCAAAAGTAGTGCCAACTCATGTGGAAGTCTTTGTAAGCTGAAAATCTTTGAGTAGAAAGGTGATAAGCTGGAAACAAATTATCGCATATGTGTATATAGGACAAATATTTAACCAAATCTGAGCAACGTAATTAGTATGTTGTGTTGAAAGGAGACATCATGTGTCTTGTATGGCTCTTAAGATAAATTTGAAGCTTTCTGTTTAAACAGGGTAGTTTGTGGTTTGTGTAAAGTATCAGTGTATTTTCATTGTTGAGACTCTTAGTTAAAAAGGAATTGAAGACCATTGAGAATTTCAACATTCATTGCATATTTGATGACATTGGGGATTGTTATTAAATCCTTAAAAATGTGTAATTACATTTTTCAGAAAGGAGACCACAACTTTCTTTTCGAAGACTTATTTATCTGAAAGGCAGAGAAACACGGAGAGGGAGGGGGAGAGAAAGATGTGCCTTCTGTAGGTTCCTTCCTGAGATGGCTGTATCAGCCAGAGCCATGAACTCTATCCACATCTCATGTGAGTGGTAGGGACCAAAGCACTTGGGTTATCATCAGATACTTCCCAGATACACCAGCAGGGACCTGGGTTAGCAGCAAGGTACCTGGGACTTGAGCCTCACTCTGATACATGGATGTTGTGTGCCCCATCGCAGGCCCAGGAGACCCTGGCTTTCAAAGGCACATTCTGTAATGTAGTAACTGAAATTTGATTTAAAATAATATGAGAGGAGAAATGGATGTAAAATATAGGTGAAACAAGATAGTTGTGAGTGGAATGGAATGAAGCTAGTGATGGCAATTTGTTACATTATTCCAACTACATAGGTGTGATTTTCAATCAAAACTTTTGAAAAGGAAAACATACAGAACTTCCTGAGCTGGCCCAGTGCGATAGCCTAGTGGTCAAATCCGTTGTCTTGCATGTGCCAGGATCCCATATGGGTGCCAGTTCTAATCCCAGCTGCCCCACTTCCCATCCAGCTCCCTGCCTGTGGCCTGGGAAAACAGTCGAGAGTGACCCAGAGCCTTGGGACCCTGCACCTGCATGGAAGACCTGGAATAAGCTCCTGGGTCCCAGCTTCAGATCAGCTCAGCTCTGGCCATTGCAGCCACTTAGAGAATGAACCAGCGGAAGGAAGATCTTTCTCTCTGTATCACCTTCTCTCTATATGTCGGACTTTCCAATGAAAATAGATACATCTTTAAAAAAATTACTCAGCATAAATACATTGATATTTCGTCAAAGACAGCCAAGGAGAATTTCAAAGGGAAGAAACACCTAAAAATATCAGAGGTTTGATTGCATTGAAATTACATACAGCTATATACAGTGACATGATTTTAACTCAGTAACAACGTAGTTTTATTCTAATTAAGATAAGCTTGCACCTAGGAGAAATGAAAAGCAATCTTTGTCATTTTGGGTATAGTTTTTCATTTAGAAAACATTTTTTTTTTAAATTAAGATTTATTTTATTTATTCGAAAGTCTAAGTGACAGAATGGGACAGAGAAATAGATTTTCCATCTGCTGGTGCATTCCCCCAGATGGCCACAACAGCCAGGACTGGATCAGGTTGAAGCTAAGAACCTGGAATTCCATCCAAGTCTTCCACATGAGTGGTATTTGGGCCACCTTCCGGTACTTTCCAAGGCACCTTGCAGAAATGGGATTGAAAGTGCAGCAGGTCTCGAATGGATGTTCTAATGTGTGGCATGCTTGTGTACAGGCAGCAGCTTAACTCACTGCACCTTATTGCTTTATCTGAGCGAATATTTTTTTAAAAGATTTATTTATTTTTATTACAAAGTCAGATATACAGAGTGGAGGAGAGATAGAGAGGAAGATCTTCTGTCCGATGATTCACTCCCCAAGTGAACGCAATGGCTGTTGCTGTGCCGATCCAGAGCCAGGAGCCAGGAACCTCCTCCAGGTCTCCCACACGGGTGCAGGATGCCAAAGCATTGGGCAGTCCCCGACTGCGTTCCCAGGCCACAAGCAGGGAGCCAGATGGGAAGTGGAGCAGCTGGGATTAGAACCGGCGCCCATATGGGATCCTGGCACATTCAAGGTGAGGACTCCAGCCACCAGGCCACACTGCCGGACCCACAAATATTTTTTTTTAAAAAATTCCTATGTGTAGAGTTCTTTAGAGACTGCTGGAGTTGACACTTGACTGGGGTCTTTAGAAAAGAGTAGCATGTTTCTAGGCTGAGAGAGCCATTGCAGGTATAGGAAATGGTGTGATCCATAGACCAGAGGGAAGAAAATGAGTTCTGCTTACAGTATCTGATCCAAGTAAGGTTAAAACTTGGGTTGGGATAAAAAGAGTGAAAGTGGATATGCGAACCTCAAAGTGAGGTCCAAAATTCAAGTTCTCCCCATGCCCAGAGACAGCATACAAATAATTGTCAGCTTGTGTTTCTAGATCCAGTTTCAAACTTCACCTGTAACTTTGGATAGGATTAATCATCCCTGCTTGGTTTGAAGGTTCTAAGTATCCAACCTGATGACTCCACGGATGAACAGACTGACATTTGTGTATGGGTGGAGGTGGCTAATAAACAGCTAGCAAGACTTACCAAACAGGTTGTTCCTGTGCTTTTGGGGGCAGTTTAGGTAGCTTTTCTACTTTATGGTGTTGATGTCGGTTAGAGTTTAAGCCCGTTGACTAGGGGTATTCTCAGTAGTATTTGCTGGAGTGCACCCTGGCAAGTCTGACGACTAGTGGGAAGATACTTGGGACCGCCCCTGTTGAAGAAATTTTGTCTCACTGTGTGGCCTTGGGATTGTTGATGCGGAGGTGAAGCAGTTGAGCAGAGATGGACTTTTACGATGAAGTGCATGTATCTTGAGCTCAAGTGTCCTCCTCACTTGTAAATCTCTTGCGTGTTTCTGGAGTGACCCTAGAAATTTCCATAGAAGTAATGCTTTACTTTGTATTAGTAATATGCCTAAAGCATAAACTGTTATGGGTTCCGGTTTCATGGAACCTGAAATTCCCCTTGCTTCTGAGTCTTGTGTGGGAGATTGTCTGCGTTTTCTTCCTTCTTCCTGAGAAGAGCAGGTCACAATGTTTTCTCCCTCATAGACTGGTTACTGATTATTATGCAGTTGGATATAAAATTGTATTAGATGCTGTTTTCTAGGTCAGTAAATGTGATAAGCGATTGGGTCCTTACACCAGAGGAGAAGGAACTCTGTCTGGGTAAGCTCTAGTGGTTGTGAAAAGTCTGGTCCTGTCCAGGGCAGACCAGCGGGCATGTTGCGCCTTATTTCCAGTACCTTACGTTATCATGTTGGAATTCTGATCTCTGAATTCTAATTCTTCTTCTCTCTGACCTTCAACTGTCCTGGGCTTTCACAGCCAAGCTGTGTGTGGCAAGAACAAAGTCAGTTCTGATGTTACTAGACATGAACATGTGAGAAAGGCTGCGTTCTTGGACTACTTTCTGCAAGTTGACCAGTGATGTTTTCGTTCTGTGTTAGACAGACACTTTTTACATAATTTTCTTTAGTATAGTTTCAACATTAGTAGTTCTTAGTCTTCTTGATCTTGATGTTTTTATAGCTCAGAGGGCCATTTCTTTATAGAGTGACACTTAGATTGAGTTTCTCTTGCATTTCTTGTGTTGAGAGTCAGGAGAAATCACTGCACTAATGCTGGAGCCTCAGTGCGTCGTCTCACCAGGCACCTGAAGTTGATTTGTCTCTGTATTGGTGTTACGAGTTTAGATCACTTAAGTAATGTCTTCTAAATTCTCCTGCTTTAAGTTACTGTATTTGTCATTTAGTTAGCAAGCAGTTTGTGGAGAAATACTGTAAGACATCTACTGGGGAAGGGCACAGATAAGGACTGAGGTGGCAGCAGTGGGCAGGTTGGAAGAGCAGAACAAGCGCTGCAGCTTTCTCTTGGTTGTGGGAGCTTCTAGCTGCCTTGAGACAGGTTTATGAGCCAGTTTTCAAGGTTTGCTCTTCAAGTGAGGTAGTATAGTAGATAAGATCCTTCTAATATGAGGATTACAGAATGCATTACATAATACTGTTACAAGATGGGTCTCCTGCCACGTTACGAGGTAGCAGATAAGAAAGCTCCTTGCCAGTGGATATTATAAGTATCAAGATAGTTAAAATGTTTATCTGTCCCGTGATACTTAAGTGATGTTTATCAAATTCCTAAGGGGAGATGTCCACGCTAAGGTGACTATATGAAAACCACAAATGATTATATGGAAATGTTCATTTGTGTCTTAACAGCCTGGTAAAATTAATTGAAATGTTCTAGTCCTGGGTTGATCATTTTGACCAGGTATTACTGAATGTCTATGTGTTGCAACATCTATAGCCATGATTCTCTGTAGAAAATTATGAAAGCTGTTGAAGATTCTCCATTACGAAGGTCAGCCTTAGTTTTATCTCTTAGTCTTTTTCTGGCCTTTTATGAGAACTAGTGACAAACAATGTGGTGGCCATGGTGGCCAAAGGCTTGTCCAATAACCAGCAAACAACTAGAAAGGCTGTGTTACAGAGGCTTTTGAGTAGGTAAGCCTTCCATACATCTTGTTTCTATAATGTCTGTAATGCCAGTGTTTAGTACTTAGCAGGTAATGCCAGTTCATAACTGATATTTTGACAGTCGGTTAAATGGCTATGTTTTTTAGGATTTAGCCAGGTTCATTCTGACAGGTACACAAACATTAATCTAAGAGTTCATTATTTAAATGTAGAAACTATATTACTTTTGTCCCCATATGGATTGAAATTTATTCTTATCATATGAAATTGCTTAATTTTTTCTGAATGTCAGTATTTTATGCTAACTTGTGGAACGAGGTACCATGCCCTATAACTACTTTGGTAGTTAGTGAGTGGATGATGTGTGTGAGTGTTTTTCTGTGAAAATAACAGGAATTAAGGAAAGGTGGATGGGAAGTGGAGCTGCCGGGATTAGAACCGGTGCCCATATGGGATCCCGGCTCGTTTAAGGCGAGGACTTTAGCCGCTAGGCCATGCTGCCGGGCCCGAAGTTACCTTTTAATACCATTTGACTGAAACTTTCCTTGAGGATGGGGTTGAGCCACCCCCAAGAATTTGCAGTGCTAAATGCAAAAGTCAAGTATCCATGTTCATGGTTAGAGTGCAAAGGGGAGGTTCCAAGAGAAGTGGGAGCAGTGAGCACAGGAAAAGTGCTCACAGAGAAGGCTTATTCTCATTTCTACTCACTGGAACTGCTGTCGCGTTCCTTGTCCCTGTGAGTGTTTTTCATGCCATCCTGAGGAGATCATGATCCCTGGGCCAGGGTTGTGTAGATGGTCATGACATACCTTTAGAAATGGCAAGAACTGGGAAATTTTAGTGTCTGATTTCCTTGCGCCAATTGTATCTTCAGAGGATCTTCAATCAACTGGAGTTGCTTATCCATCTGTCTTGCAGGCTGCTGCATTCACTGGCTGCAAAGGGACAGTTCACGCACAGTCAGCTACATTTATACCAGCCACAGCCTCCTCTGTCTCCATCCATCCCCCCCTTTCCACTTAAGGTTTCTTTTAGTTTTTGCAAAGCAGCCATGTGAGAGGAATAAAATAATTTTGAAGAGCATTATATAGTGGGAATTTTGACAATGAGTGGAAGATGGTAATTACTCTCTTCCATTAGACTCAGTGGCTTTGGACAGATAAGCTGTATTGAAACGTGTGACCAGGGCATGGGATCACGGATTGTCTTTCACTGTTGTCATGGCGACAGTGATGCAGGTGGCCTATAACTGCCGGGCTGTCAGATCTTATACATCAAACTGGTGCTAAGTGAAAATATGTTAGAAGCATTGGGGAAAAAATTGCCAGCAGTGTTTATAGGATCAGCTGGAGAAAAGCTGGCCCAGTTGAAGAAAAGATTTCTGTTAAAAGCTCTAGGTGATTCCAAAGAAGTTGGAGTTTTTACTTTTTATTAATGAGGCAAGAGTGGACTATTAAAAGAGAAACAATGGTTTCTCGATGTAGTGTAGCTGTCTGCTTCCAAATGATCAACATGATACCTTTCTGCTTTCCCCCTTGAGCTAATGTGATAATGCAGTGGCTACAGAGGAGGCAAGGAGATACCGTGTAGTCTTGAAGCTTTGCTTGAGGGCTGGGGAACTGGTTTTGCACACTGAAATAGGTTTGAGGTCTTTTTCCACAGAGTCTCACTGAATTTCTGCTTCTTAGAGGTGGTAATAAATCATTATCGCAGAATTCTAGTAGAGCACTTCATTGTATGGAGTACATTGTTACATTTCCATACACACTGGATGAAATATGTCTGCTTGTCGGAGGAGATTTTGGGGTGTAGAAGGCTTCTTCTTCTTTTTTTTTTTTTAAGATTTATTTATTTTATTACAAAGTCAGATATACAGAGAGGAGGAGAGACAGAGAGGAAGATCTTCCGTCCGATGATTCACTCCCCAAGTGAGCCGCAACGGGCCGGTGCACGCCGATCCGAAGCCAGGAACCAGGAACCTCTTCTGGGTCTCCCAGGCGGGTGCAGTGTCCCAATGCTTTGGTCCGTCCTCGACTGCTTTCCCATGCCACAAGCAGGGAGCTGGATGGGAAGTGGAGCTGCCGGGATTAGAACTGGCGCCCATATGGGATTCCAGCATGTTCAAGGCGAGGACTTTAGCCGCTAGGCCACGGCGCTGGGCCCAACTTCTTCTTTCTCAAGCACAATTGCCGTACCTTCTCCATTTCTCATTGGTTTGTCTTCTCTTTCTTTCTTAGTCTTTTGTCTCTTTCCTTAACAATCTAAAATGCTTTGATGCTAAGCACAACGAGTTTGTTTTTGAGTATGTGGTCCCTTGTCTCTGTAAGTTGGAACGATCTGTATGAGTTAGCCATGCTCTCTTGGTGATTACAAAGGATAAATGAGTGTATGTTTTCATTTCCATGTTATATTTTAGGGATAAAGATAAGATGGTGAAGTTCCAGAAAAAAAGTATTTCTGGGGAGGACAGTCTGTTCTTGGGAGAACCAGGCAGAACAGATGAGGTGATGGGGACTTCCTGGAAAGCCTCAGAGTTTGGCGTATGGCCCAGCTCCTGGCATTGTACTTGGCATATTCTTTGGTATTCAAACGTAAGTTAACAAGAGTAGGTGAAATCATCCTATGTCACACTGGCAAATAATTGATCAGTCATAATATTGGAAGTTAACTTAATTTAACATACATGTGTTGAGCATGTACTCCATGGTGAGTGCTATGCTTGGTCCTTGTAATCCGAAGTTAGTAGAGTTTCTAACATTTGTTGAGCATGTAGTATGTCCGAAGTAATTATGAAATTTTGCAAGAATCTTGAAAAGTAGTTCTACCATTGTCATTTTGTAGATAAGATCTTTGACAAACACAAATTCAAATGTGGTATACCTGACTCCAAACTCTGTATGTGTTTGTACTCACCATGTGGTTTCAAGGGATCTACAAGACCAGCCTTGCCTTCAAGGAGCCCGAGTTTCATTGGAGACTCTAGGAAGCATTTAATGTCTACAGTGCAGCTTGTTAATTGCTATAATAGACATATGCAGTGGGGACTACAAAGCAGGGGATAGGCCGCTCCTAACAGGAGATTACGATAGGGCTAGTTATTAAAGCATGAAGGGATAATTTAGAGGTAGATGAAGAGGGCAGGGAATTCCAGGCTCACAGAACAGTGTGAATAAAGATGTAAAGGTGTAAGGCTGTAGAGCCTTCTGAAATAGTACCCATGTGCACATTGAGTTGGGAAAGATTCTAGTGAGGGCAAGGTATAGAGTGAGTCTCTAGAGTTTGCACTGGACAAGCCCAGTAGAGAATGTCTTCTGTTACCTGTGTGACTGGGGATCCCAAGATTATAGTTGTTGTCGTTGCTATGTAAGTCCTCACAAGCTGTTGCCATGGTGGTTCTTTCTGAATTATTTTCCCTTTTTGTTTCTGTTTTTCTCTTATTTCTTTTCTTTTCTTAAAATTTAATTTTGTTCACATCATCACTGTCTTTTTCTTTTTTGAAAAATCACTGTGGTCAAGGGCTCCTGTACTTATGGAAACCACACAGATCAGTATCATCCGTGAGACCCTAAACCAGGGCAGATATCAGGCATAACAGGTAATGAGCCTAACTCATCAGTCCTAGACAAATAGTTTGAGTAATTAATATGATAAGGTGCTCCACTTGGAGCCCTAAGTAGCTGATTTAAGAGGGACTTATTCTGTCTCTGTACTGACTGACTGCTGAACAATATGTTCTCATCACGTCATTTATACACGCTATGGAGATTGGACCTCTGTTCAGTGATATTAGTTATATTTTTGTTTTCATGAGGAGACCACCCTTCTTAAATCTAGCTGCTGGATTAGCAAATTGTTTTTTAGAGATTAACCTCAGGACTTTGCAAAGATTTTTCTGTTTAGACTTAAAAAAAGAAAAATAGGGAGTTGTGCTAGAGCTGTGATTGAGTGGAAACTACAGATATTCCGGTGGTTATGCTACCAGTGACAAAAAAAAGGTAAACATTCGAGCCATTCAAAGTGATGAAGTTGAATGTTGGTGTGCATCAGTTGCCATGCGGCTCAAAACTGGAATAAGACTGTCAGCCTGTCAGTCCTGGTACTTTGGAGGCACAAGAGTAGTTCAAAGCGTTCATGAAAAACGAAATGAAAATGTTTATTTTGGTGGAAAAAGTGGAAATATATGCATAGTATTTTCCTAATTCCATTTCCATATATTTTTCGAGGTACCATAAAATTGGAAGTACTAACTTTATTTGCATATGAAGAAACCTTCTTGACATTTCTGGTTGACTTGTATAAGAGTATATCATGATTTCATGTGAGGAAACTTACTTAGGATAGTAATAAATCCATTGCCCAGAACCAAGGTTTATGATAAACAAGAACAATTAGAAGGCAAAAAGTGTGTGTGACATTCTGGTCTAAATGCAAGGGGTTGCTCTCTATCTCCATGTTTTCCATCTCCAATGGAAGAGAAAGATCTAGCAAAGAACAGGAAATAGCAAATTAATTTGTGCCTCCTTTCTCCTAATCCATTTATATCTCAGAGAGATCTTTTTTGTTTTTTTCTTTTTTTAAAGAAAAGTCAGCTTTTACAAAGAATTCTTTATATAAAGATGACAAGTGATACCTTCATTTGAAACTGACTGTTGCATAGAATAGTGGTGGAATTGTTAGCAAGGAGTCTTAAAAGTGGATTCAAGAGCATCAACCTGGGAAAACCAGGCCAGCTCAGTGAAGTGTTTTTTGAGTTTGGAAAGTTAACGGCACCTTGTGTTCAACTTCGGTTTCTTCAAGCATAGAAGTGCTGCCCTTGTTGTTTCTGCAGGGGATTGTGCGCCAGGGTCACAGGATTTCAGAGAGCACCCCTAGTGGATGTGTCCTTGCAGACTGTGGAAGAGTCTTGGATTTTTCCTTCATGTTCTCCACAAATAACTCCTCAGAGTTATATGCTCACTTATTAATATATCAATGAAACTACTTAAAGAGACAGATTTTTTTTGTTACACTTTATGAACACTAAGCTTTGTAAATAAGACAAATGAATGTGATCTATATTAAAAAATGCCTGTAGGGTCTAATGCTGTTTTGTCCTTCAGTGGAAGGGCTGACATGTGAGGTCTTTTTTATGTTGAATTGCTGTTATTCATTCCATAAGGCACTCTGATGTTCTGTACGGGTTGTTGGCACTTGCATTAGCTGTGAAAAAGAAGAGCAGAAGAGGTCGGTCTGATGGGAATTTGGAGTGTCTGATTAGGACCACAATTATCGAGTTTCTCATAAAATCATTGGGTCCTCCACTGGTTAAATCTATTAAACATAATTGTTTGGCTCACCATTTAAGTGCTTTTATAAATAAAATGCTCTACCCAAGAATGTGTGCTGGTTTAAAAAAAGAGGGGTTTTTTTTTTTTTTTTTTTTTGCTTTTCGTCATAGGACACTTGATTTTCTCAGACATACAGTGGTGGTGGCAGGGGTTTTTAAGAGACTGGAAGATGTTAGTCATGGAGCTTCAAGACATGGACACTGGACCTCATTGCTGCTAAGCAGGGGATTCTGGCGCAAATGTCAGTATTATCAGAGGCGGTACTATGAATCCATGCACCGGATCAGAAAGTTTAGGCAGAAGAGCTAAAAAGGCCTTAAATGGGCGTCTGACTCAGTAGAAGCATAATGCCACCAACTGACTTGTTAAAACATATATGTTAAACTAGGTAAGTGTAGTTTTAACTCCTTTTGGTTGGCAAAGCATGAACAACCTTTTATAATGATGTGTTTGGTTTTTATTTGAGGTGCTTTTAAAAAATGATGGTTGGTCTTCAGTATAAAGTGAGAGCAGAGATTACTGATCTGATGTGTACAGTTGTGCAAACTGTATCTTCATTGAGAGAATAGTGGAGCCACATTGTAATGTGAGCCATGTCCTCACCAACAGAATGGACTGGCTTGTCAACCAAAATTAGTCCTTTGCTTTAGGAAAGCTGAGAGTGCTTCTTGAATGTTTTACCATGGAAGCAACCGGCGCTGCTGCGGGTGAAGCAGAATTTTGACCAGAACTGGTCATCCTTTAGAGCCCAGAAAGGCGATGCAGTGAGGGACAGGTAATGAGCAGCACCAATTTCATCTATTTCCAAGGTTTATCAGTCCTGCTGTGGGTCTCATGTTTCATGTTTGTGGTAGAATGATTCTCCTGGAAAAACCATTTTTGCTTGTTCGTATTTTTAAAATAATACTGGGGCACATCTCTGTGCTTTATATAAAGTGTATCTTCAATAGGCTGGTTTAATTTTGTATGAAACTGGAATTTTAGATGAAAGACTTCCTAATGCACAAAAGAACCCTCAGAACCAAAACAAACACACATAAACAACAATGAAAGAGTTCCAATTAGGATTTTCAGAGCACAAATATCAATTTAAATGCACCTAACAATTCTCTGCTAGCAACCACTTTAAATTATTGTGCTTTTCAAAAGGAAAATCCAATATAGTTGAAAGCTTATGCTTTATAAATACAAGAAGCTACTGTGCATTATCTGATAAAAAGAGGAAATCCTGTCTAGCTTTTTTGAATTTTGCATGTTTTAGCTAATCAGAAAATCTTTATTAATTGCATTTATGAGCCCTATACCACTCCAAGAATATCTCTGAGATTTTTGGGCTACAAAAACATGCTGGAAAAAAATATATCAAATAGTATATTGTCTTGTGATGTTACAGAAAGCATGTGATTATGTTGTGCCCTGCCAGCGACTTAGAGCAGGAAGGCAGTCCCTGGTCCTTCATCACCATTGAGAAGAGGGTTTGGGCATGCAAGAGTAGGTTTGAGCATGAGCTGTGTTTACTGCCTTGCTCAGAGTCTGTTATTCTGGGTTTTCCATTTGCCTTCCCTCAGTCCTAGCTTCCCTTCTATCCTTTACCTCCATATTCTGGTTCTCTCTCCTCTCACTCTTGGTCATGAGTAATATACAAGGCCATTTTTCTGGGCTCACAGAACAGAACCATTATGGGATCATAAAACACCCCAGACAACAGCTGGTAGGCCATCAAAAACGTCAAGGGCCAGGAAGTATACCCACTGGCTCATGACTTGAGGTATTGCTAGGACTGTACTCTGTTGCCCCAAGCCATGGGTTGAGCTATTTTCCTCGTGTGATTGTTTTTGAAGAGCGGGCCTGGAAGGAGCTTACCATGGTTAACCATGGGGCGCTAATCCAGCAAGACTAGTATCCTGATAAGTGCCGGAAGAAACCTCAGGCCTGCAGAAGTATAGAGGAAAGGCCACCTTGCAGCCACAGTGAGAAGGGGGCCATCTCTAAGCCAAGGAGAGAGAGGCCTGGGGAAGAACCAACCCTGCTGGCATTTTGATCTTTCCTGGATTCCTAGCATTCAAAACTTTGAGAAAATAAATTAATAAATTCCTATTGCTTAAGCTGCCTTCTCTTTGGTGCAACTGCATCCAGGGTCAAATCTCCCCTCAGTCTCTTTTCTCCATCATTAGAAATTATTCTTACATTATAGGACTTTCCTTTGAGAATAAGGAGCAATAATGTATTTACCATATTGCCTTAGTTGATGCTTTCTCATACACAAAGAATATACGGCCACAGAAGAGGCTAATGCCCATTTTCCAATAGTTCAGGTTCTTTGTTGAGTACTTAGCTTCATAACAAAACAACACAAATCCTTTCCTATGCAAGCTTCTGATTCACTCCCACATTCTGCGTGGCATGCTTGGTGCTTTGTAGAAGACCCAGACTTAGGGCATTGATGATTCTATCTTCTAGTTCAGATATGTGCTAGATCTCTTCCAAAAACTGGATGAATTTTCTGTACATGTTAGCGCTTTTCTATTTACTATAGCTTAAAGAAAACAAAAGTAAAATCTGGCAAATGTCAAACAAGCACTCAGCTGACTCAGTGTATGGAAATGCTTTACTAATCTAGGCAATTTTATTAATTGGAAGCTCCTATCTGCAGTATAGCAATAATACCCTGAGTTTACCTACACTTTTTAAAGTGATTTTTTGTTTGTTTGGTTTTTTTTTTATAAGATTTATTTGTTTTTATTACAAAGTCAGATATACAGAGAGGAGAGACAAAGAGGAAGATCTTTCGTCCGATGATTCACTCCCCAAGTGAGCCGCAACGGGCCGATGCGCGCCGATCCGATGCCGGGAACCTGGAACCTCTTCCGGGTCTCCAACGTGGGTGCAGGGTCCCAATGCATTGGGCTGTCCTCAACTGCTTTCCCAGGCCACAAGCAGGGAGCTGGATGGGAAGTGGAGCTGCTGGGATTAGAACCGGCGCCCATATGGGATCCCGGGGCGTTCAAGGCGAGGACTTTAGCCGCTAGGCCACGCCGCCGGGCCCTGCATTCTTTTTTTATATTGGAGACAAGAACCAGCACCCCACACTATGTCTTAAATAGCATAAATTAGAAGCAAAATGGGGCTATGGATGTAAAACACCTTTAGTTCCATGCACAAAAGTGTAGGTAGGGTCCAGCAGCATGGCCTAGAGGCTAATGTCCTTGCCTTGAACGCCCTGGGATCCCATATGAGCGCCGGTTCTAATCCCAGCAGCTCCACTTCCCATCCAGCTCCCTGCTTGTGGCCTGGGAACGCAGTCGAGAACGGCCCAAAGCCTTGGGACCCTGCACCCGCGTGGGAGACCCGGAAGAGGTTCCTGGTTCCCGGCTTCGGATCAGCACAGCACCGGCCCTTGCGGTCACTTGGGGAGTGAATCATCGGACGGAAGATCTTCCTCTCTGTCTCTCCTCCTCTGTGTATATCTGGCTGTAATAAAATGAATAAATCTTAAAAAAAAAAAAAAAAAAAGAATGCAGTGTGAGACAAAGTTTAGGGCCAACACAGAGGCAGGATCTGCTTACATGCAGTGTGCAAGTGCATGCTGAGAAAAGGCCATGGGAAAGCTCAAAAAAGGGTTGCATTCCACAGGGTGCAAAGACATCTCTTTATAGGATCTGAAGGCATGGGGGCCACCTCTGGAGTGAGGCTTGACTGAATATTCAAAGCAGGTAGAGTTTGGTGCAGGACTTGAGTACCAGCCGTTTCCTTGCCCCTCTTTTTTTTTTTTTTTTAAAGATTTATTTATTTATTTTTATTGCAAAGTCAGATATACAGAGAGGAGAAGAGACAGAGGGAAAGATCTTCCGTCCGATGATTCACTCCCCACGTGACCACAATGGCTGGTGCTGTGCCATTCCATAGCCAGGAGCCAGGAACTTCCTCCAGTTCTCCCACACAGGTGTAGGATCCCAAGGCTTTTGGGTTGTCCTCAACTGCTTTCCCAGGCCACAAGCAGGGAGCTGGATGGGAGTGGAACTGCCGGGATTAGAACTGGTACCCATATGGGATTCCAGCATGTTCAAGGCGAGGACTTTAGCCGCTAGGCTACTGCACCGCCTTGCCCCTCTTTTTGGAAAGCTAGGAAGTGTCATGGTGTGAGGTGAATGATGGGAGTGGGAGTATATGGCATGGTAATTTTATTCTGATAGAATTGTAATGACCTGAAAGTCATTTCAGGGATGTAGTAGGCAGCCATGTTGAATATTTTTTAACATCAATTGTAAGCTGTAAAGTGCAAACACTGTTTTTCCACTGTACATCAAGGGTGGCTGGGGTTGGTTAGTGCATGGAGGAAGGTTGCAGAGGGCAGTATTTGGCAGCATTGGTAGGGCTGAAGTGCAGGGGGGCCTGCAGCAGGGTGCTGACCACCCCAGCTCCTTTTGCTCGCTACCTCTCTGTCTACGTCAGTGTCGTATATGCTTCTCTCTACTTGACAGCTAGAGAAATGGAAGTAAAACATTGCTACCTCACCTGCATGACAGGTGTGGTGAGTGAAAGATGGAATGAAAGTCCTCCCAGTTTCTGGTATAGTGTCCTATCAGTTTGTTCTAGCATTTGTGTATTTATTGATTTTAAAGACTGATTTATGTATTTGAAAGGCAGAGTTACAGAGAGAAAGAAATGGAGACAGATTTTTCATCTGTGAAGTCATTCTGCAAATGGCTACAGTGACTGAAGCTGGGCTGATCCGAAGGCAGGAGCCAGGAACTTCTTCCAGGTCTCCCAAGTGGGTGCAGGGGCCCCAGCACTTAGGCCAGTCTCTGTTGCTTTCCTAGGTGCATTAAAAAGGAGCTGGATTAGGAGGAACAGCTACTCAAACTAGTACACATATGGGATGCTGGCATGAAAGTGGCAGCTTAAGTTGCTATGCCACAGTGTGGGCTTCAGAAATTTTGTATTAAGATCTCTTCAAATACTGTGGACAAGTTGCTTCTTGCCCTTCTCAAAGTAAGAAAAGATTTTGGGTAAAAGAACTTGGTTTCTGCACTTCCAGGTCTCCCAGTAGGCTGCTTTTTACTAAGCAGGCATCAGTAAATCAGACACCCTAATAAGTGACATTGAGTATTTGCTGTGTGCTGCATTCTGAGGGGATAGGTATCATGTCAAACATGGCTGGTTCTCTCAGTCTGTTGACAGCATGGCTAAGGAGAGGCTGCCTGGACTCTAGGATAAGTGTAAGACACATGTGTAATATGTAATACATGTGTCTTTAAGACAAGTTCAGTGTACCCCCTACTAGTCTACCTATTGGCAAATAAGAGAAGTGCTCCCTTGGGAGGGAAGGTGTTCTGGTAGATAGGAGAGAATGCTGAACCTCAAGTGATGGTGATGGTGTTTGAATGACTTATTGCTTCTTGGCAAACCATACCAGAAGTTGCTGACTTCATTATAGGAGGTCATTTCCAAAACGTTTGTGAAAAAATGGAATAATTTTGGTTCAAACATTTTTAAAATCAATGCTTAGTTTCCCACCCCATGATATACATCCTCCCCAAATCCCTTTCCCCAACTGATTTCCCCTTTATTATTACAATATAGTTCTTCATAAACAGTCGTAAGTCTATCATTGCAGGCATGGACAATGGCGGAGAGTCCCACATTCTATTGTCAAAATATAGTAAACAGTTTCACTGGGAGTCCATCCTTGGTCTGGAAGTAGAGATACATACTGCATTGTATCCTCACATTGGATATGATAGTCTGCATTACACAGTTACTATACATCCCCTTAAATGAAAAACCACAATACAAAATCAACAACAGGAAGGAAAAAAAGAAATAACATCACCATGAAATTAAATAACATGCTACTGAATGACTAATGTGTTGTTGAAGAAATGAAAAATAAAATCAAGAAACTTCTTGAGGAAAATGAGTCAGTGAAAAATTTAAAATGAGAAAGAAATGTTTGAAGAGATGAAAATAAAAAAAATATCAAAATCTATAAGATACTATTTCTGCTGATCTTTGCTGCTGAGATGTGTCTCATGTAACAACAGAAGGATTTTATTTTTTGATCTAGTCTACTAATCTATGATGTTTGATTGATGAGTTTAAGCCATTTACATTCAGGGTTCATATGCATAGGGGATAATTTAGTCCTGTCATTTTAGCAATGGGTTATTCATTGTTTGATTTGGTTTTGGTGGGTGCTATTCCTTTCCTCTGTCAAGGGAACATCTTTAAGTATCATTTGCAGGACAGGTCTACCCTCATATCTGTGATTGTGTTAACCATCAATTCAAATAGGGCTCAGCGAGGCGAGTGAACACTGACTGTTCACTCAGTGGCATTCAGTCCTGGCCTGGTCTGATCTGGAGAGGTACATGGCTGGCACCTGCCCGGGACTCTCAGCCTCCACATGTAGCCTTGGCCTCAGAGCCTTTCTATGTGATTTTTCCACTAGGGTAATGGAAGTTCAGGTTCCAAGAGAACAAGGCCAACACTGTTGATTATATTAAGCACTAGGTTTGGAATGACATCCTGTCATTTCTACATTCTCTTGGTCTGACCAGTTACCAGAGGCTTATATTCAAGGGTTGGGAAATAGACTCACCTGTACATGGAAGACATATTAAAGAATTTATGACCTTCTAAAATCCACCACATGTGGTTCCTGACTCAGGCTTTCTAGGTTTGTGATACCCTTTAAAAAATACATTCAAGACTCATTTCCAGTGTGTTTTAGTTCTCTTTTGCCAGAATTTGAGCAGTTTGGGGATTTCTTGTCCCCTTTAACCTTACAATATTTACAAGGGGTATTCAAAAGTTCATGGAAAAGGGATACTCTGAATTAAGAAACTACGCAAGGATTTTAGTTTTTTGTACCATATTCAAGTTATCATTCAATTTCACTTTCCTCTTAATTTAATTTCATTTAACTTTTGGAAGTGCCTCTTAGATATTTTTTCCCCCAGTAAGAAATTGTTCTGTTCACCAAAGCATATTTTAGCTTCCTCCACCCTCATGCTTTCCCTCTGTTGAAGGTATTATCTTTTGGGTTCTATCTTCTTCATGCAAAAATGAAACATGACAATGCCTTTCTAAATGAGTGAAATTTGGCTTGTGCCACAGAGGGACTCCCATTGTGGCTGGGATAAACAACATGGGTATGGAGAGCCAGAGGACATGAAGCTGGGGTAATGGTATTGAGAACATCGATGCAGGTGCATAGCACAGAGTCAGTCACTAAGATCCCAGAGGGTTTCAAAGAGGAAGTGGTACTTGAGCTACACCAGGGCACACTGGTCTCTGAAAAGGAGAGGGGTGGGGTGAGGGTGGCATCCAGGAGGAGGGCCAGGGAGCAGGTGGTACATTCCAGGAAACAATGCCTGGGTGTCTGGAACTTGGGGGCCTCAGTCATTCAGGGTCCAGTGGTGGGCCGGTGGTGGTGGGAGGTGAAGCTGAACAGATGGTTTGGGGACTTGTGGACTTTGCTGTGAATGCAGATTTATTCTGAATGTAATCGCCATAGAGGATTTGTGGCAGGGAGTGCTGTGATCAAATTTCTGAGTTTTGGATGCTGTTGGTAATAGCAAGCTCTGGTTTGCAGGAGTTGCCAGACAGAGGGCTGAAAAACCAGTTGGGAGCAGTAGTCCAGGCAGCTGTAAATGGGCAGTAGAATGGAGATGAAAGGAGGGGGGGCTCCTCAGGGAGGGGCGGTTGGCATAACAGCTTTTTCTGAATACCTAGCATGTTCAAACACTGCTTCTGTCTAATGTAATGCTTTCAAAGATCCATTTTTTCAGATGAGGTCACTGAGGCTTTGAGACATTTAAAAACCTCCTGGACAGTGGGTAAGCTAATAGGGTTGGAAGTCAAAGCCAAGTGTGTTTGGCTACAAAGTTTCTCTGACTTCCCATAAACCTCATTGCCTCATCCACTGAAAATAACTGAAAATGGCTTCCTTGTAAGCCTGGGTAGAGGATTGTGCCAATAACAGGGAAGAAGTCAGAAGTTTAAGATTTTGAAGATGCCTTGTTCCTGCATTGTGTAGATGTTTGTATATGTGTAACAATCATATACTTCAAACTTGAAAATTGTTTTATAAATACTTAAAGTTTTTAGCATGTGTGTTATCACTTTCACCAGCTGAAATGTTACAGATTAAAAGGAACTATAAAATACAATTCAATGTCAATTTGTCTATAATTTTTGTGCATAAATTATTCTTGGTCTAATGACTGATTTTTATGCACATTAGAATCTTATAAAACAAAGACAGGATTGTGCCATGTATGGAATAAACCAAGACCTCAAGGGAGGGCTGGAAGGGAATGGGGAGGAAAAGTAAAAATGAGTCAAAGAGTAAGAGACACAATGTAGCAGTTCATTGGAGTACTCCCTGGGAAGGGAGCTGCATTTCTCCCATAGCCACCCACAAAATTGGGTACTTATCGCCTAACAGCAAAGAGGGAGGAGGAATGGTTCTATTTGTACTGGAACCTGGAGGGCCAGGTCTTTGGCTTCTTCCACTCTTTGCCTTTAGGTTCCTAGGTGAATTGACTAACATGGGTTTGGTTTCCTGGGTTTATTGACTGACATAGGCCACTAGCTTCCTGGTCGTCTTGCTCAGGGTATTCAAGACTTCAGTCTAAGTGCCACTTGGAAATGCGGTCCTGGGCACAGATCACAGTAAGAGCTTAACAACAGTGGCAACATAGGTTGGTAGCACATGCATTTGGTTTCATTCTCACAGGTTTTCGGGTCGTTTGACAAGTCCTTATGATGATTGGTGAGGAGGGATCTTGCTTCTCTTTGTTGTCACTGAGTATGCATGCCTAGAACAGCACCCGGCCCTTAGTAGATGCCCTGTAAACATTTACTGAATGGATGATTACTTAAATGCTGTGTGCCAGGCTCTGTGAATGGCTTGAACTCACAGCATCATTTTTTTTTAAATAATAAGATTTATTTTATTTATTTGAAAGGCAGAGTTTCATAGGCACAGAAGAGTTTCACATGGCTACATTGAGCAGAGATGGACCAGGCCAAAGTGAGGAGCCTGGAACTCCATCAGTGTCTTCAACATGGCTGTCAGGGGCACAAGAACATCTTCTGCTGCTCTTCTAGGAGAATTGGCAGGGAGCTGGATCAGAAATGAAACCACTGCACACGTATGAACAGCCAGGTTAAAAGCCGTGACTTGACCCACTGTGCCACAGTGCTGATCGCTTGTATCTCATTTAAACTTCATAAAAACCAATCTAGCCTGCACTAGGAAGATGAAGTCAGTGTGTAGTGAAGAAACTTGCCCAAGAGCATGCTGCCTCATATGTGGTAGAGCTAGGATCCAGAACTGGATTTGTATAGTTAAAAATCTTAAGAGAATACCTCTGATACTTTGACTATGTCACGAACACCCTATCATATTTGCAAAGTAGAATTTATGCCTTTTGAAAATATGGGAGCTTTAATGAAAATTGCTTGTGTCCCAGACATAATTAGTAGACATACAGTAAATGTTGATGAAGTGATTAGGGTTACACTTTGTTGTGGAGGAAAAAAATATGTGGGGGACTCAAAGGTTGTTAACTTTAAATAAAAATACTATTCTCAAGGCCATTTTCTTAGTACAGGCAGGTTGACAAATGCTGAACCGTTCAGTGACAGCTGGTTGCTACTCTCTGTCCTGGGCAATTTGGCAACATAATACTGAGAGTATTGTGGTAATTCCTCCCATGTTGTCAGAAGTGTTCACTTCCCTCTTGTCAACAGGAAGAAAAGTGAGTTAGGAGATGGGGTTGTGCAATTTCCAGTTTTGCAGGAATGGTCAGATAAGTGGCCAAGCTTTAGCATCTTTCCCATAATTCTCTCCACTTAACTCTTTGATGTCATTTATAGGATTAACCATTGTATTGTTTCTGGTCACCCTTTGCCCTGTCTATCCTGGTGGTGCCCCCTTTTATATGATATCCTGATTGACAAAGGGTTTCCCTACTAATATTTTCTAATCCAAGAGCCTTTTTGTTTTAATCACACTTCAACTTCCCTCTTCTGTGAAAAACAAGCAGGTATGTCCCATCCTTCCCTTCTTTGGGTCTCCCTGGATTATGCCTGCTGAAGCCTGAAGGCAAGGACCATCCTTTGATTGCCAGGAAGTGAGCCTAACTCCATCCGTATCTGCCCCTCCTCTCAACTGTTCTTGAGCACTGGAGGCTTAAAAAAAGTGAAGGAGGGAAGGGGAAAAGAGAAAACTTTTGAATTAAAATCTGGGGCCATTTGTGTTTTTGCATGGATGAGGCAGTGTGAGACTGGCTGTATTTGTTGGTGTTTTTTTTGGGGGGGGAGTGGGGAGTGGGAGAGGTCAGTTTTCCTGTTTCACCTTATTTTAAAATGAAACTGCATATACAAATGTATCCTGCAGGGTGTTGAGTTGGGTTAGGGTGAGCAAGCCTTGTTAAGAATGCTTAGCAGTTCCACGTGGAATGAAGTTGAACAATGGCTCATCTTTCGGGTGTCTCAGTAGTAAAACTTTTGAATAAATACAATCTACTCCAGCAATTGCTGAAATTCTGAAAAAAAAAAATAAAGTCACTCCCTTGATAGAAACCGTTCTTAAAATATTCTCTACTTCCTTTTCTTTGCAAGCAAAGACGCAGTGTGCAGACTCAACCCTTTCTCGCCAGCTGAGTCATCCTTTTGAAAGTAAACACCGTACCTGTGTTGGTGTGGGGTATGATGGCGTCATTAAATTTTGTAAATATGTAGGACTCCTTGCTCCTAAATGTGCAATGTCCCCAGACTGCCTGGTGCGTTGCCTTCTTTTAAAGTTTTTCTGTCTCCTCTTTTGCATAAGCTTAGCACTTGTGTAGCTACTACTGGGCCAGCTCCAGGAGCCAGGAGCCCTTTTCCACCTCACTGCTTCCCTGTTTGCTCTCTGCCTGCTCTGCTGGCAGTGAAATCACACAGGTTATCAGGTGGATTTAAAGCAAGAACAAATAGGCCCTGAATGCAGTGTGGATGACCGCTTGTGCGAGTTATCTCGTTCAGCTGTAGCGTGTAGACTCTCTGATATGTCTTTTGGCTTCTCAGAAGCGTGTTTGAGGTTCCAGGCTGAGTTCTGGTAGTTAAGGTTTCAAGATAAGTGAGCCGTCATTCTGTGACTCATCGTGTACTGTTTTAAGCAGCTCCACAGGCTCGGAGAATAAAGGGATGTGTAATCATTTCCAGTTTCCTGTCACAGTTGACGTCACTGTCAACGTCATTGTCTTCAACTCCAGCACATTATTAAGCACCTCCAAGCCCATGAGTTGCAAGACAAAAACACATTCCTTAGACACAGCCCCTGGTGTCTAGGAGACTGCCTTTGTTAAATGGGTAACACGAAACAAGTATTTAATGTAGAATGATAGGTTGATTGCTCTGTGGTAATAGATGGTGTTAGCTAGTAATCTGAAAGTACAAATACAGTGACTTTATTGCCGAACATCTACCTTGTATAATAGGTGCCCATGGTCTGTATCTGGGTGCTGAGGTTACACAGGGAAATCTTACATATTCCCTATCCTTAAGGACGTTGGTCCAATGAACCATGTTCATGGGCACTACATTTTTTTCTCCCAGGAAAGAAGCATTTAGTCCAGTCTGGAGTTTGGGGAGCACCTCAGCAAAATCTTGATTGTTAGCTGATAAAAGGATTAGGTGAGGAGGGTGGAGCCTGAGCAAGAGGCTGGGCACTTCCTGGTTGGGTGTGGGGGAGGGGTGGCGCTGGTGCTAGGCAGGTGAAGAGCAGCACTGGCTGAGGACCCTGGGGTGCAGGCAGAGGGGCACTGGAGAATGTAGTTACCTTCCTCATGGAGAGGTGGCCCGGTTAGCAATGAGCAGGATGAATTTGATATTGCACTAGGCTGTGGTCTTATCTATGGACCCTGAGAGCTGAGTTTAAGAAATGTGTCTGAGGTGAAAGTCAAAAAATGTGCAGGTGGAAGTTGGGAGGGATGGGTAAACATGAGTCCCAGTTCTGAGTGCAGGGTAGGATTAGGGAGAGGAAGACTTGGGTTCAGCTTTGCATATACAGGTTTGACCTGTTTGTACAAGTGCCAAAGGAAGCCCTGGAGTGCACTGGCTAGGTCCTCAACATGATCTAGGAGAATCTGCAGGTGGCAGATGTGCCACTCTGTGAAAGTGGGGGAGGGGGATTCCTGGGACTAGAGTTAAGTAGTAGGAAGCAAAGCTGATTTCCTTTCAGTCCAAACTAAACTGCTTGGAGAGGGTGAAGAAGGTGTGTCGCAGCCCTAGCAGGTCCTTTCTGGGTGCATGGCCGAGGCCCTGAGACCCAGGCAGACCTGGGAGCAGTTAGTGGCAGCAGCCCAGGCTTAGCAAAGGCAGAGCTGCGCTGCTGAGCCACGGGGCTTGTGCTTAGCCCTTCATGGCAAACTTCCCAAACCTCAGCTGCCAGGGCTGGCCCTTCCCCCCCTTCCCCGCCCGCCACTCACAGCGGGAGGAGAGGGAGAAGAGGAACTTGTTTCTCCATCAAGTGCCTTTTGGCTTTAAGACAAAGGAGAAAGAACAGTGTACTGCACACTTCATGACCCAGAGAGTCAACCATAGATCAGCTGAGAGAGAAGGAGAGAGAGGAGTGTAAGAGACAGATAGCCGGACAAACAGACAGAAAGATAAAAGAGGAAGGAGAAAGTTTTTCAATAGTTGATTCTGCTTGAAGCAGCTTTGTAAAAACGTGAAGCACCAAAGGGAA
The DNA here is from genome assembly GCF_030435755.1 of Ochotona princeps. Lineage (NCBI taxonomy): Eukaryota > Metazoa > Chordata > Mammalia > Lagomorpha > Ochotonidae > Ochotona > Ochotona princeps. Next base: position 16,964,504 of record NC_080838.1, read on the forward strand.
AGTTACTTCTCTGTGTGTCTTTAATGTAGGAAATTTACACTTTGACCGTAATTCTCTTAGGATCTATTCTCCAGCATTTTTTTATATAAAAGATTTATTTATTTCAAAGGCAGAGTTACAGAGAGAGAGGGGAAAGAGAGAGAAAGAGACAATGAGAGAGAGAGAGAGAGTAAGAGAGAGATTTTAGATCTCTCATTCATCCCCATATGGCTGCATTGGTCTGGAAGCCAGGAGCTTCTTCCAGGTTTTCCACATGGGTGCAGGGACCCAAGCATCCAGGCAATCCTCCACTACCCTCCTAGGTGCTTTAGTAGGGAGCTGGATTGGAAGAAAAGCTTCTAAGACTCAAACAGGCACCCATAGGGGATGCCAGCGCTGCAGGTGGTGGCTTAACCTTGTAAGCTGCAGCACTGGCCCCTACCCTCCAGGTTTTGCAGTGCTTTTGCTTCATCAGACACATGCCAAGGTAATGACAAAAATGGTCAAGAACAGAGCACCCTGGTTCTGACTCTGTTTCTTTGTTATGCACTGAACACACCCTGCTCTCTGGTGTTGAGTGGGGGAGCCTGTAGCCCAAGAATGACAATTAGCAGCAGTAAGGCCCCATTCTTCTTTGCAGGGCCTAAGATGACAGGTGCAATGGCTTTGGCACCTTACCAGCACTGGCAGGCCTCTGCAGCGCACGGTGGGAAGACAGGGCATTCTCCCAGGAGGCTGTTTTCTCCTCCCAGATCCTGCTTACTTGGGTGAACTTCTGGTGCCCATAGAGTTGACACCACCTGTCAATTAAGCCTGACAAGACTCATGGACAGAGAAGTCGAGTTTTATTTTAGAACCCCGACTGGACTGTGTAGATTTAGCTAGAAAAGGTCTCTTTTGTTTCTGCCTAAGACTAGGGCAGCTTCAGAGGCTAGACTGTCAGAGGGAGTGTGCTGCTTTCTGTGAGCGCCAAGCCCTGCTGCTGTGTAGCTGGAGTAACTGGGACATGATGGCCGAAGCTGGCTCACCAGCCAGTGGACAGGGGCTCTGCCTTCCGTCATTTTCAAGTGTGGTATATGGTGCAAGAGCTCACTTCTCACAGCTATTGTCAGTTCCTTAGCCACTTTTCCTTGGTCAGGGTTTAAAGTCTTTGCTTGCATCCCTAAAGTGGACCAAGTGCATTCAAAGGCAGTTCCAGGTGAGGTAATACACTTCCGCTTGGTTGCTGTCTCTATGGCCAGACATGGTTCTAGCCCTCTGGAGAGTCCGCAGGCTGCTTGCCATGGTATAGGTTTGATCCAAGAAGACAGAGTGAATCAAATATTAGAAAAATGAGGTTTTAACTGCGTGGCCAGGATCCAATGAACCATCACAGAAGACATCCATGTGGAATGAAAATGTCTGGACACATGACCTGGCAAGCTTTTCTGTTCAGACTTAATTCTAAAAATCCACATCCAGTTGTGCTTTTCAAAAAAAATAAAGAGTTGTGGCTAAATACATAATTTACCATCACCAGGACACAAATGTTGTTTTTAGGTTTTTGAGATCAGAACTGCCTAAGAAAATCCACGAGTTGCCTATGCTTTGGGGCCGATTTATAACTGGGTCAACATTCTGCATGGAAATCTGCTTGCAAGAAAGAGACCCGAATGAAGGTGTTCCTGCCTTGGCATCTGAAGACTCAGCCTTCTTGATTTCACAATAATCTATTGCTACAATTCCTGCTGCTTCCCCTGCTTGTCTCTTGCCTGCTGTCTTGTGAAGCAGCTAAAATTTTCTGTTTTAATATCATCATCATGACTATTGGCATGGAGCTCTGGGATCAGACTTGCTTCTTTCTGGTTGCTCCGTATCAAGCCAGGCCCACAACTAAACTGCAGAGTGGGTTATGGGGAACCCCTGATCCCTGTTGGAGCTATCTTCAGTCTCTCCAAAGTGGTTAGGGGAAGAGGTGCAGGCCCCACCAGCCTGTGGAAATGGGCTCCTGGGCCAGTGTTTTCTGTTGGGCTCTGCACTGGGCCAGCCCCTGATGGCACACATTGAAAGGCAAATGACAGCGGTAATTGGCTGAGAGATAAACCACAATGAGTGAGTGAGCAGTGCTGCGGGGAGTTAAGTGGCTAAGTGACAATTACTGCTCTGCAGCCTCCGGGATCACGGGCAGCCCAGCCGTTTGTTCTCTGTTTTAAAGGAGCAATAACACATTAATTGGAGGAGGGCTTCTCGGTTAACACGCCTCACCCTGCTTCTCATCTGATTCTGCTTTGAGCAGTGGGACTTGGCAGCATGCAGAAGGTTTGCCAGCCCAGTGGTCTCCTCCCAACACCACTCACCCCATTGAATTGGCATTTTGGAAATGTGTGTCTTTGATTCCGGTAGAAGGATGATTGATTTAGTTAGAAAAAAATTTTTTAAATATTTATTTACTTTTATTACAAAGTCAGATATACAGAGAGGAGGATCTTACGTCCGATGATTCACTCCCCAAGTGAGCGCAAAGGCCGAAGCAGGGTCTCCCACACGGGTGCAGGGTCCCAAAGCCTTGGGCCCTCCTCAACTGCTTTCCCAGGCCACAAGCAGGGAGCTGGATGGGAAGTGGAGCTGCCAGGATTAGAACCTGCACCCATATGGGATCCCAGTGCGTTCAAGGCGAGGACTTTAGCTGCTAGGCCACACCGCTGGGCCCTTCCTTCAAGGAGGCAATGGCCTGTTACTTCTCAATCACAAGGAGGCGTCGGTGTCTGTCCCTGGGAAATGCCTCCTTTCCTTGCCCGCAGTCCCTTAACCCTTATGAGGCTCAAGCTTCACTTTTCCTCTTCCCATCTGTTCTAATCTCAAAGGCCCAGTGACAGCAAGAGAGGCAGAGATGGACAGAGAGATCTTCCATCTATCGTTCATGCTTCAAAGGTCCACAAAAGCCCGGATTGAGCAAGGCTGAAACCTGGAGCCTAGAACTCAGTCCACTCTGCCAGTCCTTGAACCAACACCTGCCTCCTGCAGGAAGCAGGAATGCAGCTGGGACTCCAGACCAGGCTCTTCGATAGGAAGTGCAGGCTTCCCAAGCAGCATCTTAATTTCGGTGTGAAATGCTCTCCTCCACTTTTATTCCAAAAAACGATCTATCTATGTGTTAGATGTGGCAATGAGTAGCAGAGATAATGTCTTGTTGTTCTTCTGGGGAACCTACAGTCTGGTTCATAGTGACACATAGGAAGTAAATAAACCACAGTCCACTGTTTACTTGCTCGAAGATCCTAAGTAAAGATCTTTAATCAAAAAGAAGCTTGGGGTCTTCAGAAATAGGCTGCAGTTTAGTGTAGGCCTGGCAAGGTCTGCCCTCCTTTCTTTGAAAGGCCATTTGAACCCTGTTCTGGCTACAAGTAGCCATTAAGACGATTAGCTTGGGCTTGAGATAAGCAGACTAAACAAACCCAAGAACTAGATGAGACCCTTTTTTTTTCTAATTGCAATTTGCCTTTCTACCCCATTCTAACCAAGTTCTCAAGATCCAAATATCTTCCAAGAACCCTCGAAAGGGCTGTTTTGTGGTTTCCTTTCACTAGCACGGTAGTTCTTTTCTCCTGGCTGTTCCTCTATAACACACAGTTCTAGACAACTTGTTTAATGTCTTAAGCTGACAACTGGTTATTTCAGGTACATGAACTTGCCTGCTTTGGCTCACAGCTACTTAGAAGACAGTGAACAGCTGGGAGGAGAAGGTAGTGGCCGGTTGGCAGAAGCAGCTCAGCTTCTGGCCTTGAAAGAAAGGCCTGAGAAGAGCTCCCTGCTAAGCTAGCTTTACTGGAGCAGTGAGTGTACAGAAGGAAAATACAACTGTTCCTGGTGAGGAAGCACAAGCTGTGTCAGGCCTATTGCTGGGCAGACTTCCTCAGGAGCGCACCCAGACACGGCTGGAGATGTTGGCCTGCCTTACTGAGCAAAGGCCTTCTGTCCAGTTTCTGAAGGAAGCTTTGATAAGAATTGGTGGAATTGCCATAATAACAGTGGCAGTCTCTCCAACAAAGGGAATAAAATGTCCTTTTAAATAAAGCTTTATCTACACAGGATCTTAGCCTTGTGGCAGTAATCAGAGCAGGCATATTTGAATTCTGACAGTGCTACCTATTGGCCACTTGACCTTGAAAAAACTTAGTCTTCCTAGCTGTCAAATGGGACAACTCTGTAACCCATTGAAGGATTGTTCTGGAAGCTGTGCTGATTAAATGTAAGCTGCTGTTATAGATGAGCACTGGTTTGAGTCTTAGCTGTTATACTTCCAATCCAGCTCTCTGTTAATGAGCCTGGGGAAGCTGTAGAAGACGGCCTAGTGCTTGGACCCTTACACCCACATAGAAGTCTCACAGAGAGCATGGTTCTTGCCATTGTGGCCATCTGAGCAGTGAACTAGGAGATGACAAACTTAATCTCTTTCTTTCTTTCTTTCTCTTTCTTTCTGTCTTTCTTTCTTTCCCTCCCTCTGTGTAATTCTTCCCTTCAAATACATAGATCTTTTACTAAATTTATTCTTGGGCCCAGCGCTATGGCCTAGTGGCTAATTAGGGTCCTCGCCTTCAATGTGCCGGGATCCTCTATGGGCGCCGGTTCTAGTCCTGGCAGCTCCACTTCCCATCCAGCTCCCTGCTTGTGGCCTGGGAAAGCAGTTGAGGAGGGCCCAAAGCCTTGGGACCCTGCACCTGCGTGGGAGACCCAGAAAGAGGTTCCTGGCTCCTGGCTTTGGATTGGCGCGCACCGGCTGTTGCGGCCACTTGAGGAGTGAACGATCGGATGGAGGAAGTTTCTCTCTCTATCTTTCCTCCTCTGTGTATATCTGCCTTTCCAATAAAAGTAATAAATAAACCTTTAAAAAATAAAAAAGTAAGATTTATTCTTTTTGGTATACTGTCTGTGAATTTTGGAAATGTGTAGAGTCATGATTACTAACACAGTGCTTAAGGTGAGGTGGATGTTTGGGCACAGCAGGAAAGATAGTTACTGAGACGCCCACATCATGTGTCAGTGCCTGAGTTGGATCCCTGGCTCTGCTCTTCCTTCCAGCTTCCTGTTTGTACAGAGGGAGGCAGGGGTGATGGCTCCCCACACCTCCCAAGTCTCCAGTTCTCGGCTTCTGTCTGATCCAGCTGCTGCCATTGTTTGTGGCTGTGAAGTGGCCAAGGGGAGATCTCTCTCTCTGTCTCACTCTGCCTTTCAAGTAAATAAGAAACAAAAGATATACAATAAACTGTATCACCTTACTCACAAATGCCATCTCCTCATGCTACCTATGTGTAGTCAGATAGTCCCCCTGCCGTTAACCCCTGACAAGCACCGATCTGTCCTCTATTATGGATTGGTCCTTTTTAGGCTGGCATGTGAATGCAGTCAGAGAATGGGTAGTCTTTGGAGTCTGTCTTCTTCATTTAGCATAATGCCTTTGAGATTCTATCATGCTGTTACATGTATCAGTAAAAAGCTTATTTCTAATACTCCTAAATCACTAAGTCTAGAACTGAATGGGATTTTAGCAGTTGGAACCACACATTCTCATTTCCCAGGTGAAGAAGCAGAGATCTCCTATGGTGAAGTGACTTGCCCAGGGTCATGAAGCTAATTAAGGAAAGGGCATGAACTTGAAATTCCCCACTATTAGTCCAGGCAGCCTCTGGTAAATCATGTTGGGATTAAGAAGACTGTATAATTGATTGTCAAGTGGGGGGAAGGGAAGAACTCCATTCTGACTGCATTACTGATCACAATCCAAACAAGCAAAATGAGCCTTACTTATGATGAAAGTTTTGGTAGTATTAAATTTTGAGGATGTACAATTTCCTTAAAAAGTATCTGTATTACTCTCTTGGAAATACATTTCTTTCAGAGGCACTTCTGTATCTTTGCTGCCATCAATCCTATGTATGATTCAGTAACAGAATCTTCACCTGAAGGTTCATCACTTGTTTTGTGTTTATAGCAACTTTTTTTTTGCAGAATATTCTGAGTATTATTGTCTTATTTTCAGTTCAAGTTGTAAATGCCATATATTTCTAGGTGACTAGCGTAAAGGTGCAGGTTAAGAATGAAGTGTTAAGTGGTTTCATCATTCACTTATTAAATAATGGTTTGTGGAAATTTTTTTTTTTTCTGGGTACAAGGTGGACTTTATTGATGGTAGCATGACAAGATAGGGCTCGCGAGGCCCCTCCCCTTCTCCAGGGGGTTTGGGATGGAGACTGTGGAAGGGCAGATTCTCATTGTGGTGGGGACTGAGTGGGGGCAGAGACTCCCCAGTAGCCTCGCTCTTCGTCTGGTGCTCTCACTGGGGTCCATGTTCCGGGGGCTCTTGCTCCTTGGAGGCCAGGTTGACCATGAGGTCCACCACCCTGTAGCTGTAGCCAAATTCGTTGTCATACCAGGAGATGAGCTTGACAAAGTTGTCATTGAGGGCAATGCCAGCCCCAGCATCAAAGGAGGAGGAGTGGGTGTCACTTGTAAAGTCACAGGAGACAACTTGGTCCTCCGTGTAGCCCAGGATGCCCTTCAGGGGGCCCTCAGAAGCCTGCTTCACCACCTGCTTGATGTCATCATGCTTAGCAGCTTTCTCCAAATGGCAAGTCAGGTCTACCACGGACATGTTGGGAGTGGGCACACGGAAGGCCATGCCAGTGAGTTTCCCGTTCAGCTCAGGTATAACCTTGCCCATGGCCTTGGCAGCACCAGTGGAAGCCAGGATGATATTCTGGGCAGCCCCATGGCCATCACACCACAGCTTCCTGGATGTGCCGTCCACTGTCTTCTGGGTGGCGGTGATGGCGTGCACTGTGGTCATGAGACCCTCCACATTACCAAAGTTGTCGTGGGTGACCTTGGCCAGAGGAGCCAAGCAGTTGGTGGTTCAGGAGGCGTTGCTGACATTCTTGAGGGAGTTGTCATACTTCTCGTGGTTCACTCCCATCACGAACATGGGGGCGTCAGCAGAGGGGGCCGAGATGATGACCCTCTTGGCCCCACCCTTCAAGTGAGACTCAGCTTTCTCCATGGTAGTGAAGGCACCGGTGGACTCCACCACATACTAGGCACCAGCATCGCCCCATTTGATGTTGGTGGGATCTCGCTCCTGGAAGATGGTGATGGCTTTCCCATTGATGACAGGCTTGCCGTTCTCAGCCTTGACTGTGCCATGGAACTAGCCGTGGGTGGAATCATACTGGAGAGTGTAGACCATGTAGTTGAGGTCAATGAATGGGTCACTGATGGGCGCAATGTCTACTTTGCCAGAGTTGAAAGCAGCCCCGGTGACCAGGTGCCCGATGTGGCCAAATCCCTTCACTCTGACCTTCACCATCTTGTCTCAGGGATGCACTGCACGAGAGGAGTTGACTGTAGCACCGGGAGGAGCAGAGAGCTGGAAATTCTATACTGGAAACATTGAATTATGGGAAATAGAATTTAAGATTTTTTAAAAAAAGATTTATTTATTTTTACTGCAAAGTCAGATATACAGAGAGACAAGAGGAGAGACAGGAAGATCTTCTGTCCGATGGTTTACTCCCCAAGTGGGTGCAACAGCTGGAACTGAGCTAATTGGAAGCCAGAAACCAGGTGCTGCTTCTGGGTCTCCCACGCGGGTGCAGGGTCCCAAGGCTTTGGACTGTCCTTGACTGCGTTCCCAGGCCACAAGCAGGGAGCTGGATGAGAAGTGGAGCTTCCGGGATTAGAACCGGCGCCCAAATGGGATCCCAGTACATTCAAGGTGAGAACTTTAGCTGTTAGGCCACCGTGCTCAGTCCAAATTTCAAGATATTTTTAAAAATAAGTTTGTATTAGATGGCTAGAAATTGATTTGGAGGCCCAAAAACTCCTAATTAAATTAGTTCTTGAAGCAAGTGAATGAGCAGTTAAGAATGTCCACATGCTGGGCCTGGCATAGAAGCCTAGTGGCTAAAGTCCTTGCCTTGCACACGCATGCATCCAGTGTGATGCCTGTTTGTGGCCTGGGAAAGCTGTAGAAGATGGCCCAAAGCCTTGGGACCTTGCAAGCTTGTGGGAGACCCAGAAGAGGCTCATGGCTCCTGACTTTGGATTGGCTCAGCTCCAGCCATTACAGCCTCTTGGGGAGTGAATCAACAGACGAAAGATCTTCTGCTCTATCTCTCCTCCTCTCTGTATATCTGATTTTCCAATAAAAATAAGTAAATCTTTAAAAAAAAAAAAAAGAATGTCCGTATGCCAGATTGGAGTGCTGGGGTTCCAGACCTGTCTGCATTCCTGATTCTAGCTTCCTGTTCATGCAAATCCTTAGAAGGCAGCTGTTGATGGCCAAGTACTAGGGTCCCTGACATCACTTAGGAGACCTGGATTGTAAATGAACTCCAGGCTTTGGGCCTGGCCTAGCAATAGCTATAAAGGCAATTGACTAGTGAACAGGAGATTGGAAGATTTCTTTCTCTAGCTCTGTGTTTCACTCTGCCTTTCAAATAAGTAAATGAACAATAACCTAAAAATTATTTCCCATGTACATGGTTATAAAAGTATTCCTACGTACTATGAAAATATAAATACGGTGGACAGATTTCCTTTCCTCAAGGGAAGGAGAGGCATATTAAAAGGCTACTGGTAGTGCAGTTTCTTAGAGTCACCCCAGTGGGATATGCTTTGTTGCTGTGTAGAGCACACCAGAATGTTGTACTCAGGGTGGGCAAGGTCAGAATGGTGCTGCAGGAGGCTTACATGGTAATGAGTACTAACAGGGTACATGAAAAGCAAATTTTCTAGGAAGTGAACTTTTCTTTGCAGGAGTGAGGAAGATACAAACCATGATGCAGTGGAAATGGAATGCAGGAAGTATCTTAGAAATAGCTATTGCATACAAGAGGGAGCCTTCGAAGAAGACTGTGGGATTGTACCCTGGGTGAGTGGGTGGTGGCCCTTCCACAAAGGAGATTAGTGAGACGTGGCGCTTCCATGAAGGAGATGTTGAGGTTTGTCTAAGACCTGGGACTGAAGTAGAAGGTAGAGCTGGTCATGGAGAAAGGATGGGGCCCTTCATCTTTGACCTGGCTTGTTTTGAGTGATGATGCCTGAACATGTTAGTGATTGTTTAGGCTTGATTGTTAGCATCTTTTCCAGAGGATTCATCACAATTTAATTTTTCTTGAGCAGAGATTTCTGGTTTTCATCCTAAAGAGTTAGTTGCATAATTAGTTAGAGGATTAACAAATCATTTTTGGCCTTTTCCTTCACCTATGCCATGACTCAGAGCTTAAAAAGAGACCATGCAAGTAGGGAAGGAGACAGTTGCCATGGGATAAAATACAGACTGTGAGTGATCGTTCTGAAGAGTGCATGCTCCAGGTACAAGGAGAAGGATTATACATCAAGACAATTTTTTTTTAAAGATCTATTTATTTATATTGGAAAGTCAGATATACAGAGGGAAGGAGATGAGAGAGAAAGATCTTCTGTCTCGTGGTTCACTCCCTGAGCGGCGACAAGGGCAGGAGCTGAGCCAATCTGAAGCCAGAGCCAGGAGCTTCTTCTATGTCTCCACATGGGTGCAGGGTCCTAAGGATTTGGACCATCCCAGGCTACAAGCAGGTAGCTGGATAGGCAGTAGACCAGCTGGGCCATGAATAGGTGCCCATATGGGATTCCTGCGCATGCAAGGTGATTATTTAAGCCACTAGGCTACCATGCCAGGCCCCATCAAGACTTTTTTTTTTTAAGATTTATTTATTTTTATTGGAAAGTCAGATATATACAGAGAGGAAAATCTTCCGTCAATTGATTCACTCCCCAAGTGGCCATAATGGCCAGAGCTGAGCCAATCCAAAGCCAGGAGCCTCCTCCAGGTCTCCCACGTGGGTACAGGGTCCCAAGGCTCTGGGCTATCCTCTACTGTTCTTCCACTCAATAAGCAGGGAGCTGGATGGGAAGCAGGGCCCTACCCATATGGGATCGTGACGTGCTCTAGGTGATGACTTTAGCCACTAGGCTATCACACCTGGCCCCCATCAAGACAATTTTAAAGTGAAATTACATGGCTCAAAGACTAGGGGGGAGAGCACGTAGATGTTCAACACAGTTAATAAAAATGTAGGAAACCATCATCGCTCAGGCTTCTTTTAAATATCATATCACACATCCAAAGAAGAATCTTGCCATAACTCAAGCGCTAACACTTACTTTTTGTAGTTTAAATACCATAGAAAACTGCAAATAATTGCAAATGTTTCTTGTGGCGGTCTTTTTTTTTTTTTTTTTTTTACAACAACAAAATTAAAAACAGTGTAGATTCTAAAATCACAGGATGTCAAAGGAAATATTGCTTAATAAGATATTTTCTTTGGCACAGAGTGGGTTGCCAAGGCAGAGGTGAGTCTACAAAGGAATATTCAATGGGAGGACATTTAAAATTAACATGGACTCTCTGATTACAACTAGAAAACTTGACTGCTCCCAAGGTATAGGGTCACACACCAAAACTCAGATTTCTAATACAGGGCAGAGATGGGTAGGTGGATCAACTTTTTATTTTCATTCTTTCTCCTCAGTGAGTCATTGCGAGTGTAGTCAGAAAGAACATTTCTAATGAAATAGTTGGGTGTTGTGAGGTCCTTCCCCTCCTTTTTTTCTTCCTTTAAGAGGTTCTGGTTCCATATGTAACACAAGAGAGAGGTAGGAGGAATTAAGCGCATGTATGAAGAGCCTGAAGCTGTTATTTTGGTTCTGATTCTGCCATCCCTGTAAGATCTTGAGCTAGTCACAGAATACTGGATATTGTAAATGCTCTTTCTCTCCTTATAATGAGTGGTGGAAATGTTCCCAGTCCTTTCTGTTTTCATGGATGCTGAGAAGATGGTTGCAATAAAACACGTAAAAGCACTTGAAGCATTTTGACAGCTAGCCAGAGCATTATTTAACTCCACTGTGAGACAAAAGCAAATGGAGGAAATGGATTCTGGAGGTGAGCTGTTGAGAATGAGAGCACAGGCGTGTGTGCTTATTAAAATGGAATTCAGGACAGGGCGTTGGGACGGGCACTGAAGGGACAAGGTCCCTGCTGGCCGTACTGGGAGGCATAGCCTATGTGGGGGTGGTGGTCGGTGGAGATTTCATGTATAGACAAGCTATTCCCAGTGTAGTATGCCACTAAGAACTCATCACGGAGGTCCTGCATGTTTATAGAGAGGTGCTCTCCAATCGGAAAACAAATATGCATAGAGGGCCTGCAAGAGCCGTTCCTTAGGCTAGAAAAGACTTGTTCTGAATCCAAGAAAAGAAAACACCACTGTGAAATGGAAAGTTTACATGAGTTCAGTTAGGGCCAGAATTCCCTTCAGTAAAGTAAATTTAGACCAGTAGCAGTTAAAGGAGAAGGCGTACTTTTTTTTTTTTTAATGGGTAAAATTGATATAAGTCTAAGAAACAATCTAAAGGACAAATGGTCATAGATACAAAATTTCAGGAAAAAAAATGACTGCTTTCAGTAAAACTGGAGTTATAGTGTCTGAGAAAGTGTGATTCTGATGAAGGAAGCAGAGACACTGAAAAGGTAGAATTTGGAGTGTTTTTAAATGGTTTGACTGCCTTATTCTTTATTTCCAAACTGTATTGTAATAAAATGGTGAGATACTTGCGGATGCATTATGCTCTAATATGAGTGACAAGAAAGGGAACTGGAGCATTTTTAGAACTTCTGGCTTCCTTCTTTGTGTCTGCCTGCATTGGCCAGGCAGCTCTGGAATCATCTAAGTAGCTTGCACTGTGAGTTTAGAAAGAAGTGGGAGGGCCCTGTGCAAGGACCTGTCTTGTTTTTCTGTTCCTGAGTCAAACTGGGGCAGAGTGGAGAACCCTTGTAGCTCCTATGCTTGTGTGCAGGGTGGCTGGGGTAACCCAGCCAGGGGTCCAGAATGCAGTCATTGATTGCCTCCTTAGGTTTTCTAAGGATGCCCCTGGGGCCTGGTGCCTATGAAAGGGATCCAAACTCTAGGGTGTCCTTTGAAGTTACTGCAGCTCCACTTGGAGCAGCCTTAGACTGCAAAGCAAGCTGAGTAACTGGTCCCAAATGTTTAACTGTTAAAGAGCTTGCGAAGAAATAAGCAAATACAAAAACAGGTTAGACAACAGACATTTAGCCATGCTGTGGCTGGTCTGTAAAAAAAAGTCTTTGATTTTTGTGAATTCAGCTCATAGCTATGTGGTATTCTGGGGGCAGATATAAAGGTACAAAAGGTAAAGCAGCATCCTCAGCACTGTGAGGGGCCCGGCGGCGTGGTCTAGCGGCTAAAGTCCTCGCCTTGAAAGCCCCGGGATCCCATATGGGCGCCGGTTCTAATCGCGGCAGCTCCACTTCCCATCCAGCTCCCTGCTTGTGGCCTGGGAAAGCAGTTGAGGACGGCCCAATGCATTGGGACACTGCACCCTCGTGGGAGACCTGGAAGAGGTTCCAGGTTCCCGGCTTCGGATCGGCGCGCATCGGCCCGTTGCGGCTCACTTGGGGAGTGGATCATCGGATGGAAGATCTTCCTCTCTGTCTCTCCTCCTCTGTGTATATCTGGCTGTAATAAAAATGAATAAATCTTAAAAAAAAAAAAAAAAAAAAAAAAAAACAGCACTGTGAACAGTGACCCAGTATTAGCCCTGTTGCCATCTTTCTGTGTGTTTTCTGGGGTTACCATTGGTCTAGGTTGGTTAATTGCATTTTTAAAAACATGGCACTTGGGCCCAGTGCTGTAGCTTAGCAGCTAAGGTCCTCTCCTTGGATGCTGTGGGATCCCATATGGGCACCGGTTCTAATCTAGCTCCCTGCCTGTGGCCTAGAAAAGGTGTGGAGGATGGCCCAAAGGTTTCGTACCCCCCTACAAACACGTGGGAGACCCAAAAGAGGCTCCGGACTCCTGGCTTTAGATCTGCACATCTCTGGCCCGGCGCTGTGGCCTAGCGGCTAAAGTCCTCGCCTTGAACGCATCGGGATCCCATATGGGCGCCAGTTCTAATCCCAGCAACTCCACTTCCCATCCAGCTCCCTGCTTGTGGCCTGGGAAAGCAGTTGAGGATGACCCAAGTCCTTGGGACCCTGCACCCGCGTGGGAGACCCGGAAGAGGTTCCTGGCTCCTGGCTTCTGATCGGCACAGCTCAAGCTGTTGCAGTCACTTGGGGAGTGAATCACCGGACGGAAATCTTCCTCTCTGTCTCTCCTCCTCTCTATATATCTGACTTTGTAATAAAAATAAAAATAAGTCTTAAAAAAAAAAAAGATCTGCACATCTCTGGTCATTGTAGCCACTTGGGGAGTGAATCATCGGATGGAAGATCTTCCTCTCTGTTTGTACTCCTCTCTGTATATCTGAATTTCCAATAAAAATAAAATAAACCTTTTAAAAAAATAGTACTTTACTATTAGGCCTTTGCATTTTCCCCTTGTAATGATTAAATCTCAGCCATAATGTGTTCAAGCCGTTTTGGAATCCCCAAAGTAGGTTAAAAGATTCTCTTCCTTTGGAAACACAAGTTTTGTTTATAGGATCCAAAAATAGTGGCTAAAGCTCCTTCCGTTTTGCTTTTGTTTGTTTATACGTGCTTCACCTCAGAGGTCAAGAAGTAAAGGCTGGATTTCGGTCGGGCCCAAGTTACTACTTGGAGTGAAAAGTAGAATATCAGGAATACAGTGGTAGGAGAAGAGGTTATGGAGGGAATCTGGACAGGCAAGGGACATCAAAAAGTCTGGGAAAACGGGATTAAAAGATAAGCTTGTGTGGTGCAAAAAATGTTTTTGAAATCCATGTGTAGTTTTTCCATTATTCCATGAACTTTAAAGAAATTGTTTTCCATGAACTTTAAAGAAATTATTCATTCTTTGGGAGTTGGGAGAGAGAGAGAGAGAAAGTTCTCTCTTACCATTAAGTCACTCCCTAGTTGGCCGCAATGGCCACGGCTGAGCCAGCTGGCC